>NC_136425.1:6952500-7402500 GCF_052625555.1 Lactuca saligna | reverse complement strand
CCAAGTCCATAATCATGTTTCAAATTGGCCTACGAAGGCCCACAATAACCTAGTCCAAGAATTGACCCAAACCAAGGCCCACAAATGCAACGTCCATTTCTATATTTGGCCACAAGACCCAATACGCCCAACTATTCCGATATTGGCCCACAGATACCTTCAGGCCCAACTATCAGCAATTCCAGGCCCAAAACCATTAGGGCCTAAAGGTCCAAAGTCCACTAAGTCCCAAGTCGACCTAAGAGCGTATGCCCAACATACCTCTTCTGTACGCTTAGCGTAATGGGCGAAAGGCTGTATGCATAGCGTACTACATAGTACGCCCAGCATACAACAAACTTATGCACAAAATCCATTAAGTGCTTAATACTTGAAGACTTTACGTCCCAAACTCAGATCTAGGTCGTTTGATGAGTCCTAAGTCATAAAGTTGGCAACTTTATACAGCCAACTTTATGCCTTTGCATGTTCCAAAAAGACCAAATAGCATTCTTCTTCGATAAAAATGGTCTTAACTCTTTCATGAACCCATTAAAACCTTTAAGATGACAACTTTTTGTTTTAGGGTCTCAAATAGTACCAAAGGTGGTAATCCTAAACCTAAGAATCGGGTTTGAACCATAGAGGTTCATCCTTGGGACCAAAATGAACTAAAACTCATAAATAAGAGAGCTAAGATATCAATGGTCAAGTTTAGATATCTATACCTTCATCAAGCTGACAACAAGTCACAAAAGCCACATATATAAGCTCCTCTTTGATCCCCATCTTTGCATCAAACTCCACCTTCTTGAAATAGGCCAAACACTCCAAAAATAGACTCCATAAGCTCAAAATGCTACCATGATTAAGGAGGATTTGTAGGGTTTAAAGGGTGGAGGCTGAAGATATTAGGGTTAGGTTATGAGATAAGGAGCTTAAATAGGGTCCAAGACCCTAAAATAAGTTTTTGATCTGACTGACATACACCCATTTTAAACATGGTACGCCCAGCGTACTCCGAAGAAAATTCGCGACCTACCTAGTCAGTCTGCCCAATGTACTCCAAGGTACGCCTCGCATACTTCCTTCTTCAATAGTACGCCCCGTGTGCTCTTTGTGTATGCCTCGTGTACTCGACTAAGCCTAAAAACCACAAAACTTCTGAAGGCTATAACTTCTTCGTTATAAGCCCGATTCCGACGATCCTTATATCCACGGAAAGGTGATGAGAGGCCCTACACTTATATCAACTCATACCTTCCCATAGACCTTCTAAAAAAAGTCCATTTTCCACAAAAGCCCAAACTGATAGTTTACCGAAATACCCCTAGGCTCCAAAACACGAACCGAACATCCGAATCACTTATGATGCACCACTCGCACCCAAATGGGCCTAGATCTTACCTTTTCAAAAGCCCTAATCCTTATGATGAACTATCTTTGGGCCACAGCCTCAAACTAGGAATCAATTCGGAACAGGGCGTTACCACTCTCCCCCACTTAAATTAGATTTTGTCCCCGAAATCATTCATTACCTTCCCCAACACATCCAACGATCTGATCAATACCTCCACAATCTGGAATAAATATAGCTTCCCTAAGGTAAGTGATACCAACCCTAAAAGGACTTACCAACCTGAAAAGGAGCGAACCTGAAACTCTCTAGATTAAAACCACCTCTATCCTTCTGAAACTCGAAACTTCAAATTGACCTAGCTTCCCGACAACTGCCTACACGAACCATCAGAGAATTTATTCTGTAAGAAAATCAACCAAAACAGAATACTTTCCACACGTAATACCTTGAGGCTTCCAGAAGAACAAAATCACCGGTCAACTGCGGCTACCGAATAACAAGCAACTCCACACACGAATCCCAGCCACTAAACCCACTTCGAATCTTCCTTCTACCACCTGTTGCTTCTCAGACATACCCAAGACCTCACTGGTCCCAACTTGCCTACCCACTACCCGAAACACCAGACAACTCACCGATTGCTGAGCCAATCGACACACACAGCAGTCCCACGCGTCTCCTGAAAAGAAACTGATTGGGAGGATTTTTTTCCATGCCTTGCCATCAAACTTCTGCTAACAGAATGAACACTACATGACCCACTGCAGACTCACCTCCTACCCGGTCTTCAATAACCCATCTTTTCCTCACCTCAGACGCACTATGGATATTTCACGGATAAAACCAACCCAAGACAGATCACAATAACTTAAACTTCCATCAACTAAACCCATCTATTACCCTTGAACCTGGCCATTGGTGCCCTCAGTGTGTAAATATCTTAATCCTTATTCTGTTGTAACGAAAAATCATGCACTAAACATGAACATAACCCGACTTGAGATCTTACCCAAAACTAATTCGATACACACTCATGACCCAACATCTACGAATTTGCACCTACACCTTACACCACATACTCCTGATTACCAACCCCTTTACCCAACCGATGGGTTGGTATACCCAATATATCTTCAAGACTTCCAATCTCGCACCTGGTCCAACCACCAAGCAAGATTCAACTACCATGCTACCTAGCTTGAACCCCTCTACATCACACACTGGTTACCCGCATGTACTGCAACTTAAGATCCAACCCTTGACTCAATAGTCTTTACTAGTTCCAACCTGAATTTCCATAATCACCCAAGATCTCCCACAGACACCAAATATCCTCAATCCCAAAACAGAGAATAATTCCCTGACAACCCTGGCCGGTGTGCCCAAAGCATGAGCTGATCCCCCTTCCATGCTTGTGACCATCTCATAAATAGTCTACTTCAAGCCAACGAATACTACGATCCTATCGCAACCTAACATTACTTCCCTCCAACCATGCTTACCACCCATGACCTTACCATACTTAACTATGACCACGTTGCACCTCTTGAGCTGACTCCTATATCCCATGAAGAGTTCGGGTCTCACCTATGAATTCCCACTGCTTACTAAGCATGATCAAGATGATGCCGACTGGAAATTGGGAGTTTCCTGAACTCCCTCCAACACAACCTAGGCCTAAACAGCCACTCGTTTCTCCCCCAATGGGACTCGATAATTCTCTTTCACATCTTACACATTATGGATCTCTGATCCATTTCCATCAATATGCATGACCCGCCCAAATCATGCGCTGACAACACAAGCGCCCTATAGTTAGCCAAACACAATGATCACTTAACTCTGAAATCTTGAAGAATACTCTTGTATTTTTAACCAATCAGATGATCTAATGACTTCCCAAGGTGCCCTTTTACCAAAACAATCCGAAGGAGAATACAAATTTACCAACATCTTACTGTTGCCTATGGACCGGTAAATGCTACGGGCTACCCTGTAGTCTTACAACACTCTCGCCTCATCACAACTGCCCAAAATCTTACTGCCGATCCATCAGATCGGACACCTTATGTCAAGCATCCACTCGCAATGTCACCTGTTGACATGATAAATCTTGCTACGCTTGTAGCGACCCATAGTCCTGGAGCGATAACTCTATCGTACGGTTTCCTGCTCGTGTTGTACTATATCCGGCCTTGCTAGCCTCTCGAAAATTGATCTGAAATATTGGGTCCCTTCCCAGGACCCGCCAATATATACACCTGATCTGGTCCCCACTTCCCAATGTGCTCTAAATCGGTCTCCCGCTCTCGAGCTCTAGAATCATATCATTCAGGGTCTCGTACTTTGACACATTTACCAACACAATCGTTAATGGTTGAACTGCAATAGCTGGAGTAACCTCTGCCCTAAACTAGGTTACAACTACTCCCAAGACATAGTCTCCAATTCCAAAAGCACAATAGATCACACAATCAATTCTTGTCACCTGATACAAGAGATCCAAGGCGGACTCAAAATCGTGACAGTTCTTCCACTAACTAGCTGGAGCCGGGACCGAACCATGGTCCTTCCCCTTGTGTGATCATCCTCACCTGGAAAAACAACTATCCCCATGATCAGAGCATAACCAAGATTTCTCCTTCCAAGGATTCTCAGATTCTCCAAGACTCTCACCGATTCGAGTATGGATCCTGTGCTTTCAGTAGTACGGGCCCAATACTACCTTCCACATGTATCCATACTTTCCTCGGCAATCCTCCTGAATCCTCTAAGTCAACTACTCCAATGATGTACTAAATATCTTCTAAAAAGCAACATAATATCCACTGAAGCACCTCCTAGGCTCTCCTAGGTTCCCAACTTCACCGAACCACCCCACTAAACTCACTGAAGCATATCGTAGGCTTTCCTAGGTTCCAATCCTCATCCTACCCCCAATTGCTGAAAGATTCACACCAATGTCGACCATCTACCTCATGAATATAGTCACATACAACAAAGGTTAGATAATCCTTCGAGTAAAAGATTCAAACCTAGAACGTTTGGACTCAGATGAGAGTTTCACAATAGGTTCAAATCCATCCCTCTTAGATTATTTAACCTTTACTGTATGTGACTTAATATATTGACTTAGTAGTTGATCCACATCACTAGGAATCCTACAAAGCACAAAGCAAGCATCATTTAAGTAACGGTAAATCTAACTAGCATGCACTAGACAAGTCAGTCTATCCACACGTGCAATTCGCAAATAGGTAACACCTATCACTAACCTCATCCTAGGCTTACCCTAGGGTAGTCTCTGACGCATGATGTAACACCCGTAGATCCAGGTGTCAATTTAGAGACATTAAGCATCAAAAATAAATTTTTCTATAGAAGATTATTTAGAATAAATAATCATAACTAAGTTGCAGTATATATTATAAGGATTCCGTACATATAAAGAACATTGAAATCTGAGTTATAACGAAGAAGTTATGACCTGTCGAAGTTTCGCGACAGAATCGACACGACACAGCACGATGTAAATAGTGAATTTATGTTAGAGCGATATTTGGCCTTAGAGATCTAAATGAAAGTCGTAGAATATGTTAAACCGAGAGCATACATAAAAATAACGTCCAAATCTGACTTCGTATGAGGAAGTTGTGATTTTTCTAAGTTTCAACTTAGTAGTATGCAGCCCAAAGTTCGACTTTGAGATCAAGCGGTTTTTAGCCAAAACAATCCAAACAAGAATCTAAGATCTCGTCAATGGTAGTGCAACGGTAAAAAGACAGACAAAAACGGACGTCGGACGAAGGAGTTATGAGTTTATAACGGAGTTTTCCTATCTTAGTCTACTAAAAATAATATAATAAAAAATAAAGTCAAAATTAGCCTACGGAGTCTAAATGAAAGTTATAGATCTTCTTTTTACCTACGTGTGGATATAAAGAGATTCGAAAACGGAGCTCATATGCGAAAGTTATGAATTTCTGAAGTGCGGGGCGTGAACCCCAAGGTTGTGTCAGAGCTCACGAGGTGAACATATGTACTTCACGAGGTGAGCCTAGCTCACGAGGTGAGAATTAGTGGCTTACGAGGTGAATAGATGATGGACGTCTTCCAAGGAAAATTTCTATGATGAAAGCAATGACGTATCAAGCTCACGAGGTGAGCATATGTAGCTCACGAGGTGAATATTAGAAATTCACGAGGTGAACATATAAAATTCACCCTATAAATAGAATGTGAGGGCAGCCGATTCCTTCGCTCATTTTCTCTTCTCTCTCTCCCGTTTTGCGCTGATTTTCATGCAAGAAATATCCCGAAGCCCCGATATCATTCCCGAGCCCTGAAGCAAGTCTCGGGGCCCCGAAGATCCCGAGAAGTAAAATTCCCGAGCAGAAGCTCTGCCCGCGGGAAGCCAATTTTTGTGAAGATCTTCCAGATCTACCGAAGAATACTACTTCTACAGGTCGTAACGTTGTTTGATCATCTTCTGATCAAGTGAGTGTATAGTCCCTTTTCATAACACAATTTTAATACAAGTAGTGTTTGAATGTATTAAGTATATGTTTTGTGTGAGTGTGTAGTCACTTTCTTCCAACACATAAATATGAAGTATTTTTTTTATCAAATATGTGTTATGTGTTTATATATTGTTGTTTATTTGAGATGAGTGTGGAATGGATTTTTTATATAGTTTTTAAATGACTTAAACTGTATATGTATTTTATATCTACAAATATGTTGGGTAGAACATGGGTAGATGAGATAGTTGGTGTGTGATAAAAGAATGAGTTGGATAATGAGATAAGAGGTGATATAGATCTTGAGATGCGGGTGAAAAGTGGAAAATGAGTGAAACATTTACTCAAATGATGGCCCCCGTCATTCAGCAGAGTAGGGATGACAACCACAGACTATTCTAGACAGTCAGTGGAACACTAGCAGGCTCGCAACTTGTAGGTGTTTGTGAACAATCTGTTCACCGGTGTACTCTAAAAACCCATTGACATGTATTGCGAGAGGGATCTCGATAATGATACTATCAATAAACAAGATAAACTTGTTATTAGATCCAGGAGTATGGATTAGATTAGGATTTAGGTATAGTAAATTGTCCCTAGTCCGTGCGTATGGATCGGGCACAATTTTAGATCCGGGAGTATGGATCAGGCCAAGAGATTAGTTTTAGATCCGAGAATATGGATCAGGTGAAGAGATTAGTTTTAGATCCATGAGTAGGGATCATGTAAAGAGGAAAATTTTAGATACGGGAGTTAGATCTTGTCGTTGTGGGGATCGATGGGGTAGGATAAAAGTTGTTTTTATATGGTGAAATTATATAAGTTTGTGAGTTCTATATATATAAATATATAATATAACATTGTAGGATGAAAACCCTATATGCTCACCAGGCTCCCAAGTCTGACCCACTTAGTTTTCTTTGTATCATAGGTATCAATATAAAGACATATTTCACTGAGAGATTAAAGGAGATGTAAATCACAAGTGTAAATAAATATATGTTCTGTTTATGCTTATGTGTCTGTATCGAAACATGACATCCCGAGATTTTGTTATATAATGAAAATACATTTCTTTAAGAAATGCTTTGATAAATTCTTATCATATTTTGTTTGGGAACAAATTCTGCAACTGTTTTCTTTAAAAGATTACTCTGATTTTAAAAACAAAGCATAAACAAATCGGTCTTTTCTGGTCGTGAAATTAGGGATGTCACACATGAACTATCATAAAACATTTGGACCTCATACCACAACTCATGTTGTCTACATCCATCCTCACCGTCGGCTGCCTTATGCATGTAAATTATACACAGAATAGGATCTAATATATTGTCGAATAATAGAATCTACCATAGGACCACTGGAAATAAAGCCAAATCAAATATTCTAAGGCTATAAGATCCTAACCATATACAATTTTCAGAAAATACACTTTGCAATTACCAATACCAATAACTGTTCTCATTCTAGCATTACATCCAGTATCTCTAAGGCTACAAGCATTACATATCATGCCAATCTGTCGCTGACTACATAGCACTAGCATGCAAGTCTACCAGCTCATACAACTGTTGGATTAATGTCTAAGTCCATAACTATAATTGGTAAGACTTGACCCGACCCGGCATGGTCCATTTGGGTTGCAAACCTTCATGCACTTGGATAGACTATAATGAGAGAAATAAGACACTTATGGTTATTAATATATTATAAGTTCTAGTATATTAATAATAAGAATAATAAGATTGTTTAATTAGTATTGATCAAGAATTAATCTAGGATTAATTAAGTGATCAAAAGAAGACTAATTAAATATATGGGTTGATTGTGTAAATCATCCATACTTATATAGTGGGCTAATGCTCCATGGATAATCAAGTTGGGCTAAAACCCATAGGATGGTCCATAGATGCTCCATGGTGTATTTGAACCCATGGATCCATGGAAATGAAAAGCCATGACAATTAAGGATTTACCCTAATTGCAGCACTATATAAAGATCTTATTCTTGACAAAAATCGGCCACTAGGATTATTCTAGAGAGGGCTAGCCGATTTCATGAAGTGTAGAACTCTCTCAAGTTATTCTAAGTGTTTTGATAACTGTGATTCCATTTGAGGCTTCCACACTATTGGGGCTAGGCACTCAAGCTTCATGAAGACTTTCTACATCAAAGAGGTATGTATTCTATCTTGTTATATTCATGTTTTGTATGATAGATTAGGATAATACCTTGGATATTCTTATTTGCATGTATAATAGAGAAAACATAGATCCAAGGTATTTAGGGTTGCATGTACACTTAGGAGTGTTAGAATGCTCAAAAACCCAACAGTGGTATCAAAGCCTAGGCTTGTTTTCTTGTTATACTTGCAAATGGAGCTGAAAAATCGAGTTTTGATGCTGTCAGCCCAGCAGACTCGCCGAGTCCACGAAGGGACTCGACAAGTCCAAGGCAAAATGCATCCAACTCGCCGAGTTAAGTTCATGCACTCGACGAGTTGGACCCCAGACAGCATATTTTCGAGGTTTTTGGCTAGAAATGGACTAGGAACATTACCCTAAGTTGTTTTTGAACTTATAAACTTGTTTTTTAATGTGGTAATGTTCATGCTAATCCATTTTCAAAGATAATTGTCAATAGATTCATGTTTTGTATTAGTTTAAGGTTTAGACTAATTACATGAAGAAGTTTGATATGAATTATCTTGTTCTTATGAGTTGCTTAGATTAATAGAAAAGTTAATTGAAATAGTTGTTTTCAATCCATTTTAATCTAAGAGTTGAGTATAAAATGTGTTTGTGTAACTTGTCCTCAAGTTACATGAAGAGTCACATTAAAGACTCATAAAACTCATAAAAGTTGGTAATGGTTACAAAATGAAGAGTCTTGTGTCATTGAATTTTTTTTTATGACTCCATAACTTGTCCTCAAGTTATGGAAATTCAAGAGTCACTTCATTAATAAATAAATAAATAAAGTGTAACCTTAATTAATTCCATAAGTTATAAAAATAAAGAAAAGATTAATTCTTTTATTAGTTTAAAGTCTTCCATAAGTTATGGAACTTGAAGAGTTTTTTAGATTAAAACTACTTTAAACACATAAGTTATGGAATTAATTAGTTTTGAATAGTTTCAAAACTTGCCCTCAAGTTTTGGAATTTGTAAAGTTTTCTCTTATGAATACTTTAATTCCAAGTTAGCCCTTAGAATTTTAAAAGAGTTAAAATTCAACACTTATACTATTTATAACATTAATGGTTAATTATTATATATGTATAAGAACAAGTCGTTTTACCGTTAGTAGGCCTCATTCACGAAGCCGGTCTATAAGGTGGGTATAAGGTTGTTGCCTATAAAATGGCGACTTAATGGGTGTCTACTCTCACCCACCGCTTGCTTGACTGGTGGAGGGTCTTTAGCCGAACGGGTAGGACAATGACTTTAAATTCTCCCTTCATTAAAAGTATTAATGATAAATACTAAGTAACTAAGATCTTAATAATTCCCAATCTTAGTTACTTTAGGAAAAATGTGAATTTGGTGCTAGCCCATGGAATTCACACTTTGTACCTTACCAAGTCGTTGGTGGAGCGTGTGTGGTTAACCGGCACACTAACTTGGACTAGTAAAGACCACGAAGGGTGACTTAATGTTTTTCATAGATCAATGGAGCGTGTGTGGTTAACCGGCACATTGATTAGGTGATAATATTAAGGGTACCAAGTGAATTGGTATGGTTATTCACACCTTGTTTTGTGATCCTCGGCATCCCAGTCACAAAATTTGAGAGGGCACACTCGAGATTGAAACATGCCATTGAAAAGTTCAATGAATCTCAAAAGATCTAGGAATTTCAAATCCAATTAAAACCTAATAAATTATTTCGTTTTTCATGGTGGAAATTGGTGAATCGTCATTCGCCTACCTTCAAATATTTTATAGCTTGGATTACGGCATCCCTCTTCTAAGTTATAAAATAGTTTGTTGGGTCCTAGCCTTAATATTTCATATTGGGTGTCATATTAAGGACTTTAAATCAACTATGTTGAATATCTCCCAAAACATGTCTGGTTTAGACATTTATGATCTTCCCAAATCTCTTGAAGATGATGTTCCTCAACATCATGCTTCACTTCCTTTATCCCCTCCAATTATTCTCCCTCACCCACAAGTTCTTGAAAAGTTTAAAGTCACTCAAGCCCTATTGGCAAGTTAAGGTCTTGGTGTGGTCACATCTTGGAGATGTAGTCACATATTGACAAGACGGGAGAGTTGGGTGTCAAAGTCACGTGAAAGTTGGATGTTCAATCACTTTCTTAGTAACATAGCGGGTCACTTTGGGACTACTATGAGACAGACTATGACACGAGCCTTAATGATCTTATCTATTTGCTTTGTGCTGTGGAATCAGCAATGATTTGGAACACTAGTAAAGCAAATTTTGTTAGAAGATCAACTTCCCAAACCTTAAATGGACATTGGCAATGGTAGCATTGGATATCTAGAAAAGCATTTCTCTTCCCAATGGAAAGGGATCGGCCATAGTCAACTCGGTTGACCAAATGGTAAAGAGAAAGGCTAAGTCTGAGATAGTCTCATGTGCCATTATCAAAGGGTCTACATGTGTTTTGTTGCCAAAGGAAGGGGCATTGGTTGCAAAGCTGCCATAATTTACCTAAGGATGTTAAAGTTGATAAGATTGACTCTACTTCAGGTAAAATCCACTGTCTAACTCTATTAAGTTTCTATTAAGAGATTCTTGATACATGATGTGACTAGGTCACATGGTGATGTTTTAAGAATCAAAGAAAAGGTAAATAAACTTAAAGAAAGAATATGCTGAATCTGATCGCGTAGATGGATTTCTATCGCGTAGTTTGAAGATCGGATTCTTGAGCTACTTCTTAGGAGTTATAATATATTGCTTGTGAATAGATAACAACAAGTTTTTCATGTGGATTGTAAGGATAAGTTTTTCCGCAAAGTTTTAAAATAAAAGAAAAAAAAGGTTTTAATTTTATTTATTTTAAAAATATCCTTACAATGGCATCTGTGGAAAATTGTTGCTTATATGTTTCCAGTAATAGCAATATTGGAAAGTGGATTTGATTCTTTCATTTGTGGTAGTGTCTGAATTTACCAAATGAAGAAAGTTTTTCATCACCCAAGTTTCAATTGGACAGAAACTTGGAATCATACAAGTTGTATTGTATGATGAATGAGAATTTTCATCTTTGAAAAATTAAGACTAATTCTTTGATCACATGTATATGTGAGTCAATTGAAGGACTAAGGAATTAGGTACACTGGGTGTGCGCTGGTCAAGGTCCACCACAAAGATTGATTTGTCATGATTTACTAAAGATTAGTAAATATGATTATACTTATAAGGTTAAGTATAATTCAGTAACATTGGAAAGGTTACAATGTATGGCAAAGCAAATAAGAAGAATCAAATTAGGCAGAAAGATAAAAGTATCTCAAATCTGAAAAGATGGGAGAGTACTTTAGTATCAGTTTTATGATCATCTTAATGATTATGAAACCATATCACAAATTCATACTCTATGGACGTCTTAGTGCATTGTTATGGCTAGGAAGAGAGGTCATGAATTGTTGGATTGGTCAAGATCAAGGAGATGAGTCATACTTCGTTCCAAAACAATTCTTAGAGTCACACTCCAATATTGTAACATTGAGTGACATAAAGTAAGGTTTAAAACACTTATCAAATGTAGTGTGAAATGTTTATACTCTTGTACATTTGAGATTGGTAAGTTGTGATGTCTTGGATGAGACAAAGACCAACTAAGACCAATTGTGTGAAGTGTTAGTCTTGATAAGAATCCGCACTATCCCTTGAATATTTGTTTTGTCAAGGAATGGTTCTTGACTAGGAAAACTTATATGTCAAGGGGACAGTGGGAGCCTTAAAGATCCTGAAAGAGTTTCAAGATTTAATCAAGAGTAAAACCTGTAATTTATCACTAGCACACGACTTAAGGTTTGCAACCTATCGTGTTGACATAATTCTTATTTCTGTACCTACTTCAAATAAGTTGGATTTGCATGTGAGTTATCAGAGTTCAACTTGGAAGCATTGGTGGGCCTTGTGTTACCAAGGTGACAAGAAACTAAGATTGAATAAGTTTAATCCATGTAGGGCTGAATTTGTCACTAACCTTATCTTGTGATTATGGTCTTGACAAATTCGCATGGATAGGAACTCATACACTATAAAATCTAAGTGTCATAAGGTTTCTCTCCGATTCATGAAAATGATGGTGAGGAAACGCTTTCACTAAATAGATTTTAAATAGATATCAATTGTGTCATTTGCATTTTCAAAAGTCATTAGTGGAGCGCGTGTGGTTAACCGGCACACTAACATGGACTTGTGAGAAATGGCAAATGCCTAAGCAATTGAGACTATGATTACGGCATCCCTTTTCATAGTTCTGAAAGTTGTTTAGACACACATGTGATTTATCTAAGAAAGGATGTATAAATCTAAATTTCAGAAGTCCAGTAGATTTCTGAAAATATGTCAAAGCTAGTGGGAGCATAAGTGTTATGCTGATAATCATCATGTTAGTGGGAGCATGATTATTATGATCAGTATTGCAAGCTAGCAATGTTAATTATAGAAAACAAAGTTTCAATCCGTGAAGTTGCAGGGGTTGAAAAGTTGTTTTGCTATAATTAAGGGAGAGGAAATTATACTTCATTTCAACTTTAAAGCTTAGATTGAGATTTTAATCATCTTTAGTCAAGAATATATATAAGAATTTTATGTCTGAATGATTCGACTTAAGAAAATTCTATATATATTGTGTTTTCAAAATTCGATTATGATTACGGCATCCCTCTTCATAGTTAAATTTTGAAAACATGGCAAATGAAAAATATTGTAGCAAAAGACTGGTCTAGTGTCGTGTCTTTATGTCAAACATCATGAATAGTATCCCATATGCTTCGGATATAGGATCGATTTCATGTGCTATAATATTCATCCTTTCTAAATTTTCCAAATGCTTAAGGCATTTAGAAGGGAAAAGTCTAGAACTGGATATGACTAAAGTGATTAAGCAATTGTCGAGGACAATCTGAGGTTCGCCAAAGATTGGTTGCTCAGGGACATTTGGAAGTCTAGTGTTAATTTTGGTAGGACCATATTGACATTTTCTGAAAAGAGGTAACTCTTGTTCGGAAGTGATAGTCAAATGGGACTATGGAAATGTCTCCATAGGTGGAAGTTATTAAATCTATGTAAGATTAGGAAACTTAATGCAAGAAGGATGTTCCCAAGGAGCTGATCTCCTTTGGAATACTCTGTAGTGGTTGTTGTCAAGTCTTTCTGACTTCGTGCATAATCATTACAAGAGGATCAATGCATATAAGTTTAGAATCTAACAGATTTTAGTAAATGACATGAATTTGGAATTCTTGCATTTACAATAAGGATTTGGGATTGTGAAATGAGTATCATTGGAATCATGTTCAATTGATCTACATCACAATGTAAGGATCATAAACAAACATAGTGTGCATACTTGGGGTATGGCATAACTATTGTTTAGAAACAAAGTGTACATGCTAGGAGCATGGGACGACTGTTGTTTTATTCGAGTCTTAAGTTGATTATTTGAAACATTGAATAATGTGTAATCAATATGGTGATAAATAAAAGGTGGTTTTATTTATATTCAAAAGGGTTCTGAGACCATATTAGATTCGATTATTATTGTGTTTCACTTTGCATGTTTTGACTTCCAAAATAGCTAGGTTATTCTTTCCGAATGACTAAGTTATTTAAACAATCCACAGTCGTTCATATGTTGGAAGTAGGTATGAATCAAGACTGTCATGAATCGGGTTTGTAGATGGCTAAATGGGTTTAGTCATGGCAATGGTGCTACAACATTCATGAGTGCTCATAAGTTATGAGTATTGGAATAAACCCACGCTCACTTGTATCACTTCATGGAATTTATCTCGAGTGATCGTGAGACGGTAATATCATATAAATCTTCAAATCTAGAGATATGAGTTGTTACCTATGAGTTGGTTGTGCATTGATTGCACGTAAACGCATCAGTAACTTGATGTTATAAAACGTGTCTTTGTGTACAATTCAACAAGTAGTAGAACAAGCATATGAGTCGAAGTTTATCTGTTCCTTCTAGAAATAGAAGGGATATCTGGGCCCCTCGATGATTTTGTTGTGACCTATGTACCGGCCGGTCAGAACTGAATTGATGTGTTCGATTAAGTTCTTTGTCAAACAAATCGAAAATCGGGAAACAAACTGCTGGATAATAAGTACGACGTTGTTCCATGTATTTGTCCGGCTGATATCATGAGAACAGAGGATTATATGATCCCTTATCTAATGGACAAGTCATTGACAAGATCAGAGTTCATCTACAAGGTCAGAGTTCGACAGAAGCTTTTGAGAGCTACGATTGCTGGTTGGTTCCTGAAGTCATACGCAATAATAGTTTTAGACTTATCCAAGTGGGAGACTGTTGGATTAATGTCTAAGTCCATAACTATAATTGGTAAGACTTGACCCGACCCGGCATGGTCCATTTGGGTTGCAAACCTTCATGCACTTGGATAGACTATAATGAGAGAAATAAGACACTTATGGTTATTAATATATTATAAGTTCTAGTATATTAATAATAAGAATAATAAGATTGTTTAATTACTATTGATCAAGAATTAATCTAGGATTAATTAAGTGATCAAAAGAAGACTAATTAAATATATGGGTTGATTGTGTAAATCATCCATACTTATATAGTGGGTTAATGCTCCATGGATAATCAAGTTGGGCTAAAACCCATAGGATGGTCCATGGATGCTCCATGGTGTATTTGAACCCATGGATCCATGGAAATGAAAAGCCATGACAATTAAGGATTTACCCTAATTGCAACACTATATAAAGATCTTATTCTTGACAAAAATCGGCCACTAGGATTATTCTAGAGAGGGCTAGCCGATTTCATGAAGTGTAGAACTCTCTCAAGTTATTCTAAGTGTTTTGATAACTGTGATTCCATTTGAGGCTTCCACACTATTGGGGCTAGGCACTCAAGCTTCATGAAGACTTTCTACATCAAAGAGGTATGTATTCTATCTTGTTATATTCATGTTTTGTATGATAGATTAGGATAATACCTTGGATATTCTTATTTGCATGTATAATAGAGAAAACATAGATCCAAGGTATTTAGGGTTGCATGTACACTTAGGAGTGTTAGAATGCTCAAAAACCCAACAACAACATATAAAGGCATCTTCCCTAGCCCTAACTAGCATGCGATTCACGAATCCATAAATCAGGTTATACCAGATAACATAGTTGGGTATTTTGGGAAACTTACTTGAGCTCGGCTGATTGCATGCACCACACCCTTTCTTTTCTTAGAAAACTTTTCCTTGAAAACATTTTTCTTTTAAAAAACATTATAGGTCTCCAGTTTGATTTCAGACACACCCGAATGTATGTCTGAATCCCTCAAACCAAGGCTCTGATACCAATTTGTAACAACCCAAAAATTAGGGGTAAAAATTTCATATTTATTATAGTAAAAACACACTTATCTTTTAAGTCCAAGCATTCAAAATAAATTGCTTAATTAAAACAGTAATCAGAGTTACGTCCCAAAATCACATAATGCAGAAAGCACGAGTGTATGCGATGCGATCAAGCCAGACCCTTCCTTTCCAAACTGATGATACCTGAAACAATAAACAAAATTGTAAGCACGAAGCTTAGTGAGTTCCCCAGAACATACCCCACATAATCCACATAATCGCATAATGAATACTAGCTATAACAGCTACATAAACCATATCAATCACATAAGCCATATCAATCACATAGCCATGTCATATAAACATATAAAGATGTCATGGGCTCCTCCTAGGGTCTTACTCCAGGATGTCATGAGCTCCCCCATATGGTCTTACACCTAAGTTTCATGGGCTCCCCCATGGTCTTTAGCTGAAAAGCCATAGGCTCCCCCACGTGGTCTTATATCCAAGTGTCATGGGAGCCCCCATGGTCTTTACCTGAAAAGCCATGGGCTCCCCCATGTGGTCTTACATCCAAGCGCCATGGGCTCCCTCATGGTCTTCCATGCAAGTAGCATACCACATATATATGATGGGTTTTGAGCATTCTAACACTTCCTAAGTGTACATGCAACCCTAATAACCTTGGATCTATGTTTGTCTAATTATCATGCAAAGTTGAATTCCAAGTTTATATTCCTATCTAGCATACATGGGGAACAATTTTAACTTAAAGTATAGATAGAATAACTTACCTTGTTGTTTGTGTTCCTTGAAACCTTGTGAGCCTAGAACCCCAAGTGTGATGCCTCAAATGCTTCACACAACACCAAATGCTCTTGGAAGAACTTATGAGAGAACACACACTTCTCAAAAATCGGCCAAGCCCTCTTGTTTCTTAGTGTAGCCGATTTTGGTGGAGAATATGTTTCTTATATAGTGTTGACACATCTAGGGTTAAACCCTAATGTGTCATGACTCTTCATTTCCATGACCCATGGGTTTGTAACTCCCATGGAGCATCCATGGAGCATCCTATGGGTAGAACCCAACTTGACAATCCATGGAGCCTCTTAGCCCACTATACAAGATATGGATGATTTACATAATCAACCCATATATTTAATTAGTTCTCTTTTGACCACTTAATTAATTCTAAATTAATTATTGATCAAACTAATCAAATAATATTATTAATATATTAGACCTTATAATATATTAATAATCTCCAAGTGTTATTTCTCTCATTTGGTCTATCCAATTGCATGGTGCCATGCAACCCAAATGGACCATGCCGGGTCGGGTCAAGTACATACCAGAAATAGTTATGGACTTAGACACCTTATCCAACAGTCTCCCACTTGGATAAGTCTAATAACTATTACTGCAAGTATGAATTCAGGAACCGATCGGCAATCGTAGCTCTTTACAAGGTTTCTCGGAACTGAGAAGATGATGGTACGCCATTTAAGATACGTGATCATATAATCCTTTGTTCTAGATATCAGTCGGACAAATACATGGAACAATGTCTTACTCATTGTCCAACAGTTTGTTTCCCGATTTTCGATTTGTTTGACAAAGAACTTAATTGAACACATCAACTTAGTTCTGACCGGGCCCGGCACATAGGTCGAAACAAAATCATCGAGGGGCCCAGATATCAGCTTCTAATCCAAGAAGGAACAGATAAACTTCGACTCATATGTTTGTTCTACCACTCATTGAATTACACACAAGAGCGCGATTTATAACATCGAGTTACCAATGCGTTTTTCGTACAATCAATGCATAACCAACTTGTAAGTAACAAATCATATCTCTAGGTTTGAAGACTTATACGATATTACCGTCTCACGATCACTCGAGATAGAATTCCATGAAGTGATTCCAGTGAGCATGGGTTGAGTCCAATGCTCAGAACTTATGAGCACTCATGATTGCTGTAGCCTTGTCCAAGACCTCTACAACCAAACATGACAGTCTTGATTCATACCTACTTCCGACATATGACCGACTGTGGAGGTTTGAATAATATGTTATACCAAACAAAAATTATTCTGGAAGTCAAAACATGCAAAAGAAATATAGTAAATGATCGACAAGAGATAGCAACACTTTACTCATAAATAAAACACTTTTATTCATCATCAGATGTCAATTACACTTTACAAATTTTGAGGTTATCTAACTACTAAATCTAATATCATCCTTCAGCCCTATGCTCCGAGC
Organism: Lactuca saligna; assembly: GCF_052625555.1. Lineage (NCBI taxonomy): Eukaryota > Viridiplantae > Streptophyta > Magnoliopsida > Asterales > Asteraceae > Lactuca > Lactuca saligna. The sequence goes on along the minus strand of NC_136425.1, from coordinate 7,384,812 downwards.
ATGCTGGAGATGCTTAACCCGAGTCAGTCCCTTCGTGAGGGGATCTGCCGGATTCTCATCTGATGATACCCTCTTTGCCACGAGGAGTCCTTCTTCGATCCGATGTCTGATGAAATGGTATTTTCTGTCGATGTGTCTGGATCTCCCGTGATCCCTTGGTTCCTTGGCTAAGGCAACAACACTTTCACTATCACAGAAAATTTCTATTGGCTCTTTAATAGCTGGTACAACTCCAAGGTCTCCAATGAAGTTCCTCAGCCATAACGCCTCCTTTGCTGCCTCGCTAGCTGCAATATACTCTGATTCACAAGTAGAATCTGGCACTGTCTCTTGCTTGGAACTCTTCCAAGAAATTGCTCCTCCATTTAGGGTAAAGACCCAGCCCGACTGAGAGCGGAAATTATCCCTATCAGTTTGGAAGCTAGCATCACTATACCCTACAACTCTCAAGTCATCACTCCCACCGCGGGTAAGGACCCAGTCCTTAGTCCTTCGTAGGTACTTGAGAATATTCTTTACCGCAGTCCAGTGTGCCTTGCCAGGGTTCCCCTGAAACCTGCTAACCATGCTCAGGGCAAAAGCTACATCAGGTCGGGTACACGTCATAGCATACATGATCGATCCTACAGCCGAAGCATAAGGTGCTCGACTCATTTGTGCTATCTCAGCCTCAGTGCTAGGGCTTTGTGTCTTACTCAGTTTGGCGTTACTCTAGATGAGCAACTCTCCTTTCTTGGAGTCTTGCATTCTGAATCTCTTCAGCACCTTATCCAAGTAGGTACTTTGACTAAGTCCAATTAGTCTTTTACTCCGATCTCTCAAGATCCTTATCCCTAAAATATAGGCAGCTTCACCAAGATCCTTCATAGTGAAACACTTTCCAAGCCAGGAATTTACTTCCTGCAGGGTTGGAATGTCGTTTCCTATGAGTAGTATGTCATCCACATACAATACCAAGAAGCTAACTATACTCCCACTAGCCTTGACATACACACAAGATTCATCTTCACTCCTAGAAAAGCCAAATTCCTTGACCTTTTCATCAAAGCAAAGATTCCATCTGCGAGGTGCTTGCTTTAACCCATAAATGGATTTCTCAAGCTTACACACTCTATTGGGGTACTTGTTGCTGACAAAACCCTCTGGCTGACTCATGTAAACATCTTCAGCCAACTTTCCATTAAGGAAAGCGGTTTTGACATCCATTTGCCAAATTTCATAGACATGAAATGCGGCTATGGCTAACAGAACCCGAATAGACTTAATCTTGGCTACCGGAGAAAAGGTCTCATCATAATCCACTCCAGGAATCTGAGAGAAGCCCTTTGCAACCAGTCTAGCCTTATAAGTGTGTACTTTACCATCCATGTCGGTCTTCTTCTTGAAGACCCATTTGCACCCTACAGTCTTTCGACCTGGTACATTCTCAACCAAGTTCCAAACTTGATTGTCATACATGGATTGTATCTCGCTATCCATAGCCTCTTTCCATTTAGCAGACTCGGGGCCTGCCATGGCTTCCTCGTAGCTGTTAGGGTCATCTTGACTTACTAGTGTTCCATCACTAATAAGTGTCTCACCTTCTGCAGTAATATGGAATCCATAGTAATGCTCAGGTGCACTCCTAACTCTCGTGGAACGCCTCAGAGGTACAGATTCGTCAATTGGCTCAACAGGAGTTTCCTCCTCAAGTTGAGGGCTAGAGTTTGAAGTTCCATCACCACTTGACTCTTGAATTTCTTCAAGATCAATTTGCCTCCCACTGTCTCCTTGGCTTATAAGCTCTCTTTCTCGAAAGACTCCTCTTCTTGCTACAAAGACCACATTGTCACTAGGTCTGTAGAAGAGGTAACCAAAGGATTGATGTGGGTAGCCGATGAAAATACACCTCTCGCTTCGAGGTTCGAGCTTATCATGAGTCTCGCGTCTCACGAAAGCCTCGCAACCCCAAATCTTGATGTGGTCTAGTTTAGGTACTTTACTAGTCCATATCTCGTGAGGAGTTTTGGCAACTTTCTTTGTAGGGACTAGATTAAGGATATGGGCGGCAGTCTCTAAGGCATACCCCCAGAATGAGATTGGTAGCGAAGCTCGACTCATCATGGAACGAACCATGTCCAACAAGGTTCGATTACGCCTCTCAGCCACACCATTCAACTGCGGTGTCCTGGGAGGTGTCAATTGTGAGACAATCCCACATTCCCTTAGATAGTCGAGGAACTCTGAACTAAGATACTCACCACCCCGATCAGATCGAAGCATCTTAATGTTCCTGCCCAATTGATTCTCGACTTCCTGTTTAAATTCCTTAAACTTCTCGAAAGTCTCTGACTTATGCTTGATTAAGTAGACATATCCATATCTACTGTAATCATCAGTAAAAGTCAAATAATAACGATTAGCATCCCTTGTGGCATGTTTGAATGGTCCACACACATCCGTGTGTATAAGGTCCAACAAACCTTCACCCCTTTCACACGAGCCTGTGAAGGGTGACTTTGTCATTTTTCCAAGTAAGCATGATTCGCAACTATCATTTGACTTTAGGTCAAACGACTCCAAGACTCCATCCTTTTGGAGTTGGCCTATGCGTTTCTTGCTTATATGTCCAAGACGATAATGCCATAATGATGCTTTATCCAAGTTATTATTATTAGTAGAATCAATACACAAAACATTATTTCCTAAGTTATCTACAACAGACACAGCTTCATACACACCATCACAAGGTAATGCTTTAAAATAAAGAACATTATTAAAGAAAGCATCAATAGAACCAACTTCATTTTTAAATGAAAAGTTAAACCCTTGTTTGTACAAAGCATGAAAGGAAATAATATTTCTTGCCATTCCTGGCGAGTAACAACACTTATTCAAATCTAAACTAAACCCACTACTTAGCGATAAAGTATAAACTCCAATCTTGGTGACAGGTGAAGCTTTCCTGTTCCCCATGATCAAGTTTATTCTTCCTTGCTCCACATCCTCACTTCTTCTTAGTCCCTGCAAGTCACAACAAATATGAATACCACAACCGGTATCAAGGACCCAAGATTTCGAATGGGGTGAGTTATTAGAAATGATAGTGTAAATACCTGCATGGTTGGGTTTGACTTTCCCATCCTTTACATCCTGCTGGTACTTTGGGCAGTTCCGTTTCCAATGAGCTTTTTCATGGCAATAGAAGCATTCAGCCTCTTTTGGGTCAGAAGAAGGAGCAATGAAACCTTTCTTGGTTCCACTTGAAGAAGAGACATCAAGGGTCCGAGCCTTGGTACCCTTCGAAGATCTCTTTCTCTTCCTCCCTCGACTTTTCCCGATTGCCAAAATCGGAGTTGGGTTTGGAGTAGGAGTGATAGCAACCGACTTCCCCTTAAGACCTGTTTCTGCAGTCTTGAGAAGTCCCTGAAGTTTGCTGAGAGTGACCTCTTCCTTATTCATGTGATATGTCATGCGGAATTGATCATAGCACGATGGTAAGGAGCGCAAAATTATATCTATTGCTAGATCCTCAGGGAGGTTCACATTAAGTTTCAGCAATCGATCCACATACCTTTGCATTTTCTGCATGTGGCTCGTGACGGAATCCCCGTCCTTCATCATGGTTGTTATCATGGAGCAGATGATTTCATACCTCTCTTGTCGTGCACTGTGATGGTATCTTTCCATCAAATCTTGGTGCATTTCATAAGGGTAGAAATCCTCATAGGACTTTTGGAGTTCTGCTGTCATTGTGGCCATCATGATGCATGCTACTTTCGTAGCATCCCTTTCATGTGCCTGAAAGTCAGCGATCTCCTGAGGAGTTGCAGTGGTCTCATCAATCTCCTTAAGCTCCTTGTTAAGGGCATATTCTTTGTCCTCGTAGCGGGTAATCATCCTGATGTTTCTGATCCATTCACTGAAGTTGGATCCATCAAAGGTGACTTTCCCACACAAACTCATAAGAGTAAAGGAGCCATTAGGATTCGAGCCAGAAGCATTATTTGAAGACATCTGAAAGAGGAGAACAAGTTTAGTATAGATTTAAGAGAGTCCTTAATAAAACACCCAAATGTAATATTAAGGCTAGGATCCAATCACAATATAATATAACTTAGAAGAGGTATGCCGTAATCTAAGCTATACCATATTTGAAAGGTAGGTGAATGACGATTCACCAATTTCCACCACGAAAACCGAAATATTAGATATTAGGTTTTTATTGGTTTTTAGAAATTCCTAGATTCTTTGAGATTCAATGAACTTTTCAAAGGCATGTTTCAATCTCGAGAGTGCCCTCCAAGTTTTGTGACTGGGATACCGAGGATCACAAAACGAGGTGTGAAGTAACCATGCAAATCACTTGGTACCCTTAAAGTTTATCACTCAATCGATGTGCCGGTAAACCACACACGCTCCACCGATACTATAATAAACCTTAAGTCACCCTTTACCTACCTTGTTAAGTCCAAGTTAGTGTGCCGGTTAACCACACACGCTCCACCAACGACTTAGACAAAGTGTAAAGTGTAATTTCATGGATTAGCACCTTATTCACATTTTCCTAAAGTAACTAAGATTGGGAATTTAATAAAACATTTAGTTACTTTACAATATACATCATACTTTGAATGAGAGTTTATAAGTCCTTGTCTTACCCGTTCGGCTAACGACCCTCCACCAGTCAAGCAAGCGGTGGGTGAGAGTAGACACCCATTAAGTCACCATTTTATAGGCAACAACCTTATACCCACCTTATAGACCGGCTTCGTGAATGAGGCGTACTAGCGGTAAGACGACTTTATTCTTATACATATATATATATATATATATATATATATATATATATATATATATATATATAATTATTAAATCATCATAATATAAGTATAAGGGTTGAATTTTAACTTTTAAAATTCTAGGGGTTGGAACTTAAAGTTTTAACTTAACTTTACTTGTTCCAAAACTTGAGGGCAAGTTTTGTAACTTTCAAAACTTTTCATTTCTTGTAACTTATGAGTTTAATAGAGTAATAAAATGGAGACTCTTCATTTTTCTAACTCTTGTGTTTGTTTTAATGGTTTTAATTCAAGTGTGACTCTTGGTTTTCCATAACTTGAGGACAAGTTATGGACTCCATTAAAACACATTATGATCAAGAATTAATCTACCACATAGGTTACAAATAATTCCTATGATCATCTAAAACATCATAACAACAAGAACATGAATATGAACTTATTCATAAATAAAAAATTACACTTAAAACTTTGTAATTTTGATAACTAGTTGTTGTAAATGAATTATCAAATACATTACACCATCTAAAACAAGTTTTTCAAGTACCAAAAAGTTTAGGGTAATGTTTCTAATTCATTTCCAGCAACTAAATCGAAATTCTGCAATTAGTCGACCCTACTCGTCGAGTGCATGAACTTACTCGCCGAGTTGGTTAAAGATACACATGAACTCGACGAGTCCCTCTTATGGACTCGACGAGTCCATTCGTGGACAGCAAGATTTTCGACTTTTTTCAACTATTAAGCACAAATAAAAAACAAACAAGCCTAGGCTCTGATACCACTGATGGGTTTTGAGCATTCTAACACTTCCTAAGTGTACATGCAACCCTAATAACCTTGGATCTATGTTTGTCTAATTATCATGCAAAGTTGAATTCCAAGGTTATATTCCTATCTAGCATACATGGGGAACAATTTTAACTTAAAGTATAGATAGAATAACTTACCTTGTTGTTTGTGTTCCTTGAAACCTTGTGAGCCTAGCACCCCAAGTGTGATGCCTCAAATGCTTCACACAACACCAAATGCTCTTGGAAGAACTTATGAGAGAACACACACTTCTCAAAAATCGGCCAAGCCCTCTTGTTTCTTAGTGTAGCCGATTTTGGTGGAGAATATGTTTCTTATATAGTGTTGACACATCTAGGGTTAAACCCTAATGTGTCATGACTCTTCATTTCCATGACCCATGGGTTTGTAACTCCCATGGAGCATCCATGGAGCATCCTATGGGTAGAACCCAACTTGACAATCCATGGAGCCTCTTAGCCCACTATACAAGATATGGATGATTTACATAATCAACCCATATATTTAATTAGTTCTCTTTTGACCACTTAATTAATTCTAAATTAATTATTGATCAAACTAATCAAATAATATTATTAATATATTAGACCTTATAATATATTAATAATCTCCAAGTGTTATTTCTCTCATTTGGTCTATCCAATTGCATGGTGCCATGCAACCCAAATGGACCATGCCGGGTCGGGTCAAGTACATACCAGAAATAGTTATGGACTTAGACACCTTATCCAACAATATATGCATACCAGATATATCAGTAGTGAATCTACAATAAACACTACAACTAATTGAATGGGCTGGACTTGGTGCCTCAGACCCATTGGTATGGCGAGGAGGCTCACCATAAATGTAGAAGCTTCCTGAAAGAAATCCTTAGCTGCTGCCCTATCCACTTCCTGAGCTATCAATACCGATCAATATACTTAATTAGCAATTGGGTCCCATACCATAATCCTTAATCCATGCATCGGGTAAAATAATCATTCTACCAATGGCCCAGTATGATCCAAAACTAAGGCCCAAACCCAAAACAAAAGCGAAACACTATAATGTCCATAAATTCATCAATAGCCCAACTTTCCAAATTGGTCCCAAACATTTACAATGGGCCTTATCCTAAATCCCAATAATTTCCCTAGTTTATAATCCTGTTTCTAATTGGCCTATGAAGGCCTACAACAACCTAGTCCCAGAATTAGCCCAAACCGAGGCCCACAAATGTGAAGTCCATTTCTATATTGGGCCACAAGGCCCAATAGGCCCAACTATTCTAATATTGGCCCACAAATACATTCAGACCCAATTATCAACAATTCCAGGCCCAAAACCATTATGGCCTAAAGTTCCAAAGTCCACTAAGGTCCAAGTCCTCCTAAGAGCGTACACCCAACGTAACTCTTCTGTACGCTTAACGTAGTGTGCGAGAGGCTATATGTGTACCGCACTACACAGTGCACCCAACGTACAACCAACTTATGCAAAAAATCCATTAAGTGCTTAATACTTGAAGACTTTACGTCCCAAACTCAGATCTAGGTCGTTTGATGAGTCCTAAGGCATAAATTTGGCAACTTTATGCCTTTGTATGTTCCAAAAAGACCAAATAGCATTCTTCTTCCATGAAAATGGTCTTAACTCTTGCATGAACCCATTAAGACCTTTAATATGACAAATTTCTGTTTTAGGGACTCAAATAGCACCAAGGGTGGCCATCCTAAGCCTAAGAATCAAATTTGAACCATAGAGCTTCATCCTTGGGACCAAATTGAACTAAAACTCATAAATAAGAGAGTTAAGATATCAATGGTCAAGTTTAGAGCTCTATACCTTCATCATGATGATAATGAGTCACAAAAGCCACATATATAAGCTTCTCCTTGATCCCCATCTTTGCATCAAACTCCACTTTCTTGAAATAGGCCAAACACTCCAAAAATGGACTCCATAAGCTCAAAATGCCACCATGAATAATTAAGGAGGATTTGTAGGGTTTTAAAGGGTGGAGGCCGAAGATATTAGGGTTAGGTTATGAGATAAGGAGCTTAAATAGGGTCCAAGACCCTAAAATAGGGTTCTGATCTGACTAACGTACACCCAATGTAAACATGGTACGCCCAACGTACTCCGAAGAACATTCGCAACCATCCTGGTCAGTCGGCCCAGTGTACTCCAAGGTACGCCTCGCATACTGCCTTCTTCAATAGTACGCCTAGTGTACTCTTTGTGTATGCCTCATGTACTCAACTAAGCCTGAAAACCACGAAACTTCTGAAGGCCATAACTTCTTCGTTATAAGCCCGATTCCGACGATCCTTATATCCACGGAAAGGTGATGAGAAGCCCTACACTTATATCAACTCATACCTTTCGAACAAAAGTCCATTTTCCACAAAAGCCCAAACTGACACTTTAACGAAATACCCCTAGGCTCCAAAACACGAACCGAACATCCGGATCACTTATGATACACCACTCGCACCCAAATGGGCCTAGATCTTATCTTTTCATAAGCCCTAATCCTTATGATGATCGATCTTCGGGCCACAATCTCAGGCTAGGAATCAATTCGGAACAAGGCGTTACAACTCGGTCGTAAATATAACTTTTGAACATTTTATGTAAACTTTATGGTAAAATATGTAAAAAAAGATTATATATATATATATATATATATATATATATATATATATATATATATATATATATATATATATATATATATATATATATATATATATATATATATATATCAAACGTTTAAAAAATAATTAAATCTGTATAATCATTAAACTAAATTACCCTCAAAAGTTTATTGGTTGCCGAATAAGTTGTAAACTCGTGAAATTTTTAATTACCTGTCATAAATATAATTTTTGAACATTTTATGTAAAATTTTGGTAAAATATGTAAAAAGGGATTATATATATATATATATATATATATATATATATATATATATATATATATATATATATATATATATATATATATATATATATATATATATATATATATATATATATATATATAGGAGTAGGATCAAATGAGAACAGAAAAAAGGTTGAGAACGCGAGAAAAAAGTATATTCATTTGCGATTCCATGTATTCATTTGCGGAGAAATGATAAATTTTTACGCATTTAATTTCAATTGAAGAGAAAATAATATTCATGATGATTATGCGTAAAAATTTATCATTTCTCTATAAATGAATACATGGAATCAGAAATGAATATACTTGTTCTCGCGTTCTCAACCTTTTATGTGTTCTCATTTGATCTTTTCCCTATATATATATATATATATATATATATATATATATATATATATATATATATATATATATATATATATATATATATATATATATATATATATATATATATATATAAAAGAAATAACAGTTAATTACCTTTGTAAATAATTTTCCCATTTAAAAATTTTAGTAGTTGTTTAATAACAGATACATTGACGTCCACGGATTACCTTTATTTGAAATTTTAGAAACGTTAAACATTTTTAATGTGTAAAAGAGAACAATTATTGTAAGCAGGTAATATTAATAAATAAATAAATAATAATCTATTTGGGCATAATAAAACATCATAACAAAAAAATTAAATAATTCATTTCTTTTGAGATCGTGGCGTTATAACAGCTAGGTGTTACTGTACTAATTTCAACTTCGATAATAAAGGGTTAAACATGATTTGACACGAGAGAGACGTATATGTGTGACATTATTGTAAGTGCACAATGGGGTTTGTGCCAAACTATTTAAAAAACATTATTGCAAGGGTACAATGGGTTTGTGCCAAACTATTTAAAATGGCATAGGTTGTCAAATTTAAGTTTGGTGTCTTCTTAGTTTTGTTATAGTGATTTACATGTTTTTAAGGTTTTCATGTTAGTATTTTTTCGAAAATTAATTAATATGGAAAACAAAAATTTCAAACATATTATTTTTTAAAATCTTAAATTTTATTAAAATTAAAAAAATTACAACTCAAAAGAAAACATAGAATTTCAAATTAGAAACTTAGATATTTAAATAACGAAACCATGAAAATAAAATAAAGAAACCTAGATGTTATATTTTTTTACGACCTTCTCTTTTGATTTTATTGTCATTTTCTTTTTCACGTCCCATGAGAACACTAGTGTCTCTCGTTTTTTGTTTCTCTTGTGCAACCACTAAAAATTGTTCCCAAGATGATTTCAAACAGTTCATTTTGGGTGTTAGTTAGTCGATGTCACCTGATGCATTTTCCGAATCACTTGTCACCACTTTTCCCTTTCGCTTGGCTCGGTATCTTCACATGGGGCGAGTGGCCATTGGAGCCTCAAAAGGCTCCTCCTCATTGAGGTCAATCCCAACAAGCGCATCAGACGATTGATTATGTGTCGTTTTAGATGTTTTGGTTCTTTTAGACGAACTAGTAGTAAAGGTTTCAAAAGCGTCGACCTTTTGCCATTTTTTTGACAGTTTCAAAGTATTTCGAACATATAGAAATTTGAAATTTGCCACTTTTTGATTCCGGTACACTTCATGAGCTTTTTGAAAATAGTTTCGTCGTTTGCACCACTTTGTCATTGTCGTTTGACACTCAAAAACACCACATCAAACTTCGTCACCACTTTGTTGATATTTCTCCACTTCGAATAAATTTGGTCTTTCTTCCCATACTCTCCATGGTTCATCTCCGTGAGAAAACGCAGTGTAATTTTCCATAAAAAAAATTGGACAATATTGGTTATTTCCGACCACCAGAGCTTCAGAAACATCCACCAATACACAAGCTAACGCCTTTTCTTCGGCCGGGTGTCCATTGCTTTGGAGCCGCCCTTCCACTTTTTGGGGGTTGTGGTGGATTCTCTTCTAGTTCTGAGTTCGTTTTGGGGACGACTTCGGGTTCCCATTTAGTTTGGAATTGGGTTTGAGAATTCTATGGGGAGTCGGGAAGATCATCAAATGGATTGAATTCAGTTTCCATTTGGGATGAGAAGTTCATTTGTGGTCGATTTTGAAATCGGAGTTGTCTTTGAAACTGTGGATGATTTTGGAATTGAGGTTGGTTTTGAGTTTGAAATAGGTAATAAACACCACCAAAGTGTAAATTTGGTGAAAAATAAATTGGTCGATCGCTTTGATTTTAAACGAAAATTTGGTGAAGTGAGATGTTTGGATTTTGGGTGTTTCTTTTAGTATTTTTTGAGCTTTTAGGTTAGAAGGGGAAGCCATTTTTTCACAAAAATTGTATTGTTTGAGTGAAAAAATGAAGATGGTAAAGTGGGATAAAATAGAATATGTAGTGGTATTGATGTAGGGTAAAAAGAGAGGATTTTTTGATTTTTTTTTTTTTGAAAAAAAACGGTCAAAAGACCCTTCCAACGTTCATGAATATTTAAACCCAATACCCTCCCTCATCGTTGAGGTTTAGCCGAGTTGTCGAGCCGAGCTCGCCATGCCGAGGGTTCCGCCCGATGTTTGTCGAGATATCCGAGCTGATTTTCGAAGCCACTCCGAGTGGCCTAATGGGTGAAGTCATTTTGTAGAGTGGCCTAAAGCATGTTGATCGAGCTGTATACTGGCGGATTCAGATCAGTCTCAGGTCGGTCTTGAAACGGTCTAGTATTTTTAGGGTCAGTCTCGTAATGGTCCGATCTTTTTTCGACCGGTCCTGTATGATATCAAGCCAACTTTTTTGATCTGGTTTTTTTTCATAATTGTATTCTTTTGAATCGGTCTCAGTCTTTTTTGGCCCGGTCTCACGGTCTTTCTGTTCGTCCTTTTTGGTCTGATTTACAAGTTTTTTCGGTTCGGTTACGGTATTGTTTAGTTTTTTCATACCATTTTCAAGTGTTTCCGTTAAAAAATGTATGACTAACACCAAAATAATAAATTGATATTTTTTATTGGATTTTTTTGAATTAAACCTCAATTTTATTTTCTTTTCCTGAAAAAGACTTTACATTTTTTCTATTTTTCTTGATTTAGACCTTATAATTTTTAATTTTTCGGTTTACTCACAATTTCATTTTTTTTCGATTTGGTCTCTACAATTTTTATTTTTTCGGATTAAACCTCAACTTTTTTTTAAACCGTTGCATATTTGTTATTTTGATTTTTTTTTTTGGCATTCGGTTCTCTAATTTCATGGTAGATGCTCACAATTCATGATGACCTGGAGTAAATCTAGAGAGAATGTGATGTAACACCATTGCTTGACGATTGCACAAATTTCTCTTCTATGTGGCATCATTGATGTTGTGAAGGACATTGTATACACATTAATCATCTAAAAAATTTCAACCCAAGATGCCTAACAATCATCCGTATAATCAAGGGTTATTCTCATTAGGAGCCATAAAGTTCGATGATAGAAGAAGAACAACCCATCTCCACTTCCACTTCTCGCTAATGGATGCTATCCATCTTTTATTTTTTTCTTTTTCATGTTTAATCATAGAACCCTATGACTCCTTAATGAGAATAAAAAAAGCTAATAAGAACAAATTTTACCCTCCTTCGTCATAACTAACAAAAAAACAACAACAACAACAACAACTCAATGTAGATAACCCTTGATTAAGCTGATGATCGTAACACATCTTGGGTTGAACTTTTACATATTATTGCATGGACTTACGATGTTCTTAATCAATCGTCAACCAATGGATTTACATGACGATCTATCTAGATTTACTTCAAACCATAATGAAGCTGGAAGCATCTGCTATGAAATTATTGAACTGGATGCAATAGATATTCTAATATAAAAAATGTAAGTTTTTTAGAAAAAAAAGTTGAGATTTAATTTGAAAAAATGATAAAATGTAAGGACTAAATTAACAAAAAATGAAATTTTAAGGGGTAAATCGAAAAAAATTACAAGGGCTAAATTGGAAATATTAGAAAAAATGTAACGGTTATTTCAGGAAAAAATAAAGTTGAGGTTTAATTCGGAAAAAACCAATATATAAGATCTTTTTTGTGATTAACCCTATTGAAAATGATAACTTAAGATTAATAATAAAAAAAGTAGGGGTGAGCATTTGGACCTTTAGACCGGAACGATCCGGACCTGGTAAACCGCAACAGGTTTGGTCCAAGATCCACTAATTTATACAAAATTGGTCCGGTCCAAGATTCAGTCTGGTTCAAATGCTCACATCTACGTCCAAGAACTAGGAACCGAACCTAGACCTAGACCTGATAAGTCTCAACAGGTCCTCAATAGGTTCGGTTCAAGGTTCACCAATTTTTACAAAACCAGTATGGTCCAAAAGCTGGTTTGGTACAGTTTAAATGCTTACCCCTTGAAAGAATTTAGATAACATGTGATTAAAAATTATGTAAGTAACACAAAAATGATATGTTTATAAAGTTTGGTTACCGGTCTTTTTTTAGACTGGTATCGGGTCGGTCTCGGAATGGTCTGGTCTTTTTTCGGTCTTCGAATGGTTCGGTCTTTTTAGGGACAGGTCTCAGAATGATCCGAATTTTTTTGGACTGATCCCGAATGGTCTCGTGTCGGTGTATTTTCAGGCTAAATTTTGTAAAATCGTCCTTTTTTTCGATCTAGACTCATTTTAAACGGATTGATCTATGTCTTTTCTCGTGTTCGGTCCAAGATCTGTGTTTTATACAGGAACACACACTACTACAATTCATGGAGAGAGAAAAAATTTATCTTGCTTTCTCCATTTATATCTTCTACTTTTCTTTCTCATACAAATTTAATATGTAAATATTGATCTATATTTCCTAGATTTGTGGTTTGAAAGTGAAGATAACATAGGGGTGAGTGTCAACACTTTTTGAGTGGGGATGTCGTGGCCTTACATGTAGGAATAATCATGGGGTTAGTGCTAGCCCAGAGTTGACCGGGAATCGAAAACCGATAATGCATGAAAACTTGGATCCGAAACCGGACCAGATTATGTTATACTGGTTCCCGACCAGTTTCGGTTCCGGTTCCAACACCGGTTCCCAATTCTATACCCGAATTTAGTCCATTACATGGTTTTTCCTGCCTATTAGTTATACCATGGGACCATTTTGCTAGATTTTAGTCATGAGGGGTATTTAGGACATTTTTGTATGTTTTTTTACGGTCGTCAACTACATTGTCTTGCTTTTTGGACCTTTAAGTTGTGAATTTTTTTGTTTGGTTCATTAGCCCCTTATTGTCTTGCTTTTTGGACCTTTAAGTTGTGAATTTTTTTGTTTGGTTCATTAGCCCCTTATTTCATGTTCTTTTTTTATATGCTATTTCCTCTTTCAACTTTTCACTTTCTTGAAAAGCAAATGCATTTTGCTCAATTGACATTCCAATTCAGTCTTCAATTTGGTATTTTGTAGTTTAGTGACCTACATCTTTCTTATTTCTATAGTGCTACACCGATTATGTTCGAATCAGAAGTATCTACATTTTTGCACATATACAAAAATAACCACTTTGCAATTAAAAGAGGTTTTTTCTCCAAATTTCCATTAATTAATAAACACCAATTTGTGAAACTAGCTATGTACTAAATAACCAATATTAAAAATTGAAGCAAGTTGACGTACAAACCAAAATACCAACGTAAAATTCAACATACATTGTACCAAAATTGCAATATACTAAATTACCAAAATACTAGTATTCCCAAACTAACAATCCATCAAAAAGCAAATAAACTGGAATTAACTTCTTTCCATTCCTTTTACCTTCTTGTTTCTCTCTCACCTTTTTAATGTCAATATAATTTTAATGTCAATATAATTTTAAAAAAATAGTTAGTATGTAATTTTTTTTTTAACAAACAACAAATAAATTATAAAATGATGTAATTTAGTGTTTAGATCATTTTTGGTCACTTAACTTTTGTTTTTGTATTGATTTGGTCACTTAACTCTTTTTAAGTTTTAAAATATCATCAAACTTTTGACTTTGTGCTCATTTGGTCACTTAAATTTTGGTTTGATCACTTATCTTTTAGATTTGTGCTCATTTAGTCACCTAACTTTTAAAATTGTGCTCATTTAGTCACTAAACTTTTCAACAAATTTAAAAGTTTAATGACTAAATGAGCACAATTTTAAAAGTTAGGTGACTAAATGTGAACAAACCAAAAGTTAAGTGACTAAATGAGCACAAAGTCAAAAGTTTGATGACTTTTTAAAACTTTAAAAGAGTTAAGTGACCAAATGAGCACAAAACCAAAAGTTAAGTGACCAAAAATGACCTAAACCCTTTAATTTACTACTCAACGCTATGTTGTTAGGTATTTGGTGTTGCGTCTTGGGCTCGTCTCTTAGCCTATTTTGTATCCGGTATGGGCCTGTCCATCCGTGACTTGTTTTGTTAGGGTTTGTGTATTAATAGATGCTTGCATGCATCTTTTTCATAACTGATAGATCGTTTTTTACGTGTGATTTAGAAGATCTCTTTTGTAACCCTAAAATCCTCTACAACGGAAGCTCTTAATCGAGCTCTGCTGAGGATTGAACGTTCTAATCATTCGACTCATTCAGATCCATTCTTGAGTATTGTTTCATTGTTTTACTTTCATTATCTACCTGTTACAAAGATCTAATCGATCAAAGATTTTTTAAATCTCATCACTTGGTATCAGAGCAGGAGGCTGTGTAATTCATACACATCTCTTTTGTGAAAGAAGTTATTAGGGTTTATTCCGCATTAACTGATATTTATTGAGCCGTCACTCCATAATTGACGTATCTCATTACTTATTCGATTTGCCCTAATATTATATATTACAAGTCTGATCTTTCAAACAGGTTAAACGATCAAGCATGGACGATTCTCAATCAAATCCTATCAACATCTCAAACAGTATTGGATCAACAACAAAGATTCCTATCCTTTACACCCAGGATTATGAAGTCTGGGCACATCACTTTGAAGATTATATCATTGGATCTGAAGACAATGGATATCTTATTTGGGAAGCAATCGTGTCTGGACCATTCGCTCATTCAGCAACGTCAAGAATCATTAAAACTCAGAAAGAGTATAATGATCTGTTGAAAGACGTAAAAGATATTGCCCAAGACGAAAAAGATAAATTTCCGTGCAATATTAAAGCATTGAGACTAATCAGAGTCGCTCTTCAATCTGATACTTTCAGGCTAGTGAGTTCGTGCAGCACTGCTAAAGAAATATGGGATAGGCTGCGAGAGCTATATTCCACAGACGAAGATCTCGAGCATTCAATTCAAACCTTACTTTTGTCTGAGTTTGGTGAATTTAAGCAGAATTGTTGGGATTAAAACCCTAATTGAGATTTGATGAACAAGATGCGGAAAATAAGAACAAACACAAATATGAAGATTAGGTCGAATGATCACTCGATTTATTCAAAACATGAGGAATAAATTACACTTTCAGCATAGACTAAAGAATCTAACACTACATAAGAAACCTCACGTGGCGACTACATTTTGCCTCACTCTTGACCATAATTATGAATAATACATGACTATTTATAGGGAAAAGAAAAGTCTTGGACTTTTAACCTACATTTCATCAAGGGGCCCATTGTCATCATCCATGGAGTGCTTTGAAACCCTACAATCTCCCCCTCAAAGTATGGAATGGATGACAATGCTTTAACTTCCAAAACAAGCATCTAGCAAATAAAAAGAACTTGCAACGAGGAATAGATGAAGCAATCCACGAATCTTGATTATTCAATAGTCTTCAATCATGGGCTCTAGGATATATAAATCAAGCACTGAAGTAAATTCTTTAAACTTCATTTTCGAATGTAATCCCAAAAAAAATGTTCATGAAAACCAAACCCGCCATAAAAACCTATTTCAGAACAAAGAAATCGAATCACTTCTTGTCATTGAAGAGCTTCCCCTCCAATTCACAATGATCTTCAAATAAGCTAATGATATAAGCCATCAAAAAATATCATGTAACGACCCAAACTTTAAGATTCGTAATGCCGCTTGATCGAGAAAATACTAGAAGTCAGAAATATAACAAGTCCTTAGTAGAGCTCGATAAAGAACTTCCGCTGTAAAGGATACTTCTTTGTAAAAGATTTAGCAGAGCTCGATAAAGAACTTCCACTATAAAAGCTACCTTCATAATTCTACCACAAGCTTTATCAAAAATCTTCAACTTTGAAAAGTCACAAATCTAATTTCGAATGGCCATACCAAATTCTCCACCGATTTATAATCAAAAACATGATTATAAAGCCTTCAAATGGTCATGAGAATGATCTTGAATGGATAAAAATTACTATGCTCCCCCGCGACAAAATGATATAAACGATGAAGTATAAAATCCGAAAAAATCATGAAAATTTGACATTATCACGAAAAACGACTTTCCGAACTGCCAAGACATGATGAAATCTTTAATTTTATGTTCACAAAAAAAAAAACATGTGCGTTAAAAAATTTAAAACTGTTCACTAGCCCTCAAATTTGTAAACTTTTCGGAAAATGGGCTGAAATTGTCACTTTGCTAAAATTTTAGGACTGAAAATGTAACTATGCATCAATTTCCCCCTTCATGTAACAATTTCTGAATATAATCCAAAAGTGCCAAGTCACAAAAAATACAGGGATCAGAACCGCCAAATCACTGAAGTTGTAGGGACTAAAAATGTAACTTCAATATTTTCTTCCCCATTCAGACGAGATTAAAGGAACACATATGCATCATGCTCCATTCTTTCAACCGTGACCAAACGAGATGCGAAACCTCCAAATGTTCGTAAACGAAACCCAAAAATTCGATTCTGATCAACCCTTCATACTGATTACACCAATACGAATTTGAACCCGAGCCATTCCAATGCCAATTTCAATTGCGAATCTAGAATCACACCCAGTTCGAACCCGGTCTCAATTCCAACAACGAACCCGTTCATTCCGAATCGAACAATTAAACTTCCATTTACAAATCAATAGTTCGCTCCGAATAACAATTCCGATTCCAAGGCTGTTTGTTTCGAACATCACACTTGCGACTGTGAATCCAAATTAATCGGTGTTGTGAATCAATATCAACGAACGTTCGTAGGTATAGCAATTTTTTACATTATAGTTTTGACCTCATTTCACATTGAATTATAATAATTACGAATTACCTGGATGTGAACCAATGAGAAACACCGTTCAACAAAAACCACATTTTCAATTTTAACCTTTTAGCGTTGACTACCAAAACAATCGCTTAAATCATCCAGATTCCATTTGTTCGCATGTAACATCTTTCACAATATTTCAAGTTCATTCAATCGCTTTACACATCCGGTCACGAATCTGATTAAGATTGCAATCCGATTTTGACTTTCTCTGGTTTAACTCTCCAAATCACAATACAATCTGTTCGACCATTCATCATCATACATTGAGATTGCATTCAATCAAATGTTAAAAATATGGTTTAGTGGCACTTGGAAATCTGAGACTCGTGATAATCACTTTCAAATCGAAGTATTTGGGTGCTACTCCCAAATCCTCAATTGGATAAGACTCAGATAAAATCAAAGAGAAAGAAAGAGAGAATGAGATGGTGTAATTTTCGTGAGTACCAGAAAACTGACTAAAAATTGGTTATATACATTCATTGTCTGAAAAACTGTCAAAACTGTCATATAACAGTTTTTCTCAACAGTCAAAACTGTTATAAATCCGGGTTTGGTATAAGGATAAATGCAAAGTCAAAACCGGGTCAAATATTCAAAATTTGGATTTTTTTTGATGCATTTTTAATATAGCAATATAACCAACTCGATCCCAGCCAGGATAAGACTCATATAACAGTTTTTCTCAACAGTCAAAACTGTTATAAATCCAGCTCGATCCCAGCCAGGGGCTCTGCTCCTTGGACCCCACCAGGGGCTGCCGCCCCTTGGACCCCGCTCCCAGGGGCACTGCCCCCAGACCCCCGTTCGTTTAGGGGTTTCGCCCTTAAATGACAGTGTACTTTGATACTTGATCAAACTTAAACAAGTGTGTACTCCACACCTTCCTTACTTGTTTAATATTTATCAAGATCATTTTTAGTCAACAAAGTAATCCCATTACACTTAAATAACATTGATGATAACAAATCACCAACATCAAACACCCAATCGCCACTTTCATAAATCGATTTCAATCACAGATAAATCATCACGAAATCATCGGAAATTTTCAAGATTAACACGACTCAAATTAATCGATAAATGAGAAAATCAATTTGAAAAAAAATAACTTGGATTAAACTGAAAAGAATCTATTGTCAATCTTGATCAAAAACTTGATATCGATTATTGGTACTAACTATTTTGTGATCTGAAAAATCGAATCAATGAGACAAGAACGAGAGAACGGGAAAGAGAAATAAATGTCAAAACTTTTGCCATTTTGGTCAATGAATATTGATGTGCATGAGACACATCATAATGAACAAAAACATTAGCACTGGTTACAAAGAGGATGAATAGTGACCAACTGGGCTAACATCGGTTGAATAATCAATTCTCAAATCCAAAAAAAACGGATTGAACAGTAGGACCGAACACAATAAAAGTGTGACTTTGAAGCAAAGATTTATTGAATCATAATAAAAACAAATCAGATCCAAATAATAGAAAAATACCAAGAGTAGTAGAATTTCATAAATCTTCATGAATAGATAGTTGAACTGAAAGTTGATTCCAAAACGCCAAAACACCAATAATCAATCTTCAATAACTTGTGCAGAAAATCACCAAATCAAGAACTGATACTTCAAAAATCAATAGATTTTCAAAGACCCGCTCTGATACCCCTTGTTGGGAATAAAAACTCTTTGATCGATTAGATCTTTGCAACAGGTAGATAATGAAAGTAAAACAATGAAACAATACTCAAGAATGGATCTTAATGAGTCGAATGATTAGAACGTTCAATCCTCAGCAGAGCTTGATAAAGAACTTCCGCTGTAGAGGATTTTAGGGTTACAAAAGAGATCTTCTTAATTACACGTAAAAAACGATCTATCAGTAATAAAAAAGATGCATGCAAGCATCTATTAATACATAAACCCTAATAAAACAAGTTACGGATGGATAGGCCCATACCGTATACAAAATGGGCTAAGAGACGAGCCCAAGACGCAACATCAAATACCCAACATTAATAAATCATAATAACCTCTCTATTCATCTATTTCTCCAGTCAAGTTGCTTTGGTGAAGGCAACCCAAAAGGACCATGCACAACCGGGTCAAGTACTTAACAAATATGGTTACAACCTTAGACACTAATCCAATAGAGTCATATGCATGTCGCGTCTTGGACTTGATTGGCATGTATAATCCAAATCGAGAGAAAAAAAATCTTACTCAGATACGTTATGATCACCCAGATAGCGTTCAGGTTGTACATTCCTACATTCATATGCTGAAAAGTGTATGAGATGGTTGTGGGTGAGAGTCGGAATGCACGACCACATATATGCTTCACGAAAGGGTGCAGAAGATATGATTGCTAGACCTAAAGCCCTGGTACTTGATGTGCGGGAAGGAGAACAGACAAAAAATAGAGACTCATTAGGGATCAGATGGCTTGAGTAGATGATCAGATGGTACTCCAAGTGTGTGTACATAGCGATGTGCGTTTTTTTTAAAAAAACTTGTAGGTGGACCATGGGAGTAATCATGCACTCTAAAGTATTGGGGTTAACCATGTGGTCCAAAAAAAACTTACTGCACTCACTCTTTTGATCAGGAGGGTTGAACTCAAGGGAGTCTTGGCCAAAAACAATCGGTGGAGGTATGAAGCATCAATGGGAGGGAGATGGCGAACTAGGGTTGAGTAACGGCTGAGATAATGGGTTGTGAACATACGTGATCGGATGCGCCAATTGATGTTGCAAGGAATTGTGGCACCAAAGAAAGATCTTGATCAAAGTTGCGCCAAGAGGGAGGTGATCGCGAGTAGCTTCTTGGGCCAAAAGATTGATGCGCCAAAGGAAGGATGGCGCAAGAGAGGATGCGGCAAGGGATGTATACTAGATCAATGTTACTCCAAATAATTGGTGTACTTGATGAATGGACTTGTGCAAAAAAAGAATTTGGATTTCATGCTCACAATGATATCACTGTTGCGCATTTATTTATTTATTTTTAATTTTTTTTATTTTAATCCAATAAAAAAGAACATAATACTTAACAAAAATGATACTCACGAGAATAAGGTGGATGAACACGTTGGTATCGCTCCAACAAAAAGACGTTGATCACGGGATGATAGCTCAACAAGTGATCAATAAATCACTTGGTGATCACAAAGATCTTGTTGATGATCAAGAGGGTTGTTGATGGTCAAGATGGTTGATGCTCAAGTGATGATCACAAAGAGGCTATGGATCAAGAGGGGATACAAACACCTTCTTGATCATTAATGGCTCAAGAGGGCACACAAAATCCTTCTTGATCACAAATGGCTCAAGAGGGGATACAAAAACCTTGTTGATCACAAATGGATCAATAGGGCATATAAAGTCCTTGTTGAGGATCAAGAGGGATTTCGAAATAGGTTATGGCTCAAGAGGGATTTCAAAATTACTTGATGATCAAGAGGGGGTTGTTGAGGATCAAGAAGGAAATTTGAAATTTGCTTGATGATCAAGATAAGGTTGTTGATGATCAAGAGAGAATTTCGAAAATAGGGTTTGGGTCAAGAAGGTTTTCGAAATTTGCTTGATGGCTCAAGAGGGCATAAAAACCTTGTTGATCATGAATGGATCAAGAGGACACAAAAACCTTGTTCAGGATCAAGAAGGAATTTCAAAATTAGGGTTTGACTCAAGAAGGGTTTCAAAGGGGAGGGGGTGCAAAATCCTTATTAATCACTAATGGGTCAAGAGGGGTTTCGAAATGAGTGATGGATCAAGAAGGATTTCAAAAATAAGGAGTGCTCAAGAGGGTACAAGAAATCCTTGTTGATCACTAATGGGTCAAGAGGGAACAAGAAGTCCTTGTTGATCACTAATGGGTCAAGAGGGCACAAGAAGTCCTTGTTGATCACTAATGGGTTAAGAGGGCACAAGAAGTCCTTGTTGATCACAATTAGGGTTTGTTGAGCCAAACTAGGGTTGTTGAGCCAAACTAGGGTTTTGAGAAAAACTTGTGGCTCTAGAAGGGATTTTCGAAAATAGGATGGTTGTTGAGCTAAACTAGGTTTTTGAGAAAAACTTGTGGCACAAGAAGGGATTTTCGAAAATAGGATGGTTGTTGAGCCAAATTAGGGTTTGCAACTTAAGAAGACTTATGGCTCAAGAGGGTTTTTTGAAAATAGGGAGGTAGTTGAGCCATAATAGGGTTTTGCAACAAAAAACTTGTGGCTCAAGAGAGGTTTTTTGAAAATGGGTTTGTTGTTGAGCCAAACTTGTTATTCTGCCAAGGCTGCTTCTTGCTCACCAACTTTAGTTTCCTGTTGCATACATGACTATTGCACACGACGCCTTGTTGTTCCAAGTGAGTATGAAGGTAAGAATTTGTGAGAGAGTGAAAAAGCAGGAATGAGAAGTAGAAGTGAGGTATTTATAGTTAAAAGGTTCTAGGGTTTCTCAATGGGCCGAAATAGGGCTTGCATGGGCCAACATTTGGGTCCATAAGGCTTGGATGGTACTCAAGTATAAATAGGAGAATTTCAACTTGAGTCGCGAGCGCGAGAATGATGCCTTGAGAATCAAGAAAGAAAAGGTGGTGCATGCATGGATGTTATCTTTGAGACGTGCATGGCGCCTAAGGACAGATCTACTCGAAACATGCATGACATACATGACACGTGCATGGCCTACATGAAACATGCATGGCTCATTAAAACGTGTATGAACTATTGGAAATGTGCATGGCACATTTATTATGCTCTATGTGGACTTAATGAGCCACATGGGCGTAATGCACCAAGTGATTGAAGATGCTTCAAGCTGTTGATCATGAGCCAATGTTCTTGATCATGCTCCAATGTTGTTGAGCATGGTCCAACGTTTTTTGAACATGCTCCAAAAGACTGACGATGCTCCAAGCGGGACCAAGTGATTAAGATCCTTGAAGTTGGTAAAATTGCTCCATGACACTTCAAGTTGATCTAGATGATGAAGATGATCCAAGATGCCTCAATATGGTCAAGATTATCAAGATGATCAAGTTGATGAAGATGGTCCAACATGCCCCAAGATGGTCAAGCTGATCAAGATGATCAAGTTGATGTTGTTGCTCCAAATTTGGTCCATGTTCCTGAAGCTGTTCCATGTTGCTCCAAGAGCACGAAGTTGCTTCAAGATGTTTTTTTAAGGCTTTTGATCTTGACCTTCTTCACAATATATAAGAATGCTCCAAAAACCAATACAAACACATATGGTTTTCTTGAAGAGGATGATCCATTCTCATAAGATGCTCCACTTGGCTAAGGATGTTCTTTGATCAAGTAAGTGATGTTCTATATCTTACTTAGTTGCTTTGCCTAGATTCTAAGGCATGAATTAATCAAAAAGTATAAAAGTGCAAACACTAAATAATCTAACTTTGAAAGTGATGTATGTGCACATGGATAGAGAATCTGAGAAGGGAATAGTAAAATGCAGTGATTTGTGTACATGTGAATACAAGAACTTTAAGGAAACACTAGTTGATTGAATTAGAGACATTGAGGATTATCTGTTGTTACTTACAGATTTATCAAGCAACTAAATTCTGTGTTTGATTCTTCACTTCACATTGTAAAGAATTCCCTTGTGGATTATTATGTTTTGAATTCCTTAACATCACAGAGAATAACCTGATTTATACTCACCAATTATGTCTCACCACAATGCATATATTTGCGTCTAAGGCCTAGTTACTTCCCAAGCCCTAAATACTGACAATCCTCATAAATGTTCCCCACTTATTTTGAACAACATTCATTTTTGGCATACCTACCACCTATACCTTTTCATTTACTCCTTTTGTATCAAAAGGTATCACCAAATTCCAAATGACATAACTTTAAATGAAAAAAACTAGTATATATAATAGTTTACCTAAGAATATAACTATTTTTTTAGTCTTTTCTTATAACACTAACTTTGACAAAGTACACAAGCAAATAGCTCTTAGCTTTACTTCTATTTGTACTTTAGTTCGTGACTTTCTAAGAAATTCATTGGAGTGCTCGAAATCTCTTAGGTCACTAATGGAGTCCATGACTTTCTATGAAAACCCATCTAGCGGACTTCTTCCCGGTCTGATCCACGTTAATGTACTGCAGGTGGAAAGATTTTCAATAACCCATGGGGTTTACTAGCCGAGTTCTCATAGGTCACATATTGACTCCACTCCTAAACTATAACTTATTTAATATATAACTAGACTCAAAATGCATAAATTAAACATATAAACTTGGAACTTGACTCGCTTTGTTTTAACTAAGAAGCATTTTATTGGGTATAGATACTCACAAAGCAAAACTTTTTATGTCCCTCAAACTACACAAGTTCGCGTTTTTATCTCAGGAGTCCACTAGGACAGGGAAGCCATAAATATACTATAACACATTGGCTTACCTAAACCTTAGAGTTCGCCTCAAATTATCCCACAAATATACTATAACACATTGGCTTACCTAAACCATGAAGCTTGTTAATGGTCACTGAAGTACCAATCTAAGTTGTGTACTGAAGAACCACATAATTTAGTATTTTGAAAAAACATTAAAGTGTGGAGCAACTAACCTTCTTCATTTGCATAGCTGTGATGACAACTTGCATTTTTCTAACAAAAATAAAGATAAAATCTTTTTTGTATTTTCTTTTGGTTAAAGTAAAGACAAAATATAGAAAATAAAATATTTTTGTAGTTTTCTCTTAGGTAAAAAAAATCTCTTTTTTTTTTGAAAAGCAAATAAAAAATAAAATAAGTTAGAAAAAATAAAATATTTTTGGAGTTTTCTTTAAAAAAAAATCAAATGCTTAGAGAATTTGGTCATCCTAGAAAGTGTAAGAACATGGATTCATCCAGAGCTTTTGTGAACACATCTGCAGTCACTTCTTTTGTAGGAACAAAATGAAGCTCAATATGACCTTTTTGAATATTATTTTTAAGGAAGTGATACCTGATATAAATGTGCTTGGTCATTGAGTGGTTGACTGGATTGTGAGAGATTGCAATTGCACTCTTTGAGTCACAATAGATTGGGATCTGCTGTATTTGGAAACCATAATCTCTCAGTTGTGTTTGCATCCAGAGCACTTGAGAACAATAGCTAGCAGCAGCAACATATTCAGCTTCAACAATGAAGTGGAAACACATGTTTGCTTCTTTGAGGTCCAACTGACCAACCTGCCTCCTAAGAATCGAAGGCTACCAGAAGTGCTCTTCCTGTCGAGCTTGCATCCTCCATAATCTGAGTCAGTATAGGCTTGGAGAGAGAAGTTGCCTTTAGCAGGATAGAATAGACCCAAAGAAGCAGTTCCTTTCAGATATTTGAAAATTCTTTTTGACTATAATGAGATGTGATTCCCTGGGATTAGCTTGAAAGCGTGCACACAGACATGTTGAAAACATGATGTCTGGTCGACTAGCTGAAAAATACAGTAATGAGCCAATCATTCCTCTATAGTGCTTTTGATCTACATATTTTTCATCAAGGTTTGAATCAAGCTTGTAGGAAGTAGTCATCGGTGTCTTTGCAATTGATGCGTTCTCCATGGAGTATCTCTTCAACAGATTTTTGATGTACTTCTCTTGACCGATGAAGATTCCCTTAGGAGATTGACGAACTTGTAGACCTAGGAAGTAGTTGAGCTCACCCATCATAATCATTCTAAATTTGCTTTTCATCAACTCAGAAAACTCATCACTAAGGTCCTTGCTGGTTGAACCGAATATGATGTCGTCGACGTAGATCTGCACGACGATCAGATGGTTTTTGTGGATTTTCCTAAAGAGGGTGGGATCAATAGAAACTCTATGAAACTTAGAATCTTCTAAGAACTTGTACAATGTTCCAAACCATGCTCTTGGGGCTTGCTTCAATCCATAGACAGTCTTTTGAAGTTTGTAGCAATGGTTAAGGAACTTTAGATCTTCAAATCCAGTGGGTTGTTGAACATAGACATCTTTATCGATTTCTCCATTCAAGAATGCATAATGCACGTCCATTTGGTAGACCTTAAAATTCTTGTGTGCAGCAAATACTAAGAAAATCCTAATGGCTTCTATCCTTGCAACAGGTGCAAAGGTTTCATCATAGTCTATGCCTTCTTGTTGCGAGTAGCCTTTGACAACCAGTCTGGCTTTGTTCTTGATGATGACTCCATCTTCATCACGTTTGTTCCTGTAGACCCATCGTGAACCAACAACTGATACTCCTTCTGGTGTTGGCACTAAGTCCCACACGTTTTTGCGTTCAAATTTAGCTAACTCTTCTTGCATTTCTTTTACCCAATCTGCATTTTGTAGATCCTCTTTGATTCCTTTAGGCTCTATCATGGATAGATATCTTGCATATAGACATCATTCGTGGTTGTTGAACGAGTCACTACTCCAGAATCTAGATCACCTATGATTTGATCGACTGGATGATCCTTTGTCCATTTTGTGAGGCGAGCTTCCTTATGGATTTAAGGAGTGAAAACTACCTCAAATTGTTCTTTTGGACAAGGAGGGTAGTCAGAAGTTAATGTTCCTTCAAAAACATCGTCTTGGAAAAGTCCAAAACTACCTGAAATAGGTGGTTCCCCCCTCAACTGTTGCATGCTTGAATTCAACAGATGGACTAGACGTGAAGGAACTTGAGGGACTGGAACCAATCGAGTGGGGTTCCCCCTGAAACCATGGACTGGATGGCTGGGAGGATTTTAAAGTACCTTTAAGAATGGAACCATGCAAAGGTGGTTCCCCTCGAAAGTTGCAGTGACTGGTGTTATGGCTGGTCTAAATTGATGATGGGAGGTTGGGGTAGAAGGTTCAGAAGATGGTTATAAATGAATTTTAGGAATAGAGTCATTCGAAGATGGTTCCCCCTCAACCGTAGCTTTGGTGGAACTTGAGACTTTTGATTGTTGATGAGGTTGAGAGATATCAGGAGAAGCTGTTTTTGTGAGATTTTCTGATTCAAGGGCAGAAGGTTGAGTTGGAAAGAGGAAATCAAAATCTACTTTAATAGCATGGACTGGAGCAGAAGCATTAGCATGTGATGACTGGTTCATTTTATCAAATGGCACTACCATTTGAGGACCAAAGTGGTTTGGATCCAGAACCCTTACATAACTTTCATCAAAAGTGACATCACTGCTTTCCTCTATCACCCTTGTTCTTTTGTTTAGAACTCTATAGGCTGCAACATGAAGGCAATATCCAAGAAAGATACCTTCATCAGCCTTGGTTGCAAATTTCCCTAGTTGATCCCTATTATTCTTAATGTAGAAACGACAGCCAAAGATGTGAAAGAATTTGACCTTGGGCTTCCTCTTGTTCATTGCTTCATAGGGAGTGACTTCAAGCCTGTTGTTAATTAGGGATCTGTTTTGAGTGAAACAGGCGGCTACTGTGGCTTCAGCCCAGAAGTATTGTGGTAGGTTTGTGAAGATCAACATTGATCGAGCAGCTTCACATAGTTTCCGGTTCTTCCGTTCAACTACACCATTCTGTTGTGGAGTGTAGGGTGCAGAAAAATTATGTTTGATGCCTTTGGATACAAGAAAGTTATCCAAGGCGTTGTTCTTGAATTCGCCACCATTGTCACTTCTCAGTCTTTTAAGTGGCTTGCCTACCCTAACTTCTATGTAGCGAATGAAGTTAATTAGATCATTGGTGGTTTCATATTTGTTTCGCAGAAAGTACACCCAAGTGAATTTGGTGTGGTCGTCCACAATCACAAGAATGTATCTCTTACCACTTAAGCTAGGAACTGTAGTAGGACCACACAGATCAATATGTATAAGCTGAAGAGGTTCATATACACTATGTTCTGTTATACTTTTGTGTAGAGATTTGGAGTTTTGCCTTGTTCACAGGCAGCACAAAGTATATCATTGTCAAGTTTTAACAATCGTAGTCCTCTCACAATATCCTTTCCAATGAGTTTGTTGATATAACCAAAGTTGAGGTGGGAGAGTCTTCTATGCCATAACCAACAGATGTCATAGGCAGCTTTGGAAAGAAGACAAATGTCTAGGGTTCCCTCAATTAGTTCAATATCAAGAGGATACATGTTCCCATTTCGTGGGGAATCAACAAGGATACGCTTGTTGGTATCTGTAATTAAACTCTTGGTTTTGGTGACCAAAACCTCATGATCATTGTCACACAGTTGTGCAACACTAATAAGGTTATGTTTAAGACCATTTACATATGCTACACACTTAACGGTAAAGTTTCGGTTTGATATGTTTTTGTGTCCCATAACTTCTCCCTTCATGTTGTTTCCAAAAGTAACATACTGACCTAGCGTTGTGATCTTGAAATCTCTGAGACATCCTTTATGCCCGGTCATGTGCCTGGAGCAACCACTGTCAATGTACCATGTATCATTCTGTGGTACCCCGACCCAAAAAGCATGCAATTAGAGAGAAGGTTAGGTACCCATGTAGATTTGGGTCCTTGAGTGTTAGCTTCCCTTGGATTTGTAGGAGTTGGGACGGTCTTTTCTTGTTTCGCATTAACCTCATTAGGTTTTGCTTGGTTTTTTATGACCTTGGTTTTTGATTTCCTAGGGGTCTTCTTTTGAGGTTTGGTTTATGGGAAGAATGGAGAGTTAGTGAACTAAGTAGGAATTCCTAGAGAGGGAAATCCATAGTTCACAAGCATTCCAAATTGATCAAACATGGGAAACTTGGCATTCCGAATTGATTAATCATTGGAAACCCAGACTTTCCCCCAAACATGTGATTCCCTCCTATGGATGAAGAAACACCACAATATGGACCAAGAATAGATTTCATAGGGTAATTTCTTTTCTGATACATGAAGGGGTTGGTTTGAACAGGCATTGATCTCATCATTTCAGACAAATCTGGAAGATTGTTAGGTCTGAAATTATTCTGATAGTGAATTCTATTTTGGTTGGAAATCCAGAATTTGAGAAACCATGATTGGAAGGAGAGGTTCTTTGAGTCCTTGAAGTTTTGGGAGGACTGGTATGTCTCGTATTCCCTTGGCTTGGCTTAGCCTTAGGTACTCTCTTAGACTTCTTATCCTTGTCATTATTTGTAGTCTTAACCACTTTAGGTTTTGAAGGATTGACTACAGTTGGACCTTGTTCTTTAGAGACATTAATTTTCTCTTTTCCCTTGTCTTTAGAGACATTAATTTGATTAACAAATGTCTCCTCTGGTTTAGGACTGGGTGAAGAGATTTTGATTGGAACAAAAGGTCTCTTGAGTATGTCAACAAAAGTTTTCTCATTACTCACAGTCTTCAAGGTTTCATCCTTGTTGACTAGAATTAGAGACTTCCCAGTCTGTTGTTTCTTAGAATATTTACATCCTATGTCCTTTGTCCCAGAGACAGAAGCGTTAATAGATGGAAATGTTTCTTGACTAAGGAATTCAATGGGTTCAGTCTTGGAATATCCTATTGGTTCATTTGATTTGGGCTTTTTATCACTAGATTTAGAGTCCGGGATATTTACTTTTTCAGAAGTGGCATCTTCTGAATTGTAACTTTCCATGGTGGGACATTCAATAGAAAATTCTACTAGAGAGTCAGAACTAGTGTCCGAGTCTGGAAGATCATGGGATGATGTAACTTCAAATGGGATGCTTGAGGATGAAGTGGCAATCACATCGGGACTGCAAGTTACCACCTCTTCATGATCTTTATTGTCTCCAGTGAAGAGACTTCGATTACATGCTAACAACTCTGGTTGAGTGTTGAGACCCATGATTTCCTTGTTCATTTCATCATAACCAAGACCATATTTGATCCATGATGGTTTTGGTCCCTTAATAATAGCATGTGAGTTATGTTCAAGAAAGGTTTTGGATTCCTTATAACTATTGATTTTGGTATTAATTTGGGCGTACATCTCACGATTGTCTTTTGCAATAATGTCACGTTGATTCAATACAATTTTGTATTGTTCAACTGACGTAAGATGTGCCTCAGTTTTGATTGCAAGGTCATTTTCTAACTTAGCCATACGACATCTTAGTTCTTCAAGTCTGAACTGAGTGTCGGTCAGTTCATATTTGTAGTAACTGACACGATATTCAGCATTGGTGACATATTCTTTGATCATTTCAGAAATATGGTCAATGTCATCATTAAAAGGCTCAATAGTTAAATGATTACCACGAAGCATAAAGCGTACCTTTTCAACAACTTGTTGATGAAGAAGAGAAGGCTCTTTGTCATCATCAGCCATGAAGTAGAAGTAGTTCTTGTAGGCTTCAGTTTCTTCTGCTTGATCTACTTCATCATCTGTTTCCCAGACTTCCACACTTGGAGTTTCCATGACCATGAAGGCTTTGTCTTTTGACTGCTTCTTGATCTGCTCCGCTTTTTGAAGGTAGTATGCTTTGTCTTTGACCTTCTTGGATTTCATTTTGCAATCCTTGGCAAAATGATTTTCACCTTGACAGTTGTGGCACCTAAACACTTCACAATCTTCATGGGACTTCAACTTGTTATCTTGAACCCTTGTGTTCATCCTTTGGGAATTGTAACTTTCAGAATTCGAATTCTGAGAGTTAAAGCTTTGTTGATTGTTGCTTCCTCCTTGGAAGTTTCCAAAGTTTTGATGATAGTGTTGGGATTGCTGATAACTTTGTGTTCTAAAGTTCCCAGTTGGCACAACACAAACTTCTTGAAGTTTGGATTGAACTTGGTTTGGAGAGCCAAGCATTCTTCATACTCCTTTTCCTCATTGATTTGAGGAGATTCCATTGTAGTTCCAAAGAAATATTGATGATTAGCTATGTACCCATTTGCGATCTGAAGAGGTTGTTGAGTTGACATGTATGGATTCTGGTTGTACTGTTGAGCCATACTCGAACTTTGATAAGGATATGCTCCATATACTTGATTGGCAAACTAATCAGCGAAGTGGTTTGGGATTGGATTGTGATGTGCAATCAAGTTTTGAGAATGATTTGCCATGGGTGCTGAATTTCCCAGGGCAATTCCTTGATTATCAAAAGGAGTTTCTTGAGCTAGCTTATTGACCTTTGGTTCATGTTGTTGCAGTTCGGCATACAGATCAAACAAATACATGGTGTCTAGATTGATTGTAGTTTGCGATATGATCATATGCACTGTATCCCACTTTGGAGATAAACTATTCAATAATTTCATATTGAAATCCTCTTGCGATCTTTCTCCTTTGAGTTTCTTCACCCTGTTAACAACAATGTTGTACCTAGAATATTCATCAAAGAGAGTTTCATGGGGTAACATCTTGAAGTTGTCCATGTCTGTCAATGCAACTTTCTTCCTATTTGCAAGAATCTTATCAGTTCCCTCAAATTGTTTCTTGAGTGCATTCCAGACATTGAAGGGTGAACTCTTGTCTTCATCGGGAAGTTGCTCATAGATATCATGAGGAATTCCAGATAACAGTCTTGCATTGCCTTAGCCTCAAACTTCTTGATTTTCCTATCACGAAGTTGAGCAGCAGAGGAAACAGATCCAAAGATAACTTTGGAGGTTTCAGGAGAGACATTAGCTTCAGGAACTCCGATGTCCTTCAAAAATTTTGGAGTATGTTTCCCAGTGGAGATGAAGGTCCAGATGTCAGAGTCATGACCTTCCAGGTAGTACTTGATGTGATCTGCCCAAGAAGTGTATTCACTAGGCAGAAGGATAGGTGCACGATTTCCTGCTCCAAGACTGTTTGCAACTAAAACTGAATAGAGAACATTTTGGTTTTGATTCACACTTGCCATTGAGAACAGGTGATACTAGTTTGAAACTTCAAAAAAGATTTGTGAAAAGTTTTATAAGTCTCAAAGTCGATCACTCAAGCTCTGATACCAACTGAAGAAATGAGAAAATTTTAGTAAACCTAGACTAGAGTAGTCCAAGTGTTGAAAATACTTAAACGGAGTTTTAGAATCGTTAAGTGGCAAGTAATGCGGAAAATAAAATGTTGTGAATCACCAAGTTAATAACAAAAACGTTTTTATATGTTCAATATCAATGATTCAAAAGTGTCTCATATTCATCAAGATTCGATTACAAGTGTTTGAATGATAGACAAGCTAAAACACTCAAATGGCTCTCTGAAGACTAATCTAAACAGCAATTGTGCAGAATGATCTAACATGAGCAAGTGTGACAACCGTCATATTCGGGTCAATTTGTGACAATCGTCAATCTTGAGTCAAGTCAAGTCATCAAGTCAAGCCGGTCAACTCTATTAAACCTTATGTATTAGGGTAAGTGTTATGTTCGTATTGTATAACTTGTTATGATAATGGGAAAACATCACAGGAGAAAAGTTTGTGTTAAAAAAAATTTCCTAAGCCTTCGCATTTTAACCAAATAAATCAAATGCGATTCACAAAATTTTCATTCCAAAAATGCGAAACTCCAGGGACAATAATTGAAATCTTTTGTTTTCTTCCCCAATTCGCATTCTACTGTGAAATACTTCGCATTTTCATTTTTACACCTTTCGCATCCCTTCGCATTAATCACCTTCGCATTTTAACCAAATAAATCAAATGCGATTCACAAAATTTTCATTCCAAAAATGCGAAACTCCAGGGACAATAATTGAAATCTTCTGTTTTCTTCCCCAATTCGCATTCTACTGAGAAATACTTCGCATTTTCATTTTTACACCTTTCGCATCCCTTCGCATTAACCACCTTCGCATTTTAACCAAATAAATCAAATGCGATTCACAAAATTTTCATTCCAAAAATGCGAAACTCCAGGGACAATAATTGAAATCTTCTGTTTTCTTCCCCAATTCGCATTCTACTGAGAAATACTTCGCATTTTCATTTTTACACCTTTCGCATCCCTTCGCATTAATCACCTTCGCATTTTAACCAAATAAATCAAATGCGATTCACAAAATTTTCATTCCAAAAAAAAATGCGAACACAGTTTAGTTCATGAACTCTAAACTTGCGAAATCAAAAATTCATATGTTGAACCCATATGCGAATATTAACCCAATTGATTTCAAATTGATTCATAGATGCGAACACTCGATTGTTTTACTTTCGCAAAATGAGCATCAACAACTCCACAATCGAGTTTTTAAATTCTTGCAAACAACAGTTTCATAGTCCTTGACTTCGCGTTTTTTCTTCACGAATCATCCCTCAATCATCAATCCAATTGCGAATCAAAACTCATATGTTTTTGCTTTATCGATTCATCGACTACACTCATACAAATGCGAACAATACTCAATTTCAAAATCGATTGAAACTTATAGCAAAGCTAAATCCAACTTCGCATTCAAAGCAGTGTCATTGATCCGCAGTCACAAGCAACCACCCCACACCCACTCTATGACCAGCCATACCTCCCCACCTTACCTATGTCACTTCAATGTTCCCTTACACTCAAATTTCACTCACTCCCACGTTTTTGAGCTGGAACAATCAACCACACTCCTCATTTTCTCTCATTTCTCTCATCCCACTAAGTAACAAACATCACTCTTTCTCTCAAACTCTTCTACACAAATTTTCGAGATCCAAGGCTGGATTCAAGTGTTCTTCCACACTTAGTAAGTAAAAATTCATCCTCCCTATTATTATTTCGCTTCATTCTACTCAAATCTTTGGTTGCTTACACAAACTCCCTAACTATGATGTTAGATTCTCGAAAACCTTCAAGGCATCTCCAAGTGTTCTTGAATTAAACACTTCCATTCTTCAACAATCATCTACCGAAATCACTCAAGGTGAGTTCATACCCCTACATTTTCATGTTTTCTCAAGTTTTCAGGGGGGGAATACAAGTTAAAACACTAAGAACATAACTAGATTTTTTTAACAGCCTTCATCAGAAAAGTTCAACTCCATTCACGGACTGTTTTGGGCATCTTAAACATTTTTGTTTTCAAAACTGTACAAGGTGCAAATAGTTTAAGTTTTTAGCTTTAAAATGACTACTTGCACATCTCCATACGATTTTTCTACAATTTATGGTAATTTTTACAAAACTGCCTATCTTTTCAAACAACAATCCGGACCAGTCTGTGATTATGGACTTTTTCACCCAAGTTAGAGGTCATTATAAATTGTGATAAAAATTATGAGCAAACTAGACACATTTTGTGAACTCTCAGAATTTACGGATCTAGTTTTCGACTTTGTATGATTTTTCTATGATTTTTTCGAAACAGGGCAGAATTGCTAAATTTTACCAACAGCATGTAAATATCATAACACTTTGTATTATGTTGAGCAAAGTGTATAATCATAAGTTTTAATGTTTGAATGTGTTTCCTAGTTAGTTTATCATTATGAACTGAAACTAAGACATTCATATTAAATATTATCCATTCATTTTGGAACACGTACTATTAAACTATAAAAAGTATAGTTTGATAAATTCAAAACACTAATACATTTCCATAAAAGAGTTCATACATATTCCATACATTTTTAGATAAACTATAACAGGTATAGTTTATGATACATCACTCTACGCACTCGTACAAGAAGGGTACATTCATACAAGAAAGATTTCTATTCGCATACATTTCACGAAAGTTAATCTATGTTTTGATAAATTCACAACACTAGTTACATTTCCATAAAAAGAGTTCATACATAGTACATACATTTTAGATAAACTATAATAGGTATAGTTTATGATACATCACTCTACGCACTCGTACAAGAAAGGTACATTCATACAAGAAATATTTATATTCACACACAATTAACGTAAACTTGTTATCCTATATTGTGAGTTTCTCTATTTTTCGATCTCTATCTCTCTATCTCCCCGTACGTCCGAGTGCGGGATATAATTCCTGGTAGTTATAATCAGAATCTCCTTGAGGGAGAACGTGATACTTGTATATAGATCTATATTGGGATTGACACCCCACACCTTGCTGCTAGCTACAGTTGGACCTGCAGGTCTACGGGTGACAAATGTCATTTCATTTTTCGCGACACTGAGAACGTCGTGGCAGGTTCACATAGTCATAGTATGATTATAACGGCTCACATAGGGAACAATCCATAAGTTTACGGGATTTTATTTTTAAAACCTAAATGAGTTTTATGTCGATTTAAAATCACCTTTTATCTCTATGGGTACAAATACAAAGTACCGGGTCTCTATACAAAAAGGGGTACAAATACAAAGTGTCGAGTCTCTATACAAAGCTATTATGATATTAAAACTACACATCCTCTAAAATTGTTAGACTTCAACTATAGTCGCTGAGTGTATATGTTGAGTCATATAAGAATTTAGTCTTGATTGGCCAAGAATTGGTGGTGCCCGCCTCATCTCCTGTTCCTCGTTGGGTTGTGGACCTAGGGCAGACCCACTATATTCAACGTTTTATCTAAGTTAAGCCTTATATAACTTTATATGTTGGACGATTATAGAGGAACTCTACGGATTACTCTAGGGTTCATTACAGCATCATGTAGGATTATTTCTATTCATACTTAACTAAGAAAATATTGGATTTTCAGGAAATCAGTGAAACAGGAAATCAGTGAAACAGGAAAACTTCATCGCTTTGAGGATGGGACGCTAAACCGTCAACAAATTATTTTGTCATCATAATGTAATTGCTTTTGAAACATGTAAACATATACTTTGGTGTAACTTTTGCAATTATATATATGGTGGTTGTTTTTACTTTGAGCACTATTATACACGTTGTTGTGATACTATACATGAAGTCCTCCACCCCCAGACGTTTCCGCCATCCTTGGTTTGGGGGTGTGACAGATTGGTATCAGAGCATTGTTTATAGTGAACTAAGTATATCGAACCACAAAAGATATACAAACTATAAATGCATTGGGACTAAGTTCTCTGATTTTAAGATTTCAAAACCACTATACCTTTAAGAATAAATAACTTTTGTTAAAAGTATACATGCATGCATACATACTAAGGTCAGCATCATTTTAGGACAAAACAAAAGTAATGATTGTTGGATATCACAGTTAAGCCTGGGGATGTATGATCAGTCTTGGGAATAGCATAGCCTGATCAACTATGCTGGTCCGAGGAGTGATTAGCATATGCCCAAGAATGGTTGTGATGTGGCAACAAGTCTAAAAACTTACCAACACTACCACAATGGAATACCATAGGGGTATTTTGGCATTATTAAAATTACATCTGCGAGAACTAAATAGATCTTTATCAATAGGTCAATAGTTGCTTAGTGGATACATTAAAATTTTATGTATCCAGGACGTCATAGACTTAGAATCTGTGGATCTTTGCTCTACTTCCTGTTCTCGTTGGATTGGGGATTTAGAGTTAGGGTCGCTTATTCGAAGGTCTATCCCGTCCCGAATACATATAATTAGTATGCACTAAACAATTTGTTGAAGTACCTGATAAAGATCATCGTATAATTAGCCAATTAGTACGTTTGCTTAATCATTTCTTATATCCCCATTTCTCGCGAAGATATCATGGCTGGATTCCACCCACACGACGACCCGTACTACCCTAACCACTACAATACCAAATGGCTCGGAGAGGAGCCAGAGAATGATTACCCAACCCCTGTAGATGGTCACCAAGCTGAAGACTATGCTGATGGTTCTGATCCCGACCCTGAAGTGGAGAACTTAACCCCGATGACTCTTGTTCCGAATCCCAACCCTTGACCGGCTTTCAAGGCCCGATGCCTCCTTGGGTAGAGTGCTTGGAAACCTGAAGCAAAGAACAAGACCAACATATGTCGTTTAATAGAGAACGAAGCTTCTACAACATAAACGAAGGAAACTCAGCAGATAAAATTTTTCCAATCCTAGTCTATAGAGTTGCCCGAAACGAGATTCAGGGTAGAACAACTCTCCATAGTATCGCAGAGGTTGATGCAAATAACGAGAATACATACGATCCGCACCAATCGCCTTGAGCACACTCGTGAAAAATCTAAGAGAGACCACAAAACCCACTAACTCGTGAAGTTCATTCATATGGACTTCCTTTATGAACTATATATAAGGAATTCTTAAATCGAAGAAAAATGCAGGAAAAATCAAATTCTATAACAACTGACTTGTCCTTACTAGTAGGAACTTACCATCTGATCAGTTTTCCTTTTTGCAAACTCATGACAGAACGATGCCACCAAGGAAAAGACCCAGACCTTCGGGCAGCACAGCGCCACCACCTCCGACGCCACCTCCCCAGTTTGATCCTGAAATGTTCCAAGCTGCAGTGACAGCAGCCGTGGTAGCTGCAATGTCACAAATTGGCACAAATAGCACTGGTGGTGCTGGATCTGGAGCCACAAACCCTAACCACGGGGATAGTGCAGGACGCACAAGGGAATGCACTTACAAGGACTTCACAAATGGCAAACCCGATTCCTTTGATGGAAGAGGGGGTGTCCTCGCACTAATTCAATGGTTCGAAAGGACCGAAGCAATCTTTGAGATTTGTGCTTGCCCCGAAGCGAGCAAAGTCAAGTACGCGACATTCACCTTCATCGGAAGAGCTCTCACTTGGTGGAACGGCAAAGTTAAGTCGCTTACGCTTGCAGTGGCTAACTCGTTAAGTTGGGAGGACCTAAAGAAGATGATGTTGAAGGAATATTGCCCAAGAGGTGAAGTGCAAAAGCTGGAGCAAGAGCTATGGAATCTCCGAATGGCAGGCTCCGACCTTACAACTTACACCAACCGATTTTGTGATCTAGCACTCCTTTGTCCCGCTATGGTCACCCCGGAAGACAAAAAGTTGGAGCGTTACCTCTGGGGATTGTCCCCCGAAATTCAAGATAGCGTGCTCGCCTCAAGACCAACTACCTTCGACAGCGCCAAGGAGTTAGCACAACAACTCATTGACCATCATGCCCACCATGACACTATGGCAACCACCCATACCCAAGCAAGAGGAGGGAACAACGAAAGAAAGTCTTGGGACAACAAGAAAGATCAATCAACCCAAGGCCTCGCTAAGAAGCAACAGATCCTTGCTGTTCATGCTGCCACAACCCTCACCACACCAACTCCCATGAAACCATACGCAGGAACACTTCCAAAATGCAACAAGTGTAACTTCCATCACACTGGGGCTTGCCGAAAGTTGCATTGCAACAACTGCGACAGAGAGGGGCACACTGCTCGTTTCTGTAAGGCACCAGCACGACCCATCAACCAGGTACCCGACTCTGGAGCAAGCCCAACCTGTTACGAGTGTGGAGAAACGGGACACTTTAAAAGGGAATGCCCAAGAACAAGAGATGCTGGTGGTGGCGGGAGGGTGTTTGCAATCACCGAGGGAGAAACCACTCCGGAACTGCCCGCAAATATCAGTACGTGTTTCTAACATCGACATTTAAATCCCAAATTTCTTTATATGATAAATCTAGCATCGATTAAAGCATGCATAGTAGTAATCATGTGACATCGGGCGAGTTATTCCTCGCCATAATCAAATTCTTGTACTACGAAAAGTCATCCCCATCTTTCCTCTAAATTCCTGGATCCCCATTCGAAGTGCAAATTTCGGGACGAAATTCCCTTTAACGGGGGGATGATGTGACAACCGTCATATTCGGGTCAATTTGTGACAATCGTCAATCTTGAGTCAAGTCAAGTCATCAAGTCAAGCCGGTCAACTCTATTAAACCTTATGTATTAGGGTAAGTGTTATGTTCGTATTGTATAACTTGTTATGATAATGGGAAAACATCACAGGAGAAAAGTTTGTGTTAAAAAAAATTTCCTAAGCCTTCGCATTTTAACCAAATAAATCAAATGCGATTCACAAAATTTTCATTCCAAAAATGCGAAACTCCAGGGACAATAATTGAAATCTTTTGTTTTCTTCCCCAATTCGCATTCTACTGTGAAATACTTCGCATTTTCATTTTTACACCTTTCGCATCCCTTCGCATTAATCACCTTCGCATTTTAACCAAATAAATCAAATGCGATTCACAAAATTTTCATTCCAAAAATGCGAAACTCCAGGGACAATAATTGAAATCTTCTGTTTTCTTCCCCAATTCGCATTCTACTGAGAAATACTTCGCATTTTCATTTTTACACCTTTCGCATCCCTTCGCATTAACCCCCTTCGCATTTTAACCAAATAAATCAAATGCGATTCACAAAATTTTCATTCCAAAAATGCGAAACTCCAGGGACAATAATTGAAATCTTCTGTTTTCTTCCCCAATTCGCATTCTACTGAGAAATACTTCGCATTTTCATTTTTACACCTTTCGCATCCCTTCGCATTAATCACCTTCGCATTTTAACCAAATAAATCAAATGCGATTCACAAAATTTTCATTCCAAAAAAAAATGCGAACACAGTTTAGTTCATGAACTCTAAACTTGCGAAATCAAAAATTCATATGTTGAACCCATATGCGAATATTAACCCAATTGATTTCAAATTGATTCATAGATGCGAACACTCGATTGTTTTACTTTCGCAAAATGAGCATCAACAACTCCACAATCGAGTTTTTAAATTCTTGCAAACAACAGTTTCATAGTCCTTGACTTCGCGTTTTTTCTTCACGAATCATCCCTCAATCATCAATCCAATTGCGAATCAAAACTCATATGTTTTTGCTTTATCGATTCATCGACTACACTCATACAAATGCGAACAATACTCAATTTCAAAATCGATTGAAACTTATAGCAAAGCTAAATCCAACTTCGCATTCAAAGCAGTGTCATTGATCCGCAGTCACAAGCAACCACCCCACACCCACTCTATGACCAGCCATACCTCCCCACCTTACCTATGTCACTTCAATGTTCCCTTACACTCAAATTTCACTCACTCCCACGTTTTTGAGCTGGAACAATCAACCACACTCCTCATTTTCTCTCATTTCTCTCATCCCACTAAGTAACAAACATCACTCTTTCTCTCAAACTCTTCTACACAAATTTTCGAGATCCAAGGCTGGATTCAAGTGTTCTTCCACACTTAGTAAGTAAAAATTCATCCTCCCTATTATTATTTCGCTTCATTCTACTCAAATCTTTGGTTGCTTACACAAACTCCCTAACTATGATGTTAGATTCTCGAAAACCTTCAAGGCATCTCCAAGTGTTCTTGAATTAAACACTTCCATTCTTCAACAATCATCTACCGAAATCACTCAAGGTGAGTTCATACCCCTACATTTTCATGTTTTCTCAAGTTTTCAGGGGGGGAATACAAGTTAAAACACTAAGAACATAACTAGATTTTTTTAACAGCCTTCATCAGAAAAGTTCAACTCCATTCACGGACTGTTTTGGGCATCTTAAACATTTTTGTTTTCAAAACTGTACAAGGTGCAAATAGTTTAAGTTTTTAGCTTTAAAATGACTACTTGCACATCTCCATACGATTTTTCTACAATTTATGGTAATTTTTACAAAACTGCCTATCTTTTCAAACAACAATCCGGACCAGTCTGTGATTATGGACTTTTTCACCCAAGTTAGAGGTCATTATAAATTGTGATAAAAATTATGAGCAAACTAGACACATTTTGTGAACTCTCAGAATTTACGGATCTAGTTTTCGACTTTGTATGATTTTTCTATGATTTTTTCGAAACAGGGCAGAATTGCTAAATTTTACCAACAGCATGTAAATATCATAACACTTTGTATTATGTTGAGCAAAGTGTATAATCATAAGTTTTAATGTTTGAATGTGTTTCCTAGTTAGTTTATCATTATGAACTGAAACTAAGACATTCATATTAAATATTATCCATTCATTTTGGAACACGTACTATTAAACTATAAAAAGTATAGTTTGATAAATTCAAAACACTAATACATTTCCATAAAAGAGTTCATACATATTCCATACATTTTTAGATAAACTATAACAGGTATAGTTTATGATACATCACTCTACGCACTCGTACAAGAAGGGTACATTCATACAAGAAAGATTTCTATTCGCATACATTTCACGAAAGTTAATCTATGTTTTGATAAATTCACAACACTAGTTACATTTCCATAAAAAGAGTTCATACATAGTACATACATTTTAGATAAACTATAATAGGTATAGTTTATGATACATCACTCTACGCACTCGTACAAGAAAGGTACATTCATACAAGAAATATTTATATTCACACACAATTAACGTAAACTTGTTATCCTATATTGTGAGTTTCTCTATTTTTCGATCTCTATCTCTCTATCTCCCCGTACGTCCGAGTGCGGGATATAATTCCTGGTAGTTATAATCAGAATCTCCTTGAGGGAGAACGTGATACTTGTATATAGATCTATATTGGGATTGACACCCCACACCTTGCTGCTAGCTACAGTTGGACCTGCAGGTCTACGGGTGACAAATGTCATTTCATTTTTCGCGACACTGAGAACGTCGTGGCAGGTTCACATAGTCATAGTATGATTATAACGGCTCACATAGGGAACAATCCATAAGTTTACGGGATTTTATTTTTAAAACCTAAATGAGTTTTATGTCGATTTAAAATCACCTTTTATCTCTATGGGTACAAATACAAAGTACCGGGTCTCTATACAAAAAGGGGTACAAATACAAAGTGTCGGGTCTCTATACAAAGCTATTATGATATTAAAACTACACATCCTCTAAAATTGTTAGACTTCAACTATAGTCGCTGAGTGTATATGTTGAGTCATATAAGAATTTAGTCTTGATTGGCCAAGAATTGGTGGTGCCTGCCTCATCTCCTGTTCCTCGTTGGGTTGTGGACCTAGGGCAGACCCACTATATTCAACGTTTTATCTAAGTTAAGCCTTATATAACTTTATATGTTGGACGATTATAGAGGAACTCTACGGATTACTCTAGGGTTCATTACAGCATCATGTAGGATTATTTCTATTCATACTTAACTAAGAAAATATTGGATTTTCAGGAAATCAGTGAAACAGGAAATCAGTGAAACAGGAAATCAGTGAAACAGGAAAACTTCATCGCTTTGAGGATGGGACGCTAAACCGTCAACAAATTATTTTGTCATCATAATGTAATTGCTTTTGAAACATGTAAACATATACTTTGGTGTAACTTTTGCAATTATATATATGGTGGTTGTTTTTACTTTGAGCACTATTATACACGTTGTTGTGATACTATACATGAAGTCCTCCACCCCCAGACGTTTCCGCCATCCTTGGTTTGGGGGTGTGACAGCAAGGAAGAGCAGCTTTATAATGGATCCCAAGGGGCCTATTTATAGGCTTTGGAAAAGCCCATGACATGGCTTGACCAATCAGGTGTTGACACATCATCATGACTAAGTCATCATTTGACACCTTTGCCCTACTTAACGAAGAATGGATGGAATATTCCAATCCCGTTAGTATTCTGTTAGGGTTCCATCCAAGTAATGAGTCTTCATAATTCTTGAACATTCTTGATCAACATTGAAAAAGTGATGATCAACATGAGCATCATGTTGCTCAATTGTCTTCTTAGATGTCACCAACTTCCAGAAGTGGTGTTGACCAAGTTGAGTAGTTTCTTGAATGTTGGACTGTGACTTGAACTTGAAGATGTACCACCATATGTTCATGATGGGTCATGGACGAAATTCATGTTCCTTTGAGCATTTGGACGTGCCTTTATTGTACATGATGTGTCATGTGCAACCTTTTTGAGTCTTCAATGTGATCATGTTGATCCATTGACTTGAGTTGAGCCACCAAGTGTTCCTGTTGAGCCATCAACTCTTGTTGAGCCATAGAGTTGTAAATGAGTCAACAATATTTCTGATGAGCCATCAATATTCCAAATGATCCATCAGTGTCTTGATGCTCCACATATGATCTAGATATGCCATCTGAGATCATGATGATCCAACTAGCTTTCAGCAAGTGATCCATGTCAACATCAGGTGCTCCATGTAAGCTTCAAGTGCTCCAACATCTGATTCTTTAAACACTTGTTTAATCTTCAACATCTTTCCAACCTGAAACATTCTGATAATGTTTGTTAGAAAATGTAAATCAATACTTAATTTATTTCAAGTGACAATCACA
Source organism: Lactuca saligna (assembly GCF_052625555.1). NCBI lineage: Eukaryota > Viridiplantae > Streptophyta > Magnoliopsida > Asterales > Asteraceae > Lactuca > Lactuca saligna. Next base: position 7,342,078 of record NC_136425.1, on the reverse strand, counting down.
TCAAAATATTTTCCAATAGTTTTCTCAAAATTTCCTTTGATTTGCCTATTGGAAACCTCTGCTTTCCCATTTGTTTGGGGATGATATGTTGTTGAGACTTTATGAGTCACCCTATACTTTTTCAAGACGGCTTCAAGCATTCGATTACAAAAATGAGTCCCACTATCACTTATCAAAGCTTTTGGAGTGCCAAATTAGGAGAAAATTTGTGCTTTTAGAAAATCCATAACAACTTTGGAATCATTAGTATCGGTGGCTTTGGCCTCCACCCATTTGGACACATAGTCCACCGCCAACAGAATATATGTACAACCATAAGAGGGCGGAAATGGTCCCATAAAGTCAATACCCCACACATAAAATATCTCACAAACCAAGATGGAGGTGAGGGGAATTTGATTCCTAGAACTTAAGGACACGGATTTTTGGCACTTATCGCAATGTGCACTTAGCACATAAGAATCATGAAAAATGGTGGGCCAATAAAATCCGCTTGATAGAACTTTTCTAGCTGTCCTTTGGGGGTACAAAATGACCTCCATAAGCATAGGTATGACAAAAGTTAAGGATGGATTGTACCTCTTCTTGCTCAATACATCTTCGGATCATTTGGTATGCGCAATACTTCCAAAGATATGGCTCATCCCATACATACATTTTCGCCTCCTTCTTGATTTTGTCCTTTTACCAACGTGTGGATTCCAAGGGGAAACTGATTTGTGACCAAACAATTGACAATGTCCGCATACCATGGAGCTTCCATGATAACGAACAAATGCTCATCCGGGAATGTGTCATAGATTGGTGTGGTCTTCGGGTGGCACAATCCGAATGAGATTATCCACGACTAAATTCTCTTTCCCACTTTTATCTTTGATTTCTGTATCAAACTCCTGCAAAAGCAACATCCACCGTATTAACCTCTGCTTCAAATCTTTCTTGAGTAGTAAATGCTTTATAGCTGCATGGTCCGAATAGATGATCACTTTAGTCCCGAGGAGGTACTGTCGGAATTTCTCTATCGCAAAGACAATCGCTAACAACTCCTTCTTTGTTGTGGTGTAGTTGTTTTGAGCACTATCCAAAGTCTTGGATGCATAATAAATGACATGGTTAGCTCGGTCCGCTTTTTTCCCAACACCGCCCCAACCGCGGTATTGCTCGCATCGCACATGATCTCGAACGGGAGATCCCAATTAGGTGGTTGGATGATTGGAGCGGAAGTGAGTAAAACTTTAAAATGATCAAAAGCGTCTTTGCATGGTCGAGTAAACTTAAATTCAATATCTTTTGGAGTAGTTGACACATCGGCACTGTAATCTTTGAGAAATCTTTTATGAACCGCTGATAGAAACCTGCATGGCCAAGAAATGAACGAACTTCCCGAACATTTTTCGAGTAAGAGAGACTTTTGATAATGTCAATCTTGGATTTGTCAACTTCCAAGCCTTTTTGGGACACTATATGACCTAAATTCAATCCCTTGTCCATCATGAAATGGCATTTTTCATAGTTAAGAATAAGATCTGTGTCAATGCACATTTGCAAAATTTTTGTTAAATTGCTCAAACATTCATCAAATGAGTTTCCATAAACCATGAAATAATCCATGAAAATTCTGATGATGTTTTCAACATATTCAGAAAAATGCTCACCATGCATCTCTGAAATGTTGCGGGTGCATTACATAGACCAAAAGGCATATGCCTATAAGCAAAGGTGCTAAAGTGACAAGTGAATGTGGTTTTCACTTGATCTTCCGGGGCTACCAGAATTTGATGAAAGCACGAGAAACCATCTAAACAATAGTAATGGGATTTACCTGCCAATCTCTCTAACATTTGGTCAACAAATGGCAGGGGTAATGGTCCTTTCTTGTTGAAGCATTCAACTTCCTATAGTCAATTCAAACTCGCCACCCGTTTTGCACACGGGTTGGCACCATTTCTCCCTCAGCATTTTTTACTACTATGACCCCAGCCTTTTTCAGGACTACCTGAACGGGGCTCACCCATTTGCTATCAGAAATAGGGTAGATCATACATGCATCTAATAGCTTCATGATTTCTTTCTTTACTACCTCCATCATTGGCGGATTCAGTCTTCTTTGTGTCTGTCTGGTTGGTTTGAAGTCTTCCTCCATGAGAATCTTATGCATACATAAGGAAGGACTCAACCCCTTTATGTCAGCAATCATCCACCTAATAGCCTTCTTATACTCTTTCAACAAATTCACCAACTTATTTTCTTCTTCTTTGGATAACTTATTGGATATAATAACAGGCAATGTCTCTTCTTCTTCAAGATATGCATACTTCAAATGCTCAGGAAGAGTCTTCAATTCTAGCTTTGGTGCCTGCACAACAGAAGGAAGATGTTTTGTGTTAGAAATAGGCAATTTCAACTTGGTATTATCATACCTCATTTTCTTCCTCTCTTCCATGAACTCCACAATCTCTAGTAATTCCTCATCAAGCTTGGAATTTGATGCAAATTTCTTTGACTAAATTGTTATCAAAATTTTTGCTCAAAACTAACTCCAAAGAATCATAGTTAGTCAACTAAAAACACTTTTCAGTCAAAGGTTGAATCACATCAACAAAATTTATACAATGAACATCACTTGGATACCTCATTGCTTCTTAGATATTGAAGTTAATGACTTCCCCATCAAATTCCATAGACAATGTACCATTATAGACATCAATTTTGTGCTATTTTTAAAAATGGTCTACCTAAAAGTATGGAACTTGAAGTTTGGTCATCATCTCCCATATCAAGCACATAAAAATATGCAGTAAACACAAGTTCATTGACTTGCATTAATACGCCCTCCAATACACCTTTTGGGTGTACCAAAGACCGATCGGCAAGTTGAATTATGACTCCAGTTTCGGTTAAAGGTCTAATTCCCATTGTTTTATAGCTTGAATAAGGTAAAACATTAGTGTATGCGCCAAGATCGAGCATCACACATGGCACAAAAATGTTACTCATTTTACAAGGAACTGTGAATACACCTAAATCCTTGCATTTCTTTGGTAGCCATTTTTGTAACACGGCTGAAATGTTATCCCCAACTTTTACCGTTTGATTTCCTTTAAGATTTTTCTTAGATGTGTAAAGTTCCTTAAGGAACTTAGCATATCTAGGAATTTGTGTAATAGCATCTAAAAGGGGAATGTTGATTTCAACCTTCCGGAACATAGCAATGATCTCATCATCTTCTTTTTCTCTTTTTGTACTTGTTAATATTGAAGGAAATGGTGCTGGAGTTACTTTCACTTTGGTATCTTTTGGCTTCTTTGACTTTGAAGTATTTTTCCTTTCCTCTTCTTTGACAGCCAATTCTACCTCAATCTCCTTCTATTCCTCTTCTTCATCCGAAATCCTTGGGCCTTCATATCTTTTTCCTCCTCTCAAAGTAATGGCACATGCATTATGATTCGGGTTCTTCTCGGTTTGGGATGGTAGCTTGCCTTGTGATTCCATTCTACTCATGTATTGAGAAAGTTGTGACACCTGTTGCTCTAAGCTGTTTATGCTAGCCTTGGTTTCTTGTTAGAAACTTTGAGTGCTAGTAGCAATGCTTTTTACAATATCCTCCAATGACATACTTGATGAACCCACTTATGGAGGTGGTTTTTGTGGTGGCCTAGGTGGGAAATTTTGAGGTTGAAAGGGTGGTCTTTATTGATGTTGAGGAAATGGTGGTCTTTGTTGATAACCTCCATTTTGATTTCCTCCCTAGCCTTGATTATTATTCCATCTATGATCACCCCGTGGCTGCTTATATCCTCTCTGGTTTCACCTCCCATGACTTTCACTTCTTCATAATCTTCATCTTGAAGTTTGGGAGGGGGGGGCACATGTCGGTTGGGTGCCCCACTTGAGTGCAAATACCGCAAGGAAGGGGTGTGGGTTGCACACCTTTTTCTTTAGCTAACATCATAACCACTTTTATAAGCTCAAAAAATTGAGCTTCAATTTGAGGAGTTTGGACTTCTTTTACACCTCGAGGTACATCCGTGTACCATTCTTCATCATGGCTTGAATACTTAGAATCTTCAGCCATGTTCTTGATTAAGTTGCGAATTTCGGTGGGAGTCTTGCCGGGTAAAGATCCGCCACTAGAGGCATTAAGAAGCCTTCTTTCCATTGGATTCATGCCTTCAATATAGTATTGGAGGAGCTAGTATTCGGTGATTCCATGCTTTAGACATCGGGCACAAAGTTTCTTGAATCTCTCCTAATATGTGTGAAAAGCTTCTCTCTTATGTTGCTTGATTCCAATGATTTCCCTTCGTAGGGCTGAAGCTTTCATTTCTGGGAAGTATTTGTCCAAAAAGAGTCGTGCAAGATCTACCCAAGTAGTAACCGTCCCCAGTGGGAGGTCATAGATCCAATATTTTGATGCACCTTGCACCGAGAAGGGAAATGCCCTAAGCTTGATTTGATCCTCAGTGACATTGTGTTGCTTCATGCCCACACACACAACATGAAATTTTATCAGAAACTTATGGGGATCTTCATTTTCCAAGCCTCTTAAGGTAGGGAGTAGGTGGATGAGTCTGGATTTAAGTTCAAGATTTGTGGCTACCGGATATGTGATTCAAAGAGGTCGTTGTGTAATTTCTATTCTCGACCATTGATGATGGGTTTGCTAAGGTGGTGGATTTGGAGGTGGACTCCATCCATGGTTATCTCCCATTGTATGAGTAGTGGTTGAGGTTTCTGTGGGTGTAGTGTTTGGGATACTATAAGTAGGTGAAGATGGTGGAGTGGTACTTTTGGGTGAGATTGGTTGAGATGAGAATGATAGAATTTCTGTTTCGGATGCGGATACACTAGAGAGAGGTATGCGTTGGGGTACAAATTTCTTCATGTATGACTTTGTAGATCGTTTGATTTTTGTAGATCCACTTGCATGTGGTGCATTATCCTTATGACTAATGAGTATTAGAGAGTGAGAGAGAGAGAGACATGTAAACATCTCTATATAAGGTGGGTTCATACCACTTGTAGAGGTGTGCTTGAGAGATGTAGTTATAGTGATTAGTGAGTGAGATATTTATGAAGTTCTAGACTAGATCCCTTTTTGTACCCATTTACTATGATCGAATATATCTTTTAGCACCCAAATCACCATGTTCAATTGTCCAAACTTTAACTCCGCATGCCAAATCATATTCTTTTGTCACTACAATTGGTATAAGAGTGGGTCGTCAAGATCAATGTGATTTTTGAAGAATGATGCTTGGTTTGGCAATTTTTTTCGCAATTTGAACAATTTTTAGTGAGTCTCTCTCTCTATGATTTCTCTTAATCTCATTGAATCGTGCGTTGCGTTCAGATTCATGATCGTTTGACTCGTTGGATCAAATTTTCTTTGAAAAATTCATTTGTTGTGATCCAATAATTTTTTTAATCAAATCCCGATTCAATTCTATTCGTTTGTTCAATTCAATTTTCAAATTACTAGTGTTTCTTTGAATTGAGATCTAAGCCCAAAAAAAATTTAATGATCCAATCCATTACTCGAGTGCGTTATTGTTCATCGATCCACTTTACTGAGCCCAAATCATCTATTAGAATCTATTCATGAATCTGACTCTTTATATCTTTTTGCTCTCGTTGTTCACTTTCTTCTGGTTTAAAATCGTCGATGTTTTTATTCTCATATCTTAAAATCATCGATGTTTCATTTGTTTTTATTGAAGTTTGAGAACCGAAGATTGAGTAATGATGCATGGATTCGAAATCGTTGATGCAAATCAATTTCAAGTCAAAATGAGAAAGTCAAAATTGGGTTTTGATTTTTCTGGGCTTGATCCTTACTCGTTCAAATTAAATGATTTTTAAGTTGATTCAGTCAATTAAAAGTCGAGTGTTTGAATATTGATATAAATCGATTTGATTTTGGATATCAACTGTTTTGGGATGTCAATTGACAATGAATCGTTTTGGGAGTTGATAGTCAAAGGCTGAGTCAATAGATGTCACAATAGTGTTCGATTATTAAAGAATCAAATGTTTGAAATTTCGATTTAAGTTTGTGGTAAAGAAAGTCTTGGAGAAACAAGAATGAATAGATGATATCGAATGATTAGAGTTGTAATCGGTAGTGGTGCTAATATGACTTCGATGTTGATAATTAATTTGGGATCGATGTAAAGGTTAAGTGATTGAATGCGAAGACTGAGTTGTTTGATAAAGGAATTGGATTTGGATTTTGTTGGGTCTAAAGTACAGATGGTCATTGATTTTGATTGTTGATAATGAACTGGAAAGATTTTGGAGTCGACAGTCTTTATTAACGAATTCTTTGGGATCAAAGAATGAAAGCTTAGACTTTGATTTCAAATGACTATACTTGATGTGTTAACGAAAACATGAAATCGTGATGACGAAGGGTCCCTGTGATAGTCAATGTTTCATTCGCGAATGGCTATTGATTTTGGTCCCTACTCTTTTAACGAATGGGTGATTGAATCTAACGAAGGGGAATAAAACTAACGAAGGAAGAGATGCAGTTTCATATGAAGGGTGTATGATTGGGACAACCGTTCGTTAGTTTTGTAAAGAAAAAGGAAAAAATTAAAAGTTACGAAAATGGTCCCTAATCTTATGAAGAGTTATTAAAAATGTTAAAATTTCGTAAGAACAAACTCTTCGTATGATTCTCATTTAAGAAGAAAAGCAAAAGTTTCGAATTCGGCCCCTGAACCTTCGAATATTTGACACTTCGAAAATTAACTCAAGTTTCGAATGTGACAATTTTCACCAAATTTCGAAAATTATCTGAAGCTTCGTATGTTTGGGGTGATTCTTCGTATGATTTGAGAACAAAGGGAAGAATAGTCGAAAATAGTCCCTGAAGTTTCGAATGTTTGGCTGTTCGTACCCAAATTCGAAAAATGATTGTTTTTGCTGAAAATTAAAGAAAGTGCGTTTCAGGCCCCTGCAGTTTGTGCAAATTGACGCTTTCTACCAAGCTTTGGAAAAGGGGGAGAGTTTTGCATATTTTGCTATTTTAGGCGCAACGGGTCACTGCAGAATTTTGAAATTGACAATTTCTACCCATTTTTGAGAAATTTTGTCACAGGCGATCCTTGAACGAAGCTAAAAATTGAATATTTTTTTTGGTTTTTCGGATTGAAGCACAAAGTTTATGCCACATGTTAAGGGGGAGTTTTGACACGAAAAATTCTGAATAGAACACGTTGTTTTTCCTTGGGAGTTTTATAATCAAATTTTGATTATAAAAAGGGGGAGAAGTTTATATGGAAATTCAAACCTGAATTTTTCTTATTACGCGGATTTGAAGATCGAAGTGATCTTGAGGTTTTGAAGCTTACGGAATGATGCAATTGGAAGTTCGGAAATAATTTATTTTCGAAATGGGTTTGGAATTATTGAAGATTTTTGGGGTGTGCTTTTATGCTCAACTGTAAGGTGGTCGATTTAGAGTTTGAGAAGTCTGTGATCATTCGTGGATGCTCGAATTGTATGTCTCACATCCTAAAGCTCAAATTGAAGAATCATGGAAGAATTAAAGAATGAAGTTCGTTTCGATATGTGTCACCTTTGAGGCTCAAACCGCGTAGTTGCTTGACTTTGGAAGATTTGAAGTGGGTCATCCATTCCTAACTTTGAGGGGGAGAATGTTAGGGTGCAAAGTTCTTCATGTATGACTTTGTAGATGGTTTGACTTTTGTAGACCCACTTGCATGTGGTGCATTAGCCTTATGACTAATAGGTATTAAAGTGTGAGAGAGATACATGTAAACACCTCTATATAAGGTGGGTTATACCACTTGTAGAGGTGTGCTTGAGAGATGTAGTCATAGTGATTAGTGAGTGAGATATTTATGAAGTTCTAGACTAGATCCCTTTTTGTACTCATTTACTATGATCGAATATATCTTTTAGCACCCAAATCACCATGTTTAATTGTGCAAACTTTAACTCCGCATGCCAAATCATGTTCTTTTGTCACTACAGTATGTCCTCCTAAATGTTAATGACTGGAGGGTTTGATGATGAAGAAGTCCTGAAGCCCGGTTGCTTCTTACGAAGCTTGGTTGCTTCCTTAACTTCTTTACAGTCTTCTCTATCTCTGAATCAATTGGCAATGGTGTACATGTACGGAAAGATCTATGCATAAACAATTAGTAACGATGTGTCCCCCGCAATGGTGCCAATTTGTTAGGTGTGTTAACCCTAATAAAATAAAGAGGTACATAATGACTCCAAGAACACTGTTACTTTGCACTAAAAATGTAATACAATATAACCAGGGTCAATCCACAGAGACACAGTACGAATGATTATACCTTTTTTACGTAAGGTACAAATGTGAGCACGAAAGAGGGGGATTTAATGCAATGATTCAAACAAAGAACTGAAATAATAACTAAGCAATTGATTAAGTGAAGTGAATTCAAGGTTTGTCAATACACCAACTCTATGCAAGACTAATTAGCAATGTGATTCAAAATATGAAATGATATTTGTTTAATTATATCTAAGTTGGTACTTGGAAATGCTAACAAGCTCTAGTAATTTTCATTCACCATTTTAATCAATCAAAATAAGCTCTTTGATTAATTCTAATCTAAACAAGCTCTTAGAGTTAAGTGGAAAGATTGCATTATACTTTGTGTGAATTTTACCAACAACATTCAATACTCCTCATAAACTCGAGAGTGTAAGAATGTGTGAATTTGATTTACACTAGAATCTTTGTAAATAGTTTGATTTAGTGCTTGTTACTTGTTCCATTTTACAAAACAATTACGGATTTTGCATAATAGATAACTTGAATGATTCAATCGTAACTCAATTGGCCAAAAAGAATTAGAATTTAAATCAAACTTTCAATTAAAACAAAATCAAATTCACTAGATGGCATTTAAAAACAAACATTCAGTCACATGCAATAGTCAATACAAGAAGATGGAGAGTCTAGGGTTCTAGCCATACATGACTAGAACAAAACACAAATCTAGAAATTAAAGTTAGAGTCTTACAAATTGAAATCCAAATGAAACCCAAGTGTTTCCAAGTATTAATTGTCTTCCAAATCCTCCAAAAAAATCGACTCCAGAACTCCTAAAATCGACTCAACTTCTAATGGAACGGGTTGCATCTTTTTAGAAAGAAGAAAAACTGCTTTAAACTTACGACCACGTTTACACGACCTATGCACGGCCCGTGTAAATATAAAAGTACACTGTGCAATATGGTCATGCCTTCAAAGTACAATGCTCCGAAATCTACGTTTACACGGCCCGTATAAACATTACATTTATACGGCCCGTGTAAATCTCTAAAAAGCTAAAATCTTCATTTATTTGATATCTTCGTTCTCGATGCTCCGTAAGTCCTGAAATTTTGTCCGCAGCTCTTATTAACCTCCTCAAACAAGATCCTACCTCCAAAAGTCTTTGAAATATCACAAAATATGTGAATGAAATTGTCTCATGAAAAATCCTGAAAAACATGCAAAGTGCATGAGTTTAAGTCCATATGCAATGCACTTTTATGAAATAAAGCTACAAAATTGGTGCATAAAATGCACCTAACAAAATGTTACAGCACAAATTGTGGCTTATGAGACTCAGTATTTACAGTTAAAGAAAATCTGAATTTGAATATTAAAATAATAATATTTTAACCTTATTTAAATTATTTTCCTTATCAGCAATAGGGGGCTTCCACAACCCTTTTGAATGAGCCCTAAAACCATCTACTGTTAGGAGGTTCTAGAATCTCTCGTTTTCTCAACTATCGAACAATTATAATTCAACCATTATACCTCAAATTAATTCTAATTAATCCAAAATTAATTTTGAATTAATTCCAATTAATTATTGATTAATTATTACTATTTCTAATTGATATATTAGTTAATCATTTAATCTCTCTCTTATAGTAATTTCTAGTGATTTCTGGTTATGAGAGCAACCCAAAAAAATTTACTCATATTCACCAAAATTATACCAATTTTGTTAAAACTTTAGATACATTAATCCAACATGTGATTTCATCTTTGTTTGTTAATTTGTTTGTTACTATTGCTTTGTGCTTAAGAAAATTTCATAACCCAACATGCTAAACTCTACATCCTTAATCGAGTTAGATTTATTAATCTTCTTCGGACAATCAACAATTTAATTTCATTCTTTCTTTAAAAGCGGTCTATTCCTTTTCTCCGAATAAACATGTTATTTAACAGTTTCCATATCTAAGGCCACTTCACAAAATTTAAATATCATCAAATGCTCAGGATGAGTTAGAAAAAATGGACTCTTATCGTTATTATAAGTTTTTTATTTTTAAATAAATATATATATAAAATATATAATAAATAAATGAAATTAGGCCCCAAAAAATTAGGATATGTGCAGCTACTTATTTTGTTCCTCTTCAACGTCCACATGCCATTTTCATATAACTCTATAGTGGGGTTTTCACATTCATGGTTGTTACTATTTTTTATTTTTTTTTCACATTCATGGTTGTTACTATTTTCTTTACTTATTATATCATGAGGATTTAGTTTTTTATAAGTAAGACGACAGAAAAGATTATAAACGGCACAAAATCATGCATCAAAGAGAAGAAACTAAAAACTTAACGGTTCAAGTAATGATTAAAAATCAAACAAAATTTCACGATTCATCCATGTGTATAAATCTATAGCTACTTCACAAACATTTTTGAAAATTTGAGGACCAAGTTCAATTAACTACACAAGTGGGGTTGCAATTATGACAAGCTAGCAGACTAAAAAATATCATGAGCAGGTTATAGGAAGTACAAAAAACATGGCTTCGGCTTGAGGTAAGAATGAAATTGAGTAAATTGATGGCCTCAACTGTGTAAACTGGAGTGAAAATATAATCCCAACACACTGATTCATTTTTTGGCAAAGTTTAATTTGAAAAATAAAGAGATAGTAAGTGATTTTAAAAATAGAGGATTGTGTTTTGGAAGTCAAGAGATTTGACATGATCCAAGACTCATGGGGAGTTTATTTCAATTTCAATTTTGAAAATTTATTGGAAAGGAGAGTTTCACGAGATTAGGATTGAGCTACACACCGGGCAATCGATTAAAAAGGAGGGATGAATATTGGGACGCACCAATTGAGCTACACACCGGTCATCTGCTATAATTATTTAAAAGAAAAAAAGAAAAATCAGATTCTGATTGGAACCCCATTTCTGGTATATATCCTTATGATTAACCATTTTACATAACTCGATTAGAGTAGGTTGATTAATTAATTATCCTAAAACTATATTAAAACCTCACCTTAACGTGAATGGAAGGTTTTCAATCAGAAGTATTTTTAACGAGCGTTTTTGCTCAACTCGCTTGTAATGTAAAAACTATTCTACCTTGGAGCGATATTAGTATCAGAGTGGTCCATCGATCTACCATGGGTGACAGAGAAAAGTGAATGAATTTGATTAATGACAAACTAATCAAGATTTGTTAATAAAAGATCGTACAATAATGCTCGACAAGCGGTCACCTGAAACACTTAAACAATTCAATCTCTTTGATTTGGATCCACTGGAGTACCTCTCTCTCTCTCTCTCTCTCTCTCTCTTTCTCTTTCGACATGCTTCCTTGAGTCAGGTGTCCGGTGTTCTATTATGGTGTGTGGCACTATCTGTTGTTTCTTTTAGCTATGGAATATGTTCTTTTTGGTGCATAATTAATTTTTTGGTATTCGTCTGGATACGACAGAAGTGAACAGCTTATGTCTAGACAAGATTAACACAGATCCCTATATTTTTTTTTATTCTTTTCACATACCTGATCAGTCAGTAAATATAATATACATATAAATATACACACATAATACATACCTGTGCATATGAGTACAAAGGCAATCTCTTATGTATTGATTGAACTGATCACCTGCTAACCTAGTACTTGATAATTATTGAATTTCACATCTTTGATCATGTTCATGACGTATTCAGTGAATACAAAATTAAAGATTACGTAAAATGCAGTGGATCCTACATGTTCAATTTATAACTTCTGGACCATGGTCTACAGAGTAGGTATGAGCGTAGCAAACACAACCTGTATTTGTTAGTGTATTTAGTGTATTCATAATGCATTACTCCAATTGATTGTAACTTTATCATTTTGTGTTTCATACAACTCTTCTTAGTTTTTTTTTTTTTTTTTTTTAAATGCTTTAAACTCTACCAAGTTTAATGGAAGATATTTAAACATTTATGTAAGAATTAGAGAACTTCCTATTGAATGTAAAGGTTGCATCTCATACTATTATCTTTTGATCTGTTGAATGACAACTAAGGCTTGCCACCTCAATGAAATATCTCATTGAACCATTCATTGTGAATGCTCTTATTAGGTTATTGATTGACCAGAAAAATGGGTGATACACGAACCTTGCTAATCATTCACATTAGCCGATCAAGTTTTATGGTCAAAGGGTCCTTTTTTTTTTATGACATTTGTTAAAACTTTAATAGTATTTTTCCGTACACATAAAGCAGCTTGTGTAGGGTACTAGATCGATGAGATCAAAAGGTATGACCTTTTCATACCCCCTTAAATTAATTATGATTCATGTTGGGTAAATTTATAAGTATTACAGTTTCTGGTAAATTTGGAACTCTAAATGGATTGATAATCAGAAGCTTGGGCTGTGAAATGAGAACGCAAAAGGTTAACTTTAGGCACCTATATATGTACTAATAAATGTACTAAATGATGAATCACATTCCTAGTTCCACTACAGGATAAATCTTGCTCAATTTTTTCCATTTCCATTTACCTTTTAGATTAGATACATGCATCTTATGGGTTGTTTTCCTTAATTTGTATTCTAAGACAAAACCTCCATTTCCCTTGATCATACTGAGAATGAAATATAGGTAAGCTCTTAGCTCTGGTGTACACGTAGCTCATATATATATATGTCCATTTCAAGATCAACAACTAGTTCAAGTATGAGAACTTGTTAGGTTCTATGAAGAATCATCAAACCAGTTAATATATATCATTGGATAAACTTGCAAAAACACTCACTTGATACAAAATACCAACAATGACCAAAAAGTGGATGCCTCTAGGAATTTTTCCCATGTATGTATGTATGTATGTATGTACTTATAGGCCTTTAATTTGGCTTAGCGGTATGGTGAGATGACTCCCTCTAAAGAAGTTGAGAGTTCTCGATATAGGTGGAAGTATGAGTAATAAGAGTATATTAGAGTGTGTGTGGAAGTATGAGTAATAAGAGTAGATTAGAGTGTGTGTGGATCCAAGTTCTAGAAAAAGTATGTATGTATGTATGTATGTATGTATGTAAAAGGAGATTATTTAGCATGGTTAATTATCTGAGAAAAGATCCATTTATCTTCAAATTAACATATCTAAGGGAGAGCACCTTTGTTGTAGCTCTTTTGTTCTTTAGGAGTTGAAATGGAATCTTATAGGGAAAGGAGTAATTAGAATTAAAACAAAGGCTGTTCTACAAAAAGAATTAAAATTAAGGAAAACAGAAGGGAGAGTGGGGCTGGGTTTGGGGTGGAGTTCAAAAAAAAATTTGTTTTTTTTCATGGAAATAAAATAATACAAACTGTAGGCCATTAAGGGAACCGTTTGTGGTTAAAATATTCCTTACAATATGATCCACCCCCTCACCCTCACCCTCTTGTGTTTATAAACATGGTGATAATGCTTGCATCAAGATCAGAACAAACCCAATTATAATTATATATCTCATCATCAAAAACTTTAAAAACCAAGTTATATATCTTGAGAATAAAATCGAAAACATCACATTAAGATGACTGGATCAGGCTCTCCTTGTGGTGCTTGCAAGTTCTTAAGAAGGAAATGTGTAAGGGGTTGTGTTTTTGCCCCTTATTTTTGCCATGAACAAGGTGCTGCCCATTTTTCAGCCATTCACAGGGTATTTGGTGCCAGCAATGTCTCTAAACTCCTTGCTCACCTTCCTGTCAGTGGTCGGTGTGAAGCCGCCATTACCATCGCCTATGAAGCTCAAGCTAGGGTTCAAGATCCCATTTATGGCTGCGTTTCACATATCTTCGCGCTACAACAACAGGTATACATTAATCTGCTTTCAAATATATCGAAATCATGACATATATATATATACCCTAATATTCTTTGCTATATATATGTAGCTAGCTAGATTTCGTTCTGATTATTGTTGCTTTTGTTTAACAGGTGGTTAGTTTACAATCCCAACTAGCTTTTTTAAAAGAGCAGGCAGCTCAAAGCTTAGTCAATGGCTCCAGTTGTTCGAACTATCCTACCAACTACAGTCGACCTAACGGAGGACATCCTTCTTACACAACTCCACAAGACATCCAGACTAATTGGATGCAGCAATCAGAACAATCATCGTGCATAAATACACCCCAAATTGATAAAAATTCAAGCACCAACAATATGAATGAGACCATCAATTTCAACTTCATGGGAAATCAACACTACCAGAATTCGCTTCTTAAGGAAGAAGATGGGTCATTTTCCAGCTTCCACGAAGGTTCAAGTTACTCCATTGATTCTTTGGACATGCAAATAAGCCATAACAAAGAATGGTTTTTCCAAGACAAAACAGAAGATCTTCACTCAATTGCTTTCGGGTGTATTCAACATTAGCTGATCAGATGAGAAAATCAAGATCAGCTTGGGATCAGCTAGAAAATATTTAAATATATAAATATTTATATATACTTTCTGTTTGCTCTGTCAATTTTGGTATTCCTAGAGGATATTTGCCCCCACCTGTATCCAAGACATGCCATTTTGCTACCTATTATTATTATATAAAATAAACTAGGCCAGCTAGCAAACCCTAGAAATGTTCATAATTAAGTTTGAAAACCCTAAGCTACCTTATGATTGATTTCGTTCTTAGATCTTGTGTAATTTTGGTATGATTTCATTTAATATTAGTTTATGAAGTCTTGATTAGAAGAAAATCTGACGTTTCTTAGTGAGCTATGTTTTAGTAACCTAGTTTTAAATTAGCTTTAATTATAGCTTATACTAAATACTAACTAAGTAAATATTAATATCATCGTGTAATTACTAATTAGAAATTGCTAATCCCAGGTTTATGGTCAAGACTACCTGATATAGTTGCTAGCTCTACAAAAAACTAGTTTCACTTCCTAATTAATAACTTCCTCTTAAAAGCTGAACTTGGCTCTAGCAATATATAGGTGCGTACTCACTGCTCTGCCCTTTAATTACCCATATTTTAGTCTCTGTGTGTTTGTACACATCGCTCATGATATCTACCTTAAATCTGTATACGTTTCTTTCTTTTTAGGGCTGCAGTAGGGATCCAGAAACCTGTATATACAAGGCCTCTACTTTTATTTCAACACGGAAAAGTTTTAACGAGTGCAACTTCACCTAGCTAAACAAACCCTTAGTTTAATACTTATGTTCAAGAGGTAGTTTTTTCTACGAATCTATGGGAAATATTTCGTACTATACGTTTAGTGTTTCAGATCCTTAAAGAAACCATCTTTGATCAATCATGGTTATGCTGCTTATTATGTGGGTGTTGATTCAAAGCAATCACACGATGTGTATTTATTTTTGTCTGAGAATCTTGAACGGTTATCTGCTACTATAACCTTTCTGATCGTATGGTCTGGGTAAACTTCAAGTATAAACAAAAGGCACACACAGCAGGTGTAAATAATAAACAAGTCTTTGGGTTTTGCGTTTGTGTGAATTAGTTCCGTAATCTACCGCATGCAAACAATGGGAAATTAAAGACAAACATGCACACATGCATATATATACACACACACGTATATATTGTTAGCTAAACGATGATCACATAGTCATCAATATATAATCTCATAAAATGAGAGTTGTCCATCATGATTGCGGTTCGATTCTGCTGAATGCTATCGATCCTTGTTGGCAGTCATGCTAATTTCTTAAATGTGGGTCAAAGGTAAGATACTATAGAGCTACTAATTAACAGTATATATAGGCAGACATATCAAAATATTGTTGATTAAGGAACCTACGTGGATACTTATTGACAAGTTGAAATTAGCTCTCTATTGTCGTTTTATTTTCCAATAGACGAGGAAGAAAAGACCGAGGGATTTGAACCAAAAAGACATTCAAGGTATATATATAAATATTACCACCAGAGGACAGTTAAATGTTGAATAGTGAGCTCTATTTTGTTGTTCTTGTCCAGCTGCTTGTAGTGTGGTGTAGTCTTTAGCTATGATCAATATGTTCAGATCATTCATAATCAAGCTATTCCATCTCCATCAAGCTATCTTGATTCAGGATTTTTTTTCTTTCATTCTTCTCTATAAGTTTAGTTTCTGAACAGGAAATTTGACATATAGTTATCCTTTCTAAATCTTTAGATGTGCTTTATGTATTAGGCATATATATTTACCAGCCTGCAAGTGTCGTAGCTAGTTTAATCCTTCTCCTTTAAGGTTACAATGATTTTAAAAACTAAAGTGTAAGCATTAACATTGCAACTCATTTGTGCCTTTAATTAATTAAGGTTTCATCCATTTGATTAACAGAAAGCCCGGGACTATGGATGGATCTGCCGAGACAAGAATAAGGTCAATGCTCTCGGCTTGAAAAAGATCTAATTAGTGGTGCTAAAGGGGAGGATGATTAGGATAATCACTACAATATCGATATATATACTATGCCCTTTTAGGCAGCGATAAGACCTTAATTAATTCAGTGATGATATCCCATCGCTAGCTCCTCCCTCACTGCAGGCACTATATATATATATATATATATATATATATATATATATATATATATATATATATATATATATATATATATATATATATATATATATATATATATATATATATATCCATGCTCCTCTCCTCCTCGATCGATCGGTCATCTCCCCATGTCTCTGATGCTCCTGTTTATTTATAGTTCGGTGTAGGTAAATTACTGCAAAATGTTTATGTATAATTACACAATGATATACAAACTTGTTGAATACTAGAAAAAAACAAAGGGTGATTATATTGTAATACACAACTACACATGCCCTTCGTTCCCACATAATGCCTACTAACTTAAAAACCCTAATTATGCAAGGATTGAACAAAAAGCAGGAGGATGTTTAATTTTTCTTTATTTAAATATCCCATTAATTATGTTGAAAATGTTACTAAAAAACACAAATCTCGCACGAAGGCCTCCAATCTCAAATTAATACATCAAAACCGTTACTAACCGGTTTACCTTACTCATTTTCTTTTTAACTCTTTGATTTTTATACATATATTTAGTTATTATTATTATTCTTTTCTTAAAATTATTTTTACTGTTGTTGTTGTTGTGTATTGTCGTATGTATATGAATGTGTAAGCAAAGACGAAACCAAAAATTTTTTAAAGGAGTTCCTCATAAATTAATTAGAAAACCTAAAACATATACCGGATCTAAAGATACAATGGACCCATGACGAAAAGAAAAAAAAATATCTCCAAAATAATAAATATAATCAAAATCTAATCGAAAATAGGCATATGTCATAAAATTAACAAAGTTCACTACTAATATTAAAAAACACAAATATTGCAAATACATCGTAAAAACAACTAATTTAAAGTCTCATAGTACTTTTAGACAAGTTAATTATTTTTCTCTTTTAATACATACCATTACTCTAGGAATTTTAGGTCCCTTAGAGACATAGATCATGGGCGACCGCCTGTGTTGCTCACCGTTTGGGTTGGGTCACACACACACACACACACACACACACACACACACACACACACACACACACACATATATATATATATATATATATATATATATATATATATAAACAAAAAAAATTAAGGCCCTAACAAGGGGTGTTACACACACACTAATTTTGATTGTAAACATGAAAGATTTTTTTAAGCTGTTTTCAAATAGAGCCTAGCGATGGGTGTTACACAATATTATTAGCTTTATGTTTTTAAAACACTAAATTATGCTAGACACACATCAAATATTTTTGGAACATTAATGTAACATCCTGTTTGGGATGTTTCTATTTTCGGGATAGTGAATCATAATTTGATCGAGTAAAGATCTTAGGTTTAAAGGGAATAAATTGTATACCTTATTAGAAGTGATGTAAACCCTTGAATTATGCTTTGGATGCAAAAGGGTAAAATGGGAAAAGTGATATTTTGTGACTTTTTCAATGTATTAATGAATTAAGTTTGGTCTGCATTAAGTCAAAAATAATTTGATAGAATTATAGGGATTGTTAATACCTTTATATGCATATAAAGATCATTGATAACGAGTTTTAAATGAATAAATTATGATTGTTTGAAGTTGGAAATATGTGAAAACCCATAACCACGACATGAATATTATATTAAAATAGAAACCATATTGTTTAATTACTATTGGTCAAGAATTAATTTAGAATAAATTTTGTGGTCAAAAGAGATTGATTAAATCAAGGGGGCTGAAGTTGTAATTATAAGATAATTGCATAATGGCAAAGGAACCCTTTGGAAAGAGTTGGACGAAATCTTATGGGAGTCCATAAGGATTTTGTCCAAGGGCTAAGGTTCTGGAAGATTCTTATGGGCTACTTAGAGCCTAAGCAACCGGATTAGGTCTTTGACAAAAACCCTAATTCCTCGCCTATATAAAGACCCCTTGGGCATCTAATTTTCGGCCACTTGAACCCTAGAAAGATTGCCAGCCGAATTTTGAGCCTCCTCACTATCTCGCTAAGATTCTCCAATTGCCTTGGTGTTTGTGATTCATTAGAGGCATCACATTTGAGGTGCTAGGTTCTCATAAACTCAAGATCATCAAGCTACATTCAAAGGTAATACCCTAACTTGTTTATTAGATGTATTTTCAATTTTGCTATGCTAGAATTAGGGTTTACAAGCTCTGGAGGATTATTGCGTGTACACATAGAAAAAACCTAGATCCAAAGCTTTAGAGTTTGCATGTGCACCATATGATTGATGATTTGCTCATAACCCAGCAGTGGTATCAGAGCCTAGGCGGCTTCTCTATTGTATTTGATGCATTGCTAACTTGTTCAAAGATGAAAAGTTGAAAATTTGTGCATCTGACTGATGAACTCGTTGAGTCACCTAATGAACTCGACGAGTCAGGGCAACTCGACGAGTCCAGTCAGTGACTCGGCGACTCAGGTCATAGATGGATGATTTTCGGGATTTTAACTGAAACTGAATTAGGATAATTACCAAAACGTTTTTTACTGATAAAATTCAATTTTTTTTAATATGGTATTGATTCTCCTAATGCAATTGAAAGATAATTGTTATAAATAAGATAATTACTTGTTTTATATGATAAAGATTGATTATTTGTATTTTGATTTGAATTATCTTGTCAAGAAAATAGATTAGGTCAAATTATATGATAAAGATTAATGATATGATTATTTAATTATTTTTCAAATTTGATCTAAAAGATGTTTTGAAAAATTTCAAAATTTGACCTCAGGTTTTGGGATTTGAATCTTTAATTAAAAGTTTTAATTTTAAAATATTTAAATTCCAAACCCTAGAATTTTACAAGTTTAAAATTCAACCATTATACTATTATAATATTATAAGATTAATTATTATATTTATGTATAAGATAAAGTTAGTCTTACCATTAGTAGGCCTCATTCACGAAGCCGGTCTATAAGGGGGTATAAGGAAACTGCCTATAAAATGGCGATTGAACGGGTGTTCACTCTCACCCACCGCTTCCTTAATTGGTGAAGGGTCGTTAGCCGAATGGGTAGGATATAGCAACTAATTCCTCATTAATAAGTATAATGATCCATATAAAGTAACTAAATGTTTTTATAAACTCCCAATCTTATTTACTTTAGGAAAAATGTGAAAATGATGTTATTCCATGAAATTACATTTTGCACCTTGCCAAGTCGTTATTAGAGCATGTGTGGTTAACCGGCACACTAGTTTAGGACTAGAAAAGGTGGAAAAGGGTAGCTCGATGTTATCATAGATCAATGGAGCATGTGTGGATAACTGACACATTGATTAGGTGGTAAATGACATCGAGAGTACCAAGTACATTTGCATGGTTATTCACATCTTGTTTGTGATCCTCGGTATCCCAGTCCCAAACTTGAAGAGCATATCGAGATTGAAACATACCATTGAAAAGTTCAATGAATCTCAAAAGAATCTAGGAATTTCAGTTCATTTAAAACTTAATTGTCTTTTCCGTTTTTCATGGTGGAAATTGGTAAATCGTCATTTACCTACCTTCAAATTATTTGCAATTAGATTACAGCATCCCTCTTCTAAATTGTAAATATTTGTTTTGGTTCCTAGCCCTAATTTTTCATTTGGGTGTTTAATTGGGGATTCTTATCTAATCTAAACTTTGTCTCTTTTCTTTTTCAGATGTCTACTTCAAACAACAACGCTTCAGGCTCAAACCCTTCCGGCTCATTCTCACTCATGAACTTGTTTGAGAAGGTGATCTTTAACGAGAACAAATTTAACAATTGGATCTGCAACATCCTCATGGTCACCCGTTATGAGGAAAAAGAATATGTTCTCGACAAGGAGTTGAAGGAGATTGACACCAAAACTGCTACTCCCGAAGATATTGTTGCCTACGAGGCTCATAAGCGAGATGCTACGAAGGTTCATTACATCATGCTCGTGACAATAACTGTTGAACTCCAAAAGTCCTACGAGGACTACTATCCGTACGAGATGCACCAAGATTTGATGGATAGGTACCATCAAAGCGCTAGGAAGGAAAGGTACGAGATCATTGTTGCGATGATCACTACCAAAATGAAGGATGGAGAGTCCATCACAACCCACTTGCAGAAAATGCAAAGGTATGTGGACAGCTTGCTAAAGTTGAATGTCAACTTTGATGAGGAGCTGGCCATAGATATCATTCTACGCTCCTTGCCTCATTGCTACGACCAGTTTCGTATGACCTACCACATGAACAAGGAGGAAGTCACTCTAAGTAAACTTCAAGGCATGCTAAGGACTACTGAGAGTAGTCTAAAAGGCAAATATGTTGCATCCACTCCTGCTGCCAGTTCCCTGGTTTTGGCTATTGGGAAAGGAAAAGGAATGAAAAGGAATGCTCCTTCTAAGAGCCACAAGGGAAAGTCCCACGATGGTACCTCTTCTAGTGGAACCAAAGTTGGTCCCGCTGCTTCCTCTTCCAACCCGAAGGGTACAGAGTGCTTCTACTACCACGACAAAGGGCATTGGAAACGAAGCTGCCCAAAGCATCTGCAAGATATCAAGGATGTGAAGATAAAGCCCTCCTTCACAGGTATTTATACTATTCAATCTAACAACTCATCACATGTTATGTCTTGGGTCCTTGATACAGGATGTAGTTTTCACATTTGTTCTGATTTATAGGGTCTAAGAAGAGGTAGCGATGTGGAGAATAGGAAGATAAACTTGATCATGGGGAATAGGAAAGTGTCGCCTGTCACCAAGATTGGAGTTTACTCTTTAGTGCTTAGTAGTGGGTTAGGTTTAGATTTGGATAATTGTTGCTATTCATCAGAAATGACACGAAACATTATTTCTTTTCATGGTTTATATAAACAAGGTTTTAGATTTTCGTTTAATAATGAAATTGGCTCTATAAATGCTTTCTTTAATGGTACTTTCTATTTTGAAGCATTGTCTTGTAATGGAATATATGAAACTATGATGGTTGTAGAAAACTTAGGAAATGATGTGTCTCATATCCATTCTTCCAATGGTTTGGATAAAGCATGTTTGTGGCATTGTCATCTTGGACATGTCAACAAGAAGCACATAGCCCAACTCCAAAAGGATAGAGTGTTGGATTCATTCGACCTAAGGGACGATGACACATGAAAATCTTGTTTACTTGGAAAGATGACCAAGTCACCCTTCACTAGTACTTATGAAAGGGGTGAGGGTTTATTGGATCTCATACACATTGATGTATGTGGACCCTTTAGATCCACCACAAGGTATGTGAACCGCTTCTATGTGACTTTTACGGATGATTATAGCAGATATGGGTATATCTACTTAAACAAGCACAAGTCAAAAACCTTTGAAAAGTTCAAAGAGTTTAAACAAGAAGTAGAGAATCAGTTGGGAAGGAAGATAAAGATGCTCCGGTCTGATTAAGGTGGTGTGTATCTTAGTATCGAGTTCCACGACTACCTCAAGGAATGCGGAATTGTTTCGCAATTGACGCCACTTAGGACACCGCAGTTGAATGGTGTGGATGATAGGCACAATTGAACCTTTTTGGACATGGTTCGTTCCATGATGAGTTGAGCTTCATTCTCTATCTCATTCTGGGGGTATGCCTTAGAGATTGATGCCCATATCCTTAATCTAGTCCCAACTAATAAGGCTGCCAAAACACCTCACGAGATACGGACAGGGAAATCTCCCTTGTTGACACATATCAAGGTTTGGGTTTGCGAGGCTTTCGTAAGACGAGAGACTCACGACAAGATCGAACCTTGTAGTGAGTGGTGTATTTTCATCGGTTATCCATAGAATTCCTTTTGATATCTCGTCTATATACCGAGTGACAATGTTGTCTTCGTTGTGAGGAGAGGGGTTTTCCGAGAGCGAGAACTGATATGCCAAGAGAACAGTGGGAGGCAAATTGATCTTAAAGAGCTTCAAGAATCAAACGATGAAGGAAACTCTAACATTATCGCTCAACCCGAAGAGGACACTCCTGTTGAACAGATAGACGAGTCCCTACCTCTTAGACGTTCCAGTAGAGTTAGTGTTCCACCCGTATTATATGGTTTCCATATAACTGCTGAGGGTGATACATTCATTAGTGATAGTACACTAATAAATTTGGATGAACCTAACAACTACAAGGAAGCCATGGCAGGCCTGGAGTCTGCAAAGTGGAAAGAGGCAATGGACAGAAATATCCAGTCCATGTATGACAATCAAGTTTTGAACTTGGTTGACAATGTTCTAAGTCGTAAGATGGTTGGGTGCAAGTGGATCTTCAAGAAGAAGACCGACATGGATGGGAAAGTGCACATGTATAAGGCACGATTGGTTGTCAAGGGCTTTACTCAAACTCCCAAAGTTGAATGTGATGAGACCTTCTCACCAATAGTAAAGATTAAGTCTATAATGGTTATGCTAGCCATAGCTACGTTTCATGATTATGAAATATGGCAGATAGATGTCAAAACCGCTTTTCTTAATGGGAAGTTGGCTGAAGATGTTTACATGAGTCAGTCAGATGGTTTTGTCAATGCAAAGCACCCTAATAAAGTGTGTAAGCTTCAGAAATCCATCTATAGATTAAAACAAGCGTCTCGCAGATGAAATCTTTGTTTCGATGAGAAGGTCAAAGAGTTTGGCTTTTCGAGAAGCGAGGATGAGTCATGTGTATATATCAAAGCAGTGGGAGTATAGTTATCTTTATTGTATTGTATGTGGATAACATACTACTCATAGGAAACGATGTCCCAACCTTGCAGGATGTTAAGTCCTGGCTTGGGAAATGCTTCGCTTTGAAGGACCTCGGAGAAGATGCTTATATTCTTGGGATAAGGATATTGAGAAATAGGAGTAAAAGAATAATAGGACTTAGTCAAAGCACTTACTTGGATAAAGTGTTGAAACGTTTCAGCATGGAGAATTCTAAGAAAGGGGAGTTACCAATCCAAAGAAATACCAAGTTGAGTAAGACTCAAAGCCCGAGTACCGAAGTCAAGATAGCAAAGATGAGCTGAGTACCTTATGCTTCCGCTATTGGCTCTATCATGTATGTTATGAATTGTACTCGCCCTGATGTGACCTTTGCTTTGAGCATGGTCAGCAGATATCAAGGGAACCCTGGTAGAGCACATTGGACCGTAGTAAAGAACATTCTCAAGTACCTACGAAGGACCAAGGAATGGTTTCTTATCCTCGGTGGGAGTGATGACTTGAGGGTGCGAGGGTATAGTGACGCCAGTTTTCAGACCGACCGAGATAATTTCCGTTCTCAGTCGGGCTGGGTCCTTACCCTGAATGGAGGAGAAGTGACTTGGAAAATTTCCAAGCAGGAGACCATATTTGATTCAACGTGCGAATCAAAGTACATAGAACGTGTGAATCAAAGTACATAACAGCGAGCAAAGCGTCAAAGGAGGCAATATGGCTAAAGAACTACATCGGAGACCTTAGAGTTATACCGGCCATAAACGAGCCTATGAAGATTTTATGTGGTAATGAAGGTGCAGTTACCTTGACCAAGGAACCAAGGGATCATGGTAGATCCAGGCATATCGATAGAAAAATATC
The DNA here is from genome assembly GCF_052625555.1 of Lactuca saligna. Lineage (NCBI taxonomy): Eukaryota > Viridiplantae > Streptophyta > Magnoliopsida > Asterales > Asteraceae > Lactuca > Lactuca saligna. The sequence goes on along the minus strand of NC_136425.1, from coordinate 7,317,698 downwards.
ATTTTATTAGACATCTGATAGAAGAGGGACTCCTCGTAGTAATGAGGGTATTGTCAGAGGAGAACCCAGCAAATCCCCTTATGAAGGGACTGAGTATGGTTAAGCACTTGCCGCATGCTAGGAGCATTGGGCTGAAGGACAATATTAGTTTTACTGATTAGATAGCTTTTAGAAACGTGTAATAGATAAATTGTAGTTATCATTTGATGATTAAATAAAGAAGTATTATTTATGAGTAAAGTTACTGTCATGTGTTAATTATTTACTATTGTTTCAATTCTGCATGTTTTGACTTCCTAAATAATGAGATTATTTAAACTATCCATAGTCGATCATACGTTGGAAGTAGGTATGAAAGAAGGATATCATGAATTGGCTTGTAGACTGTCTAAGTGTTTAGACATAACAAAGGTTTGTTGCAATGTTCATGAGTGCTCTTGAAAGAAGATTTAAGTATTGGATTAAACCCGCGCTCACATGAATCACTTCATGGAATTCAATCATGAGTGATTGTGAGATGATAATATTATATAGTCTTTAATCCTAGATATATGAGTTGTTGTTTATGAGTTGGTTGTTCATTGATAATGCGTAAACGCATCGGTAACTTGATGTTATAAAATGTATTGTTGTGTATGATTTGATGAGTAAATAGTACAAGCATATAAGTCGACTTTTATCCGTTCCTTTTATCCCTTCAAGGTTAAAAGCGATATCTTGGGCCCCTAGATGATTTGGTTTGACTTATGTGACAAGCCTATTCAGGACTAAATTGATGTGTTCAATTAAGTTCTATGTCAAACAAATCAGAGATCGAGAAACAAACTGCTAGACAATAAGTATGATTATGTTCCATGTAATTTTCCACACAATATCTTGAGAACGGAGGACTATACGATCCCTTATTTAAAGGACATGTCAGAGTTCGATAGCAACTTTTGAGAGCTACGGTTGCTAATCGGATTTTGAAGTCACACTTGCATTTATAGTTATTAGACTTATCCAAGTGGGAGACTGTTGGATTAGGTTTCTAAGCCCATAACTATATTTGGTATGTAATTAACCTGATGGTAGCATGGTCCTTTTGGGTTGCCTTCACCAAAGCAACTTGACTGGAAGAATAATGGAGAAAGAGGTTATTATGGTTTATTAATATATTATATGAATAATATATTAAAAGAGAAATCATATTGTTTAATTAATATTGGTCAAGAATTAATTTAGAATTAATTTTGTGGTTAAAGAGATTAATTAAATCAAGGGGACTAAATTTGTAATTATAAGATAACTGCATAATGTGCTGAGGAATCCTTTGGAAAGGGTCGGACGAAATCTTATGGGAGTCCATAAGGATTTCGTCCAAGGGCTAAGGTTCTAGAAGATTCTTATGGGCTGCTTAGAGCCTAAACAAATGGATTAGGTCTTTGACTAAAACCCTAATTCCTCACCTTGGGCATCTAATTTTTGGCCACTTGAACCCTAAAAGGATTGCTAGCCGAATTTTGAGCCTCCTCCCTCTCTCTCTCTCTCTCTCTCTCTCTCTCTCTAAGATTCTCTAATTTCCTTGTTGTTTGTGATTCATTAGAGGCATTGCATTTGAGGTGCTAATTTCTCATAAGCTTAAGATCATCAAGCTACAATCAAAGGTAATACCCTAACTTGTTTATTAGATGTATTTTCGATTATGGTATGCTAGAATTAGTGTTTAAAAGCTTTGGATGATTATTGCATTTACACATAGAAAAAACCTAAAGCCAAAGCTTTAGGATTTGCATGTGCACCATAGGATTGATGATTTGCTCGTAACCCAACACTAGTATGTTACGATATTAAGTGATAGCAGTAGGAGGGGTGGGATAGACCCTATTATCGGTTGTAAGGACCGACAGGGTTGGTTGGGCACCCAGATATGCCTAACAGTATGTTATGCTATGTTATTATGTGGTAGTGGTAAGGGTGAAATAGTCCTCGTAACCAGTTGAAATAAACCGGAGGGTAGGTCAGGCACCCAGATATGCCTGGCAGGGTAGGTCGAGCACCCAGATATGCTCAACAGGGGTAGGTCGAGCACCCCGGTATGCCTGAAAAGGGTAGGTTGAGCACCCAGATATGCTCAGTATGGTAGGCCGGGAACTCAAATATGTCTGGCACTATGTTTATTGTATGGTATGTGGTATGATGGGGGAATTCACTAAGCTTTGTGCTAACAGTTTCCAGTTTTGGTTTTAGGTACTTCTTCTTCGAAAGGAAATGAGTCGGCATGATTGCAGCATATCACACCACTATTTTCCGCACTATGATGTTTTTGGGATTTGTACTCTGAAATTATTATGATTTGTTTTGAGATTTATGACTTATGGTTTTTATGATATGAGATAACACAATCATACTTTCAATAATCTGTTTTATAAATTATTAAGTTAAAAATGAAATTTTTGGTGGTGGATTTTGGGATGTTACAGAAATAGACCCAGTACAGCCTTGAGCTGACATTTGAGTTGAAATAGACCTGATATAGCCTTGAGATGATGTATTTGTATGGTATGCAGTATTTTGGGTAACTCACTAAGCTTCGTACTTATGGTTTTTAGTTTATGTTTCAGGTAATTCCGGTTCGAAGGGGAAGAGCTTGGGATGATCGCATTGTGCACACCATGATTTTTCACCTTATTTGACCCTAATGTATTTTTAAATTATTGTTGACATACTCTGATTTCCTTTATGGCTTTTACAAACATATTTGGTTGATCGATTTATTAATACAAAAATGAAATTTTTGGTTATAAATTTTGGGACGTTACAAATTGGTATAAGAGCCTTGGTTTGAGGGATTCGGCAATACTCTCGGGTGTGTTTAAACTCAAACTAAGGGTTTGGTAGATTTTTTTATAAAAAAATGTTTTATTAAAGGGTTTTCTAATAAAAGAATAGGGTGTGGTACATACAATCGACCGAGCTCAAGTAAGTTTACCCAAAATACTCATACATGTTCTATGTGATATTCTTTGAATTGAGAATTTATGAATCATGTGCTAGATTAGGTCTAAGGATATGCTAAAGATTGCATGATAGAATGCTAGGAGGTGTGACTTTATATGTTTACTGTATGAGCTTGTAGACTTGCATGCTACTATTGGATCAAATATGTGATAGGATGGTTTGTTTATGTTATGCTTTGATTCAAGTTACTTACTATTTACACGGATCACAAGAGTCTGAGGTATATGATCGATCAGCCAAATCTAAACATGAGGCATTGTAGATGGTTGGATGTGGTGAAGGATTATAACTATGAGATCATTTATCACCCAAGGAAGGCTAATGTGGCGGCCGAAACTCTTAGCCGCAAATCGGCTACCGCCCCGATATGGGATGTGTGTTTCAGGATGACCGTGGTTACTCCACTTATGGAGCGGATTCGAGAGGCGCATGCCGAGGCTATGAAGTAGGATCTATGAAAGAGCAAGCGTATAGTGGGTCAGGTGTCCTCTTTCGATTATGATAGTCAGCGTTTTTTGACTCTCCATCAGAGGGTGTAGGTTCCGTATTTGGGTGATGCACGTCAGGTTCGATGGAAGAAGTACACAAGTCGAGGTTCTCTATTCATACTAGTGTGACAAAAATGTATAAAGACCTTCAACTTTATTATTGGCTGCCCTACATGAAGCGGGATGTAGCATGGTACATGGAGAGGTGCTTTACTTGTAGGAAAGTCAAGGCCAAGCATTAGCAACCTCATGACAAATTCAAGTCGATGGGTGCTCTCGTTTTGAAATGGGAAGAGATTACAATGGAATTCATTTTGAAGTTACCACAGATGGCGCGTGGAGTGGATTCGATATGGGTCATCATGGATCGATTGGCCAAGAGCATACACTTTATTCCGATCTAGGAGAGTATCTCGGCTGAGAAGCTAGCTGACATCTACATTCGCGAGGTTGTGGCATGGCATGGGGTACCATTTTTGGTGGTTTCTGATAGGGATGATCAGTTTACTTCTAGTTTCTTGAATAGATTTCATGAGAAATTGAGTACTCATATGCACTTCAACACGACTTTCCACTAGGTGACTGATGGTTAGAGTGAGTGGACTATCCAGACGTTTTAGGACATGCTTCGGGCATGTGTATTGGATTTTGGCAGGAGTTAGGATACATATCTTCCTTTGGCATATTTTCCATATAACAACGGTTATCATGCCAACATTGATCGACCTCTTTTTGAGATGCTCTATGGGAGGGAATGTAGGACCCCCGATATGTTAGGGTGAGGTAGGTCAGTGAGTTATGGGTAGTACAGAGGTGGTACTTCGGACGACTGAGTTGATTTCATAGGTTCATGACAGACTTCGGATAGCACAGAGTCGACAGAAGAGCTATACATATAGACGTCGGTCATACTTAGAGTTCCAGGTTAGGGACATGGTACTCCTGAAGGTGTCACCTTATAATAGAATCATCCGATTCAGGAAGCGGGCAAGTTAGTTCCCAAATATATTGGTCCTTACACGTATCGTATGGATCTAGCTGAGGAGCTCGTCAGATCTAATACCTTTTTCACGTCTCTCAACTTCGGAAATGTTTGGTTGATGATTCTGCAATGGTTCTATTAGTGGACATTCAGGTTGATGTTCGCCTGAATTATATAGAGAGACCAGTGGTGATCCTTGATAAAAGATGAAGACTCTACGAAACAAGGTAGTGGGCTTGGTAAAGGTGCAATGGTAACATCGAAAGGGTTCAGAGTGGACATGGGATCCCGAGGATGAGATGAAGGAGCATTATTTAAAGTTATTTACAGCAGCGCACTTTGTGGACGAAATCTGATTTAGGTAAGGAAGTTTTGTAACACTCAAGTTTCAGGTACTCTTCAATACCTTGATTAAGTCATAAAAGTTAGCATTTTCTTCCTTGTTATGTTAGGCGTAACTTGGAGTACGTTGAGCGTACTCCCTTAAGTTGGGTGCGGGATTGGCGGCGTACGCTAGGCGTACCAATATGTATGTCGGTCTTATGTGTGCAAACGACAAACCCTAATTTTTAGGGTATAACCCCTATTTAAGTGTCATTATGGACCTTGAGGCCGCCCACTCACCAACATCCTCCCCTCTAAAGACTCCCCATGAAACCCTAGCTTTTCCTTGTGTGTTCTTGAGCTTTGGTGGTAAATTCTTGGTGTTTTTGTGCATCTTGAAGAAGAAGCAACTTGGTGATCAAGCGTTGGTTGGAGTGGAGCTTAAAGATCAATAATCTTCATCATCTTGGTAAGTATTAGAAGGTATAAAGGTTCAACCTTGTTGATTCATCTCTTAGACCTAGCTAACTTAGGGTTCTTCCCATGTTTTGGTCCCTTGAGTTATTTCATGTGAGTATAAGCTAATCTAGAAGCTTAGGATAGTATATCTGAGTGCTTCTGAGGTCCCTTGTGCATAAAAATTGTATCTTGATGGATTTAACTCAAATATACAAGATTTGACGTTCATTTCATGGGGTTGGAATGTTCAAATTGGGCATTGGGACTCATTAAGCCATGAAAAAGCTTTAAGCTTCCGAGTTTATGGATTAAGACCTTTTCTTGGAGTAGATCTGAAGTTTGGACGTTAGGGTCTTAAGGGATTAAGCCATCTATATAAGGAATTGTTCACATACCAGTACGCTGCGTGTACTACGTTCAAACCCTGTATCTTGGTCGGCGTGAGTATGCATGGCGTACGAGTCGGGTATGCTCATCGTACTCCCAACAGTGTGTTTAGAAGGTTTTGGGCCATTTTGGGCTTCGGGTGCTCTTGGGTTTAGGCCATGGTTATTTGGGCAACTAAGGGAAATGGTAAAATGCTCTTTTACCCTAGAAGTCGGGTTTAATGAATCAAATTCCCGGTTATGGTTAATGACCTAATTATTATTTGGGTTTTATTTGATTGGTTAGTGTGGAGATGCTCCAGTTCAACAGCCCAAGCAACTCTTTGTTTATCAGCGGATCGAGGTGAGTTTGCTTACTATACTGTAGGACACTAGGGTTGTAGGTGCTTGTTGTCTTTGTGACTCTTGTTGTATGCATGTTTTCTATTAGTATGTGGGGTGAAATAGACCCGAGGGCGAAATGGACCTATACGATTAAAAAATAATGATTGAGTTGAAATAGACTCGGTACAACCTTGAGCTGACATTTGAGTTGAAATAGACTCGGGGTGAAATAGACTCGCAGCTGACATAGACCCAGTATAGCCTTGAGCTGATGTATATGTATGGTATGCGGTATTTTGGGGAACTCATTAAGCTTTGTGATTACTATTTACAGTTTATGTTTCAGGTATTTCTTGTTTGAAAAGGAAGAGTTCGGGATGATCGCATCGCACACGCCATGATTTTTGGCCATATTTGACCCTGATGTATTTTTTGGTGATTGTTGATATACTTTGATTTCTTTAATAATATTTATCAACTTGTTTGGCTGATGGTTTTATTAATACAAAAATAAAACTTTTGGTTATAAATTTTAGGATGTTACAAATTAAGTTCTTGTCTAGTTAACTAACTTTTAGGGCACCTGATCGTTTTATAAAGTTAGTGATTTGTAACAAACAAGTGGTTTTCTTATTGTAGAACATATATCACATGTTTTCACACTTCCGTGTGCATGAGAAGAAATGAACATTGTTGGGAAGATTGTACAAAGCTGAATGAAATTTTTCAGTATAATCTAAGAGTGTGTTTAGGTTGAATTAGTTAAGTTAGGTCTAGTCAAAGAGCGTGTTTTGTTTAAATAATTTGGCAAGCGAGAGTTAATAGATCGTGTTAGTATCTTTCTGTACCAACTTAGAATAGCAATCATGAATTACATCAAGTCATAATCAAGTTAAATGACAACATTGAGAACTAAAACTATAATCATTTCAACAACCTTTTACAAATTTAAATATATTTTAGTTCTTGCATACTTTAAAATTATATTGTTATTTATATTTTCAACCCCCCCCCCCCCCCCCTTGTAACCATAGTACCTTGTGTAAAGAGTTATACACGTTTGTATTGTGTCTTTGAGGATTAACCATGCTTGCCTTGTACTAATTTTTAGTACATTATAGCAGTGTATTTGGAGTCTATTAAACCCCTATTATATGTTGGATTTCACACACCTAACAACAATATCTAAAGGGGGTGAACAAAATTGAAGGAACAAGGGAATGTGTGACAAAATAAGTACCAATAAGTATTTTGATCATTTATCAAAACCAAAATAGAGAATAATTCTAAGGGACATATTTTATGGAGGATACAAAATATATCTATGAAGATCTGAGTATTTTTATGAACCTTTAAATACATTTAGTGATTTTGGTGATTAGAAGTGATGAATAATATGTTTAAGCAAACAAAATTTGATGAAGCTATCAAGAAAAACTTTGAACAAGCAAAGGCAAAAATTTAAAAGCACAAGGAAAGAAGCCTAATCTTGAACAACAAAAAAATAGTTTATTAGAATCCTATAAGATCAATTATTTTAATTCCTATAAGTTTGTAACGTCCCAAAAAATAGTAGAAAGATTTTCATTTTTAAACCATTGAATCCATACAAACATTTGTTCGAAAGCCAATCAGAGTCAATTGTATTTTTCAACATCATAGTAAAACATTAATAATTAATGCGGAAAAAGTCATCAGGGGATGTTATACAATCAAGTCGGACACTTCCATTTGGAATTGGAATTACCTAAAAAATTTGAAACCACAAAACGTAAGCATAAAAGCTTAGTGAGAACCCTAAAAATACAACATACCATACACAACATGGGGAATGCTATGTGACAACTATAGTCTTTCAATCACTATCATGCCATGAGCCACCTCATGGTGTTTACTTGCCATGCTAGGGACAAAACCCAAGTCTTACAAACAAGTGCCAAGAGTCACCTCCTGGTCTTCCATGCAAGTATCACAAAGAAAACTAGCATCCTACATATAACTGTCAGGGTCCACACCCTGGTCTTGCATATAAATTGTCGAAAGCCATATCCAAGTCTTTCATATAATTTTCAGGGGCCACTACCTCGTCTTCCTACATGGTATAGTCAACTCAATTTATGAACTTGTACAACACCTTTTTGCGGATGTAACGTTCATTTCTTGCAATTACATTATTAAAACTCTAGTCAACTCAATTTATGTCTCATTCTAAATTTTGAATTGATTCGTTTGTTTTGTCAAGCAAAATGTGTCGAACTGATAAAAATGCATTAATTAGTTGACATTTGTATATTATATTTTGCTCTAAACAATGGAGTATGTTCAATTATTTTGCATTCATAGCTTTTATAGTATCTTGGGCGAGCAACACTTTGTGCTAGGTGGTATTGTTGGGGGAGGGGGAGGGGTAATTAAATTAGAGTGGCAACTCATTCCATGGAGGTAAGTGATTTATAATATCACACTATAAGAAATAGCACCTATGATGCTACAAAAAAAAAAAAAAAAAAAAAAAAAAAAAAAAAAGACCTACATTGACAACATTTATCGTTGGTATAACTGGCCTATAGTGATGCCATGTAGTCACTGTAGAGTTGACCAATTCGAATATAGCATAACATTGTTCTTCACATTTTTCAACTCAAGGGATGAAGGCTTTTTTTTCGGTGGATGATTTGTCATTTTACATTTTCAAATCAAGGGATGAAGGCTTCTTTTTCGGTGGATGATTTATCATTTTGTAGGGATTAGGTAATAATTTATTTCAATTTTTTTAAACCAATGAAAACTTCCTTACCAATAAAGGGAATGAAATTTTGGTAATAATGTCTTTAAAACTTTGTCCAACAACCACCAAAACCGAAACAAACTCCACGAGACCAAGAACCTGCTCTTTAAATGACCAATTTGTTCTTCAGGAAGTTTGTCAATTTTTTTTATATTGTTATATTTGATTGGATTTTTTTTAGGTGCACCTACCGCTACATATTTATGTGTCCATACCTCATTAGTAGTTTATAATAGTCAAGTTGAAGTACAATGCTTTTGTAAAACAAATAAAGGTTTGGAGTTTACTAGACAATATATGCAATACTTAATAGAGTTGGTTAACGTAAGGGATATTATTAGTTCTTAAGAAGTGATAACGTTTTTTGAAAAGTTGTTAATACTTTGAAGAGACTTCTAAAATGTAGTTTATAAGGAAACATGTTAAATCGCTTAGAAAAACAGAGCTTTTATGAATCCTCATAAGGTTCCAAATCAGAAAAGAAAACAAACGTACACTTATAGGATTTATGAACTATAATGACAAGAGTCATCATGTTATTTTTTAGCACTTCACCAATTTAACTTATAGGATTCATGGAACTATAATGACAAGTGTCATCATGTTATTTTGTAGCACTTCACCAATTTAACTTCCACTAGTATAATACCATATTTGAATGTATGTTAGCTTAAATATGAAAAATAATCTCGTGTGTAAATTAAAGAACTATAAAAAATTGTTTTTTTAGGTAATGAAACCTAAATAATGATGTTACGATCGAAACGTAAACGGGACCTAAATGATGACAAAGTTTAATTTTAATATTGAATATGTATAAACTATAAAGCATGATTGGATTGCAAGGAAAGACGATTTGAATCTAGATTGCTACCTGGTGGAAAGGTGAGTAAATATAGATTTTTTTTTCATTTTGCGATACATATAACAAAACTATTATATCAAAATAAAGGTCACAACTCATCTCTACATCGATGAAAGTATATGTTTTTTTAAGAACTATTTGGACAACATAAAATCCGTATCGTGACCTATATGAGTCTAATTATATTGGTTCCAATATTTTTTGTACCAAATCCTCACCGAATGGGATTGTCTGAAAATACGATACCCTATTATCTAGTTTATCTTAATCAAATAAGAAGTTTCGTCAAATAAAAATGAGAAGTGATTCGTATACAACAGTTTTTTATTATACACAACAATTTATACATTCTTGAGTTCTATAATACAATATTTTAAAGCACTAATTGTTATGTATAATAAAAAATTATTGTGTACAATCAGCTCTCAATAAAAATATGAAGCAGACTTTTGACTGGTTTATTCGACATTTTAAAGATAATATAAAGCCTAAATCAACCTTTTAATAAATTAATAATGATAATTCAGAGTGTATATTATTTTAACTGGAAATTGATGGGTTTTTCAAATATAATTTGTATAGTTTTTTTGACAAAATTTTGAATAAATAAACATCTTTGGGTCATGGGCTCGAAGTACATAAAGATTGTTTTTTTGTGGGCCTTTGAATCCTTTTTCTTACTTTGAGTTTATTAAAATATTTAAGTTTCCTTTTTAAAATCTTTTAGCTAGAAATTAAATGTAATATCTCCTCGTTTACACAATAAATTAATGTATAAAATTTAATTATTGGTCAAGATCAAAGTCTTAGATTTCAAATTCTTTAGTTGTGTTGAAGAAAGAAACATTAGTGCACTAAGCTTTTGAAAAGCACTACAAATAAAAGCATACAACTTAATAAATTATATTTTTAATATGACCCTTTATTTGTTTTCTTCAATAAAACTTTGTTTCATTTGATATTTATATTTTGACCGTAAATCATTGTTTTCAGCTAGGGTTAAACTGACGCAAGAATTAGGAATGCCATTTTATTTATGTATTTAATTAGCATAGCGTCTTACCGCTTTTTTCTATTAAATTATGTACACTGTTAACAGTGTAACAATTGGATAGGTATTTTCTTATTTGCATTGCCTTAAAAAGGAAAACCAAATATATAATGTTTTAATAGTAAAAAAATTAAAATACGATTTTTGTTAGCTCCGCTGTTGCAAAATTATATTCCTAATAATATCTTTTCAAATTACAAATTGATTTATTGTTTTCTAAAATGCAATAAATTAGTTTTTAATTCTGAAAATAATAGTAACCTTTTGACTATTCAGAATGATCATCTAAAAGGTTTCGAGCCAAATATGATATATTTAATAAATTTGCACAATGGGATTAATGGAACTTGTAAAAGCTAATAAACTCCTTATGTAATCAATCAGATGGACATTTTGTCGACGCATTTGAGTACAAAGCAGAGTTTATTATTGTATTAAAGTGAATTAGCTACTTATATTAGGTGAGCCGTCTAATCAACACCTTAAATACTAGAAAATGGGTCCATATATGTTTCTATATCTATAGAATAAGAGGGATTGGGACATATGACTCATGTAATCATACCATCGTGCACAATTTGAATATATATACAATTAAGGTTTTCAGTCACACGGTTGGATGAAACGGTGATTGTTCTTCAAATGGGGTATGAATTATGATTGATTGATAATCATGTCATGTGGTTGACTTTTCAAATTCCTGCTTTGAATTAAATATGATTGAGCAGAGATGTAGTTTTACGAAAATGATTGGACAAAAATTAACTTATTAAAATAAAACAATTTGATAGTAGAAAGAAACAAACTCATAACAAATAAATGAGGGGAATATACAGTACTTTTGATCCACCTTCAATGATCCATACTAATGTCGATCGATATTCTATAACTTATAATCGTAATTAGATATACTTAATATTCTATGCAGTATTATTGACGCGTTTTAAAATTAAATTATTCTTATAGTATGCATAGGGAATGAGTAATTAAATCCTGGGGAAGATACAAGAGGGTTCAAACTCCAATTATCCATACGACTTATCTTAGATAAAATACAAAAAACTATGTGCATATTTTATTCATCCTGACGTACCATCTAGCTTTGTAGATGATAAAATTTCAAGATGACCCAAAAAACAAGGGTTTCCCTTCTAAAATGTCAACAAAGGGTATGTGTCGCTATTATTGTTCTCGTTATCAAATCAAAATCTTCCCTGGCTCCGGTGTGTGTGTATATATATATATATATATATATATATATATATATATATATATATATATATATATATATATATATATATATATATATATATATATATATATATATATAAGTGAAGAAAAATGGGGAGAGACTGTCTAATCTAGGCTTTATAGCATGGTAACAAGCTTTCTTGATGGCTAATGATCAAGCTCGGAGGTAACCCTATATACACAATAGTACTGGTAAAGGCATAAACTGCAAAAGATAATATTTTATGATAATATGAATTAACATGGTGATCATAAGAAGCAAACTGGCACTCTAGGGTCACTAATAATAGAAACTAAATCAGTTCCTCATCATTCTAACAGCAAGTTCTTGAAGCTCACCCAAATCACTTGGGAAAGGTCTCTTTTTGTTATTGTAAATTTGTTGAAAAGATATATCATGGTAATGATCCTCTCTACCTTGTCTCTCTTGCATCCCCATTCCTTCACTGTTGTGATCAATGGATTCAAGTGAACTCTCGGGCGAAAGCGAAATGTTTCCATTCATAATACTCGCGAAATTTGGATAATTCTGATACGTAGCGGTTCCTGCAGGCCATTGAGTCTCTATGTTTCTTGAATCGAAGAAACCTTGGGCCATTTGAGCCTTCATTTGCATCAGCTGTGTTTGTAAGCAAGCCACCTACCATTCAATTACATATCAAATTAAATGAGAACAGAACCCATCGAATAAAATTACGACCTAAATCGATCGAGTACATATATGTGCATATATAAATACCTGTTGCTGCAAGGCAAAGATATGCGCAACACAACCATAAACTGGATCTTTGATCCTAGCTTGAGCTTCGTATGCAATGGTGACCACCGCCTCGCAGCGATCAGCAGCAGGCACATGAAGCAGTAATTTCGAAACATTGCTTGCACCAAACACTTTATGAATGGCAGCGAACCTTGCTGGACCTTGTTCGGAACAGAAATAGGGTGCAAAGATGCAGTCTGCGGCACACTTTCGTCTTAGAAATTTGCATGCACCACAAGGGGAGCCAGTGCCAGCAGCAGTTGCCATAATGAAACTGAAAGAGAGATCTAATGGGAAGACAAGTGAACGCAGAAATAGTGAAAATAAAGCGGGTCTGAAGGGTTTTTAAGGTAGGGAAAGGGAGACAAAGAAGATGTGCCTGTAGGGTTATAAAGTGACACTTACTAATTAAATGCTTATGCAATTTTGGGATCGATTATTTGATGGGGTACTATATAGTATCAACATTCTAAAAATAGACTTCATATATAGTAGTTTTTACAAAATTTAATTACTCGAAAAAACAAACAAGGAACAAATATCCTATTTGGTCTACTCATGGAACACAAATAGTTTAAACTTCAAACAATTACCTAAGTAAAGTTAGAGGGACTCTCAGGGTTTTCATCAATAACTCGGTATTATAGATATTTAATTTCAATTACTTTAGGCCAATCTTAGTATTCTAACTAATGAACATGTCAAATAACCTTTTTTATAATATGGGTTAATCTCAAAAAATAAATAAATAAATAAATAAAACACTTTATATTTTTTTGTTTTTTTTGGATTAAACCTTAAATTTTAGAGTAAATTACACAAATGGTCCCTATGGTTTTGGGTAATTTGCATGTTTAGTCCCTAACTTATTTTTTTAACTCGGAAGGTCCCTACTATTTGTTTTTGTTACACTCTTGGTCCCTACTGTTTATTTTTGTTACGCGTTTGGTCCCTATCTTACCTAAAAATACTATTATTTAAATAGGGGAAAATGGTGGGGTAGGTAAGGTAAGGTGACGGAGTGGGGTTGGGAGTGTGTTTGATTAAATAAATGAAAAAAATCAAGGGCAAAATAGTCTTTTTAGGTAAGACAGGGACCAAACGCGTAAGAAAAACAGATACTAGGAACCTTCCGAGTTAAAAAAATAAGTTAGGGATCAAACGTGCAAATTACACCAAACCATAGGGACCATTCGTGTAATAAAATTTTATTTTTCCCGAAAAAAACCTTATACTTTTTCATTTTTCCCTAATCTTCCCTTTTAGTCATTTTTTTTATAAAAAATGTAAATGTAAAGGTTTTTTTGAAAAAAAAAACTATAAAATTTGAGGTTTATTTGAAAGCATTTTGAAGGTTGAAGGTTTTTTTTTGGAAAAAAAATAAATACAAAGTTGATGGTTTTTCCGAATGACAGCTTGAACTACATCGAGAGACCAGTAGTTATTCTCGGTAGGAAGACGAAGGATCTAAGAAACAAGATGGTAGAGTTGGTGAAGGTATAATGGCAGCACCGCAAGGGCTCGAAATGGACATGGGAGCCGGAGGATGAGATGAGGGAGCACTACCCAGAGCTATTTCTAAACGCAGCAGACTTCGACGACGAGATCTAAAATAAGTGGGGGGGGTGGGGGGGATTTTTAACGCCCGGTTCCTGGTATGTATTTAATTCTCAGTTTATTCATTTTTGTGTAGAAACCCAACGAGTTGGAGGCCCCAAACTCGTCGAGTAGAGATGGATTTGGACACGGGTTGTGAAGTCTACTCGACGAGTCGAGGAGCCTCAACTCGACGAGTAGGACGGGTAGATTGAAACCCTAATTTTCAGGGTTTTTCACCCTATTTAAACACCTTAACCCCCATAAGTTAGCCTCATTTATAGCCTCCATTTTCCCAAACCCTAGCCACGAAACCCTAATCCACTTTTGAGAAGTTTTGAGCTATTTTTGTGTATCCTTTGGGATTTTGAAGAAGAAGCAAGGACATGTAGGAGGAGAGTAGATCCAGAAGTTGAGCTTCATTTTTGGTCCATCTAAGGTATAAAGCTCCTATCTTGTCTATAGAATGTTTAGATCTAGTTTTGGGATGTTTTCTCCATATTTTAGTCCAAGAATGTTGGTCTTTGGGACTTGGATGTCCCATGTGGGCAAACCTTTCAGATCTAGGGTCTTTAGGGGACTTCATGGCATAAAGGTGCCAACTTTACGACCATGGAAGTCCCATGCAACTTGTGGACCATCTTTTTGGCCTTTTGAGCCAAGTAGTCTATGCATGCAAGTAAAGATAGGAACTTTACGTAGCCAAACTGTCCCTAGAGTCCATATCTATGATCCTATGGCTTAACTTGAAGTTTTGATGGTTTTTAAAGTTGTAACTAAGCCATTTTGAGCTAGGGTTAGGGCTCATTTCCTCTAAGATGGGTCTTAATGGGTAAAGATAGAAACTTTATCCTCTTATATGTGTTTTCGACTCAGATTTGGAATATGGGACTTAGACTCGAAGAATAAGGGCTTAACACATTAAGAAAGCTTATCAAACTGAAGAACTTGACGAGTTCATAGAGGAACTTTGTAGCACTTGGTTCTTGGTACGTATTCTTTGTAATTAACTCTTTAAATATTTGCATTTTTGGCCTTGGACTCGGCGAGTTGAAGGACCAACTCGCCGAGTAGAAGCGGGATAAGACGCGGGACTTAAGTGATTGACTCGGCGAGTTGGGTCCCGGACACGGCGAGTAGGTATTGTTCGGACAAAAACCCTAATCTGAGGGTTTTCACCCTATTTAAACAATGTTATGACGGCCATATTGTCCCTTATTCTCCCCAAAACACTTCTCATTGAAACCCTAGCCGTTTGTGCTTTGTTGAGGCCATCTTTGGTGTTCTTGTGTGGTTCTCAAGCTTGGAAGGAAGGAAGGAGCTTGGAACTTGAGTTGGGACCAGTAGATCCAGGGATTTTACTTCATTTTCAGCAGCTTCAAGGTATAATTCACCTGTCTTGACTCATCTATGTGTTTATTCATCTTTAACTTCGGATCTCTTTGGATTTCTAAGTCATATTTCGGATTTGGAAGTGTTGAGTGGGTTTTGACTTTAAATATGGACTTTAAGAGGGATCTCATGGCATAAAGGTGCCAACTTTAGGGCCATGAGAGCCCCATGCACATTGTAGGACACTTCATATGAATTTTTGAGCTAAAAACCCCATGCATGTGCATCAAGTTTGGAACTTTACGTATAAAGTGAACATTAGGAGGCCAAATCTATGGTTTTGGTGTGTTAGATCTCATTTAAATTGACTGCATGGAGTTGGTCAAGATTGGACTCGGCGAGTCCGTTCTTGGGACTCAGCGAGTCCAAGGCATAAAGTTCCATATCTGTTAAGGGTCTAAATAACTTAGTTGGGTGTTAGAAGGACTGTAGAAGGTCAGAAAGGGTGACCCAATGTTCTGGACTAAGCCATTGTTCGGGATATTCATGGGACTCGGTGAGTGCATGAGCAGACTCAGCGAGTCCAAGGCAATCTTCTTGTGGATGAAGATGAACTCGACGAGTTGTTCATACAACTCGGTGAGTCAAGGACTGCACCTGTTTAACAGTTATAGGTGAACTCGGCGAGTTGGATGAAGATTCAGCCGGTGTCCATTTAGAAGGAAAACTCGTCGAGTCATCGCCTAACTCGACGAGTAGAGACGAGTGTAAGAACAAATGGAAGGATAGGGACTCGACGAGTTGGCGAGCCAACTCGGCGAGTCAGGTCAACTAGTAGTTGACTTTGATTTTGACTTGGTCGGGGGTAAAATGGTCATTTTACCCTAAGGACAGTTAGCAGTATTTGATGGACTGTTTTGTGGGAATTACAGCCCGAGGATTTCCAGAGCAGCGGCAGTAGATAGACATTCACGTGCAGATCAGCAGCTACTTCGAGGTGAGTTACCTTCTAGTAGCGGTGGGTCTACGGCCACAATGTCGGCCCATTAGTAGGAGTTGTATGATTAGATGATTTTCTATGTGATATTCATCTAGGTTTGCTACTACCTGATATGTTACGTGCTAGTATGATATGATGCTATGTACTAGTGATAGTAGGGGAGATAGTCCCCAATATCCGGTGGAGAGGATCGAAGGGGAGACCAGCACCCAGATATTCTAGTCAGCATCCGGTCGAGAGGACCGAAAGGGAGGCCAGCACCCAGATATGCTAGCCAGTATCTGGTCGAGAGGACCGAAGGGGTAGGTCGGGCACCTAGATATGCCTGACAATATATGTATGTTATATGGTTGTATGGTATGTGGTTCGATGGGGGAACTCACTAAGCTTCGTGCTTACAGTTTTTAGTTTTGGTTTCAGGTACCTCTTCATCGAATGGGAAGGAGCTGGCGCGGTAGCGGCACTTCATACACACACACTGTTTTCCACTTTACGAACTTGTTCTGGGATTTGTACTCTGATATTTGGTTGTTTTCATATTTTGGTTTCAGACACGATGAATGTTATGAAATGTCTTGACCAGACAATGTTTTATTTACAAATGTTTTCCAAAGTATTGATTTATAAACAATTTTTTTGGACGTGAAATTTTGGGTTGTTACAAACTCGACGAGTTGAGTCGAAATGCCCTGATTCTGTAAAAGGAAGGGCTCGACGAGTTGGGTGGGAAAGTCCTAATTCTGTGGATAGGAGGAACTCAAATATTTCATGAAAGAATTCGATAAGTTGGATCGCGATTTCACGTTTTATGATTTATGGAACTCGGCGAGTTGATTCAACCTAGAATGTTGACTGTGACCAGGGCGTTGACCTTGACTTTGACTTTGATCAAATTTGACCCTTAAGGGGTTATGAGTATGAAAGGGTAACTAAAATAAATCTTTTATGTATAGGAGTTTGAGTTGGGTGGATTGTCAGAGCCGAGGATTTCCAGCTACTTTACAGCATTTGATGTGAGCTACCTTCCAGTAGAAGTGTGTAGAAGGCACCAATATCGGTCCACTAGTAGTTGATTATAGTTGAGATGATTGTCTTGGTGATCATTTTCTGGTATGCCACTATCTATTATGCTTTATTTGCTAGTATGCTATGATAATATGTGATAGTGGTAGGAGGGGTAGGATAGACTCAGTTTCCGGTTGAAAGAGACCGAAAGGGTAGTATGTGACTTATGTGTTTATGTACTAGAATGATATGTGGTAATGGTACAGGTGAAATGGTCCCCGGTTACCGGTTGAAAGCGACTGAAAGGGTAGGCTAGCACCCAAATATGCTAGGCAGTTACCGATTGAAAGAGACTGAAGGGGCATGTCAACACCCTGATATGCTAGGTAGTTACCGGTTGAAAGATATTGAAGGGGTGGTTCAGCACCCTGATATGCTAGGCATTTACAAGTTGAAAGAGACCGAATGGGTAGGCCAGCACTCGGATATGCTAGGCAATATGTTATTGAATGGTATGTGGTATGATGGGGGAACTCACTAAGATTTGTGATTACGGCTTTCACTTTTGGTTTTAGGTACTTCCTCTTCGAATGGAAAGGAGTCGGCATGTGGATACATCTAATGGTTCACACTCAATACCCTAGAAACCCTAAAAACTAATTAGGAAATAGGAAGAAGAAGGAAATTTTAAATTCCATGCTTGTTAAAAGGCTGGAGTACAAATTTTAGCTAATAAGGCGCCCTAGTAAAATAATAATATTTTAAACCTATTCAAATCAGTTTCCTGATCAGCAATAAGAAGTAACGTGAACCCTTCTGTAGGAGCCTAAAATCGTCCACTGTTAGGAGGTTCTATAATCTCTCATTTGTTCAACTATTGAATAATTACAATTCAATCCGTGTATCTCTAATTAATTCTAATTAATCTAAAATTGATTTCTAATTAATTCTGAATTAATTATTAAATATTTTTTATTAATAAATTAATCATATAATATATTAACAAATCAATTTAACTCTCACCTAAAAAATTATTTCTAGTTTATTTTAGTTATTTGAGGGTAACCCAAAAATGATTAATGTTATTCACTAAGATTATATCAATTTAGTTAAGACCTTAGACACTTAATCCAATACATATAAACATTTACGAATATTTGGATACCTTTTTAACCCATACATCAACATTATCTACAAACTCAAACCTTACTTCATTCAATTTATATTTCTCGGATACCCTTCTAACCATCGGAGTTATCAATCTTATGATCTCTACACCAAGAAATTTAGCATCTCTCTCACTTTTATCCCCTTTCCCATTCACTTCCACATATAATCTCCTAAATCTCTTAATTTCTTAAACTTGTCTTTAGGTACACTTAACTCCTCCTCGACAACCCTTGTTTCCTCTACCACGTACGCTTCCACCATTATTGCATCTCTCCGCCTCCAATAGCCCCCTGTTCTGATGAAACCCTCCCCGATAATCCCATATCCAGCTATCACTACCTTGGCCTAAACTCACCATACCAAGTCCACTAATCAGGACCAACAACTTTATTCCATAAATTCCCGCATTCCTCATCTTCACTCTATGAACACTTATAGAAAAATTGGTATCTCCAAAATGATCCAACGTCTTTGCTCAAATTGAGTCTTCTGTACCTCGTAACAATTTACATGCTTTAAAGGACGCTAACTAGTTTAATGTAATGAATAAAGAAGACAATTATCTTATTACTAACAGCACATGGAAAAATTTTCCAAACCTACAAATCTTAACATTGTTAGGCTCGTTTGGTAATTTAAGAAGAAACAAAATGATGATGGATCCTTGGATTGGTACAAAGCTCGTTTAGTAGCCAATGGAAAGACTCAACAACCTAGAAATGAATGTGATGAGATTTTTAGTCTGTTCATAAAGTCGGGACGATATGTTTTGTTCCCAATTTGGCTCTTTGTCATCAGTGGTTGGTTCATCAGTTGAACATGAAAAATGCATTTCATCACATCCATCTTCCAGAGACTGTGTACATTCATCAGCATCTAGGAATTCAATATCATCTCTTTACTAATCATGTTTGTCACTTATATGGATCTTTATATGGCCTCAAGCAGGCCTCTCGAGCATCATCATTATACTCGATTCGATACTCAGATTGGTTTCTCTCGAAGCATATTTGACTCGTCTTTATTAATCTATCAGACTGGTTCAGACATGGAATATATACTTCTCTATGTGGGTGATACAGTTCTCAATGCCTCCATTCCACCTTTTCTTCAGCTAATCATCTCATCCCTAGTCTTGGAGAACTCAACTATTTTCTAGGCATTTTGGTCATGCGATCCAAATCTAATATAGTATCTCTTTCAACAAAGTTACCTAGTAACAGGTCATTGTGATGCCACTTTATATCGTATCTTTGCAAGGTCTTTCTAGTACCTCACATTTATATGTTCGAACATTGACTTTTGTAACACCCCAAAAATTACAAAGAGATTTTTCATTTTAAGAATAGATTTACTCCATTAAAACCTTTAACTTAAAAATAAATAAGTGACATTCATTTATTTTAAACCGTAATGTTATCATAGTCAAATTTCAAAACAGTAGAAATCAATGTCTTCGATGTGTGTATAGACCCACCGAGCTCTTCTCACGAACAACCAGCAAAAATTTTAATCAAAAACTGTAAGCATAAAGCATAGTGGGTTCCCTAGTATACCACATACTCCATATTACATACAACGCATCCACACAAAGTCCTCGACTCTAGCATCGGTCTACCAACTCCCCTATCAACAGGCAGATAACATACGTAATAACCATACATGTCAATATATTTCATCCAAATGATGAGGTCCTCCCATAGTCTTTCCTATAATTTTCATGGTCCACCCATGGTTTTTTCATATGGTTTCCATGGTCCTCCCATGGTCTTTCATTAGGTGCATGATCCTCCAATGGTCTTTCCCTCCAATGCTAAGGGCCAAATATTGGTCTTACGTATAGGTGTGAGGAGCCAAATTGTAAAATCCTATTCCAGATTTTTTTCTAATTTAAGGCCCTTGGGCCTTAATCCGAGTATGAGAAGTTTTTGAGGCTTTGAAGGAGAGAGGTTTAGGCCTTTTTGCGATATGGGTAAGGTAGGTTGTGTGATAAAAGAGTTCGATTTGTGCTTTAGAACCCAAATGTATTGTTAAAGGCGCTGGTGCGGGCTTTTCAAGAATTTTGGATCTGAGTTCGAGTGAGATTTAAGAGGAATAAAGTTGATAGAAGTGTAGGGATTTTCGTTACCTTTTCGTCAATATAAGGATCGTCAGAAACGGATTTATAACGAAGAAGTTATGGCCTTCAGAAGTTTTGAGGTTTGGAGGCTTAGCCGAGTACATTGGGCGTACACAAAGCGTACGTTGGGCGTAATTTTGGAGTACGTTGGGTGTACTAACTAGGGGTGGTCGTGAACGTTCTTCAAAGTATGTTGGGCGTACTATATGAACGTTAGGCGTACGCTAAACAGACCTGAACGCTATTTTAGGGTCTTGGACCCTATTTAAGCTCCTTATCGCATAACCTAACCCTAATATCTTCAGCCTCCATCCCTCTAAACCCTAGAAATCGACCCTAAGCCTCCATTTGAGTGATACTTGAGCATTTTGGTGATTTGGTGAGTTTTTGATGCATATTGTGGAAGTGGGAGTTCCTTGAGGAAGCATTTCTTGGCTTGGAGCTTGTGGATCCAAGCCTTAATCATGTTGATCTAGCTCCAGAAAGCATAAAGTTTAAATCTTGGTGGCTTTCTCATGTAGATCTAGTGGGGTGATCACTTGTTGTGTTTGGATTTTGAAGAATAAGGAGCTTTGAAAGAGAATAGCTTGAGCACCTAGCTTTTGGATCTATGTTCTTCCCTTGTTGGTGCATCGTCCAGAGGTATCCAGTTTTGAACTTGCTTACTATTGTGCTAGTTTTTGTTTTGGGTCCATTTTAAGGTTTTTGGTCCCAAATCTTGAAGCTTTATGAGTTGTTGAACTCCAAAGCATAATATATGTCCCTTTGAGTATATTTAGTGGTTTTATGTCATAAAAATCTAATCTTGGACGTTGGAATCAAGCCATGCATGAGATAGGAGGTTTTTGAGATAAGGAAGCGAGTGTTTTGGGTGTTTGTAACCTTTCCATCCAATCAAAGGCTTAAAGTCACTGACTTTATGGAGTAAGTGCCATTAGAGAGTCCAGATCTAGAGATTGAGGTAATGTCTTAACTGTTTAAGACCAAACGAGTAGAAAGAGTGAATCTGGGGAGTACGCTTAGCATAATTCCTGTACGCCCCGCGTACTGCCCCAGTGTCCCCGATGGCTAATATGGATTCGTGAGTATGATGAGCGTACCAAGAGAGGTACCCCCCGCGTAACCTCACTATGGACTGTTAGTCTTAGTCTCATTTTGGGCCTTGAGTGTTGGGCCTAGAGTTTGGACTTGTTGCAATAGATTCTTGGACCAGAGGATTATATATATATATATATATATATATATATATATATATATATATATATATATATATATGTGTGTGTGTGTGTGTGTGTGCTTTGGGCCCTTGAGTTGGGCTTGCCATTAGATGTGAGAGAGTTGGGCCTTGGGAGAGCCCATTTATTATTGGGCCTTGGTGAGCCCAATGGGTTTTAGGTCATTGATAGGTTGGTTAGTGGGCTACCTTTACACCTAATGAGCGAGAGTTGAGAATTATTTCCTAATTGGGATAATTGTAGGTTTGGCACAGAGTTAGAGGCTGGTGCGTAGCAGCAGTGTTTATAGGGACTGTTCATCATCCGATGTGAGTCTTCTCACTATACTTTACCTAGAGTGGTAATTATGTGTGACCATAGGGTCTTATGTTCTTGCCTGAGTTATGCATTTTATGTGTGATATGTGTTGTGTGCTATATTATGTGATATTTAGACCGGACCGAAGGCTCCAACAAACTGTGCTATATTATGACCAGACTGGAGGGTCCAACGAACTATGATATCGGAGGATCCTCACTTAGACCGGACCGGAGGGTCCAACGAGTAGTGGGACCGGAGGGTTCTCACCCAGACAGGACCATAGGGTCCAACGAGCCATGGGACTGGAGGGTCCCACTGAGACACAACGGACCGGAGGGTCCTATAGAGTTATAGCCTCGAGTGGCTAATATGTGTATGTGGTATTTTGGCGAAATCACTAAGCTTCATGCTTACTGTGTTATGTGTTATGTGTTTCAGGTTCTTATCAGGATCGCGGGAAGGCGGCGGCTCGATTGTACACACAAGAGAAAAGAGTCATGAATGAAGATCTTGGATTTTGATAATTACTTTTGAAATATGTTATGACATCGACACTTGCGATTTTGAGAATTATTATATGTGATGTTGGTAATTTAAAATTGAAAATTTTGTTTGAAAAGTTACGGTGTTACACAGATCCTGGTCTCCCATTCAATACATAAAGTCATATGTAAGCAGGGATCAGATAGATAGTCGAACAGATGACCCCACCCAAAAGCAATAAATCAAACAAGAACAGTGCAATCATGCATTAAACCAAGAATTATTAGGTTATTTAACTTAACCAAATACGGACCTTAGGATAATCAATCAATACTATCATTACCCTAATTCCTAGCTAATGGGTTTAGAGCATAACAAACAAAAACCTATGTGTGCATGCATCCCTAACTAAAGATCTATGTTTTCTCTAACTGAACATACAATATTTGAACATCAATTAGGAAAACCTAGGAATCCTATACTATTTTCAAAGTTAGCATATAGGGTTAGGAAACATACATAAGATTGTTATTGATGAATAACAAGAATCCCTTGTGTTGATGAAGCTTAGAGAGTAAGCACCACAAATGTTGTGCCTCTAATGGTTCAAACCCAAACCCTAGCGACCAAAGAGCTTGAAGAGAGAGAGAGAGAGAGAGAGAGAGAGAGAGAGAAAGAGAAAGAGAGAAAGAGAGAGAGAGAGAGAGAGAGAGAGAGAGAGAGACGGAAAGAGAGAGAGGGAGAGAGAGGGAGAGAGAGAGAGAGAAGAAAAGAGAGGTATAATTTCGTCCCTAGCTTCACTAAGAATGATTAGTCAAAAATATGAGGCTTAGGGCCTTTATATAATGTACCCAGAAACCCTAGATAAGTCCCAAAACAACAAAATAACATTATCTTATTTTTGGTACTTATCTGGTTTCCTAATGATCCTCTAAGGATAATTCTGGATATTCTAGATATTCTAAATCCTTTAGAACCATAGAAAAACGTTCAAGGCTCTAGGATGGTTCTAAAATGCCTATTGTTCAACTATTGAACAATTGCACTTTAGCCCCTTGTAACATTCGGTTTGGATGTGCTTCATTATTCGGGGTTGCGACCCAATCATCAGTTTTCATGAGTCTTATGGCCTTGGGGAAGAAAGGATTTGTCCCTTTCCGGATGTGGGTGTTATAGTTTAAGTGATCCAAGTGTTCGATGGTGTTTCGGATCCTAAGGGTATATTTGATAACTCGGTCCTATATGAATTTTGGGTTTTGTTCGGGAAGTTTTATGTAACATCCATAAAAATTCACAAAAATTGAAACTTTTCAAAATCAACCCAAGTTCATAAATTGTTTGCAAAATCATCCAAAACTAGTAATGTTCACAGATTGTTTTCAAAATAAATCTATATCAGAGTTTACCCAGAAATCACAATCATAAAACGAGGAAGTGTACGGTCACGCCTTCGCATTTACGCTGTCATCCGAAGTACCTGAAACAAAATCCAAAACTATAATCCCAAAGCTTAGTGAGTTCCCCCATAATACCTGCACACACTAACACATAGATAATAACAACATACTATGAGCCCAATCTACCATCGGGTTGGAATGCCCCAGGCCCTCAACAATCGGGTTGGAATGTCAGCATACTATGGGTCCAATCATCCTCTGGATGGTATACCCTCGGCCCACAACCATCGGATGTGAATGCCTACATACTATGAGTCTAATCATCCTCGGGATGCAATACTCTCGGCCCACAACCATAGGGTTGGAATGCCCTGGTATGTTGGCTCTCACACAAAGCAGATAAGCCTCAACCACCAATAAATCATGTGCACATATATCAGATAATTATATAACAGTCTACAGGCAGACAAACCACTCTACAAAATCACAAAGCATAGTGAGACAACCCGATATTTCGAATCAATGTAATAATCTAAGCTCAAATATTGTAACCTGTTATGATATTAGTAATATAAGAGTCGAAAATGAAATGTTAAAAACTCTCTTTATGAATATACTAAGTGGTAGATATCGTAACAAGGTTTTCAAAAATATAAAGAACACGAAAATCCGAGTTATAACGAAGAAGTTATGACCAATCAAAGATCCGCAACAAAACCGGTAAAACATTGTTAAGCGTAAAACACAAAATCTCAATAAAATACCTTTTAGCCTTAGGTACCTAAATGAATGTCGTAGATATCATCAAACCGTGAACGTACATAAATAAAACGTCCAAATCTGACTTCATATGAGGAAGTTATGATTTTTTTTTTAATTTCAGAGTAGCGGTAGATAGCTAAAAACTCGAAATAGAGATCGATCGATATTTAGCCGACACAACCTAAACGAGAATTGGGGATCTTGACAATAGTAGTACAACGGTAAAAAGACAAACGAAAACAGACATCGGATGAAGAAGTTATGGATTTTTAACGGACTTTTCCAGTCCTGGCCTGTTAAAAATATAACATTAAAAATAAAGTCAAAATTAGCCGACAAAGTAGAGTATAATCTCACCTACGCGTGGATATAAAGAACGTCAAAAATAGACCTCGTATGCGAAAGTTACAGATTTTTAAAGATTTGGACACACTTTGTGAGGCTGGTCCGTGGAGGAACGCCCCGTGTTCGCAATCCAGGGCCTCGGTTGGTCCACTTCTCCCCCTAGTCACATCACCGATCGCATCCGAAGCTCGGCAGACGATGGAGCATCACACCTGACCGAATGCGCTGCGTACGAGGGAACGCTCTGCGTTAGGGGAACGCCTCGCGTTCGAGACCTCTTCCAGCACTATAAAAAGGATGCGAGGGTTCTGAGTTTTAGTTTCAAATTTACTACCCGCTCTCCCAATTTTCATATTTCTACCCTCTCGAGACTATCCCAGCATCCCGGTTTCATATCCAGGCTCAGACGGAAGTTTGAAGCCCTGAGATTTCCGAGAAATTTACCACTTTTCGGTCGAATTGATGTCCAACAAAAGTCTCGTTTTCTTCAAATCACCACACTTACCAGATGAGTTCATACCCATATATTTTCACGTCTTTTCTATGTTTTAAGGGGGGGGGGGGGGGGGGGAATACAAGTGAAACGCAAAAAAACTTATGCTAAAATACAAATCGTTACATATAAGCTCTAATGTTTTACCTACATCTTATGTATAAATGTTAAATACGTAAAATAACATTACTACTAACGTTATAGACTACTTTACATGCAAAGTTGGTAATACTCCAAGGTTTATGATTCAAATGAAACACACTTTTTGAAAAAACTATAATAGGTATAGTTTACGAGATATTTATGATAGTTTAACATATTATAAACAAAAGAGGAAATACTTATATTTACAAGAAAAATGGAATTTTCGTATGTAAACCTGTTTATACTAAATTTTGTGAGATATCCGAATTCATCGAATCTTTCAGTTCGCGGATTAAGTCCTGTTTTATAAGTCATAATCTCTTGTAGGGGGGCGTGATTTTTGTGTATAGATCTATATGGGATTAACAATCCCACACCTAAATTTCATTTTCAAATCATTATTAAAACCATAAATCATCCATAATCATAAATAAAGTCGTGAATCATGTATTATAAAGTATCATAATATATGTCACATATCAAAATATCACAGTAAAACTCTCATGCTGAAGATTGTGGTGTGTGTCATGTGCTCATCCCGAGCCCTTCCTTTTGCTAGTGGAAGTACCTGAAATCAAAACTAAAAACAGTAAGCATGAAGATTAGTGAGCTCCCCTAAACTACCACATAACATACATATATAACATGCAACTAAGAGATATGGTCCCCGCCCACACTCATGGAGATATTGGCACCGCCCACACTCCGCTAACTAGGAGATACGAGGCCCGCCCACACTCTGCTAACTTTGAGATACGGGCCCCGCCCACACTCGGCTATTATGAGATACGTGCCCTGCCCACACTCAACTGTTATGAGATACAGGCCCCTCCCACACTCAGCTACTAAACAAACATATATGTATCACAAAAACAACATGTATAACTAGTTCTATCATTCAAGCATATATCCATAATCGAACTAAACTGTGAGATACGAACCACCCCACCCACACTCGGCTACTAACATATCATACTACGGGTTAGCCTTGGTGCCTTATACCCATTCCTATTGAAAGGAAACTCACCTCGTAAGGCTGACTACTGAAACTCGAGTGAAGAATCTCTGACTACTGCTCTGGCGAATCTCGGGCTATCAACTACATAATACATTTAATCAAAATCTGATAATCATTGACTATTTTACCCTTGGCCAAAGTCAACATCCAGGTCAAAGTCAAAGTCAACTCTCATTCAACCCCAACTCATCGAGTTATCTCCCAACTCGGCAAGTTCATCCACTACTCAGCCTCATAGTCAACTAAGTCAACTCGTTGAGTCCCTTCCCAGACTCTTCGAGTTCTTCCTGTCATAACATTGGGACATATCGACTCTAATTCGACGAGTCCCTCCTTGGACTCGTCGAGTTCTTCAGCTTCCGAGTCCTAATCTTGTCCAACTCACTGAGTCATCTCCTAAACTCAATGGTTTCACTCACAACCAGAAAAGGGGTTTGGGTTCACGACCCGACTCGCCGGATCTAAGAACAACTCATCGAGTCATCCATGTAACATATCCATTCGGTCGATTCTAATCTATTCCAATGCTTCTAATTCATAAATCTGGACTCCTTAGACTAGCATAACACGTAAAGTTGCAAACTTTACGTGCATGCATTATGATATAAGACCAAAAAACTCATTACAAGCTAGAATGGAGGTCTAAGTCATGGCATGGGGCTATGGTTGAATAAAGGTAATGACTCTGAGCTTCTAAAGCTCGGTAATGCCCAGATCTGAATTCCTTTCATACCGTAAGGTTCAAATCTCGGGATGACCTTGGAAATAACCTAAAAAGTGACAATAAAAAAGACTACAAGAAGATCTAAGTGGATAGAAGCCAAGGTATAAGCTTTATACCTTTAACAAGTCTGAGATCCTACAAAAACTCTAGATCTTCTGCTCTTTTCTTGTATCTTTGCTCTTTTCTTTCCTTCTACTAGCTTCAAACCACATAAAATGCAAAGAAATGGCTCAAGAATGCACAAGATTGACTAGGGTTTTGAGAGTGGGGTTGGGAGGTGATAAAGACTGGAGTGGAGGCTAAAATGATGCTTAAATAGGGTGTAAACCGTAAAGATTAGGGTTTCCTCCTGATGGACCTACTCGTCGAGTCCAGGCTTGGACTCGCTGAGTAGATCACTTAAACCCTGCGTCCAAGTTGTCCTCTACTCGATGAGTTAGGCCTACTACTCATCGTGTAGCTTTACTAAATGAAAACCTAACAATTCAAATATGTACCGAGAACGGGGCATTACATTTTTTTTCCTAATTTCTGATTTATAACGACTGATTTCATACTGCTAATTGAACACATCAATTTGGTCCAGGTTGGCCAAGCACTTTAGATGTCGACATCAAATCATCAAGGGCCCAAAGATATCGCTTTTCTCGTTAGGGTAAAGGGAACGAATAAACTTCGACTTCTATGCTTGCACTATTCACTCATCAAATAACGCACAACAATATGTTTTATAACATTAAGTTACTAATGTGTTTACGTATTATCAATGCACAACTGACTTGTAAACAACAACTCATATATATCCATTTCAAGAATATAAGATATTATCATCTCAAAATTACTTGTGATAAAATCCATGAAGTAATTCTCTAAGCGTGGGTTTATCTAATACTCAAAATCCCCATTTTCTAATTACTCATGAACATTGCAGCAAACCATTGATATGTATAATCTCCATAGACAATCTACAATTCAATTCATGACAGTCTTAATTCGCTACTTACTTGCAAAAGTACGATTGACTATGTAGTTTTGAATAATCCAATTATTCGGGAGGTAAAACATGCAAAGTGAAACACAATAATAACCTAACTAACTATGGTCTCAAAACTATTGAATATAAATAAAACTCTTATTATTTAATCCCCATATTAATTCGACTTTATTCATTATATAATGTTTCAAGTAATCAACTAAACACTTGAATTAAACATCAGTCGTGCCATGTTATAAACATGCATACTATGTCTCTCTATGGTCCTTCCTTTTGTGAACTGATCGATTGGACACTATTCCAATGATGCTCATTTCACAATTTCAAATTCTTGTTACTACTAAATGTGTTAGAGTTCAACCTTACATGCAATATCCTTTTGTGATGTTGAGGCTTCAAAGTCACAGAGACTTTGCCAATGATATTACAAAATGTTACATTGAAACTTTGTTACTTAAACCAATTTTATGGTAACGAATTCTCAAATTCAAGATACACTCCTTGAACATACTAACTCACATGTAGATTTTAATAATCAACTCCTATTATGGAAAATTTCCATATTCCCATATGACCATCAATTTTGATCAAGAATCATCCCAATCTAAAACATGTCACTATGGTCCTTCCAACCAATACTATACTTCCAATTGTCCACAAGCAACCAATCCTTTAGTATAACCTCAGGTTGTTCTTGAAAGTTGTTCAAGTTAAGTCAAGCAAAGTTCTATTCCTTTTTCCCTCTCAATGCCCAAGGCATTTGGAAAAAATCAGAACAAGTGTATATTATAGCATATGTAATCAATCCTATATTCGAAGCATATGCAACTTGATTCATAATTTCTTACATAGGAACTTAATATCTATTCAGTCTCTATTGCTATAATATTTCTATATATTGAATTTCCTATGTTAAACTATTTCAACTCAATATTCATATATGTTCAAGACTAAGTTCTTTTAAACTATGCAATCTAAGCCTTTTAGATTCTAAACGAAGTATGAGTACCCTCTCCTTTGAGCCTTTACTATAGCGAAACAATTTCCAAACTTTGCAACTTGAAATTTTATAAACTTTGTTTCCTACAAACAGCATTTCCAACTTGCAACACTTAGAATAATAATTATGCTCCCACTAACATAACAATTATCATCCCAAAGTCCCAATAGCACTACAATTATGCTCTCACTAGCATAACAATTACGCTACCAATAGCACAACAATTATGCTCCCACAACATTTGACATGTATCTAGAAATCAACTGGTGTAACACCCATAATCAGAAAGACCAAGAAAAGAAATAAAATCCTAAGTTAAAGGGCTAACTCGTCGAGTGCAAGGAGGAACTCGGCGAGTCCGAGCGGGATCCGGGTCGAGGAGTAAGTAACCGACTCGGTCGGTGAGTCCGATCTGAAGAGGGAAACCCTAAATCCGGGAGTAGGTGCTGGGTGAAGAAAACCCTAAATCCGGGGAATGAGCCCTATATAAAGATCATTATGTCTCCTCCACAGCCTCCTTGATCCCCCTTGAGTCCTAGAAACCCTAATTTCATGGAGGAACCCCATTGTTGAGCAAATTGGAGCTTGGAGAGGTGCTTGTTGAAGAAAACTTGAAGGAGAAGAGGCTTGGATCAAAGGGCTTTGCTTGGATTCGAGTTTCATTGCTGTTGGGGCATTCTTTGGAGGTAATATTTCGTTCTTGGGCTGTGTTCTCTTAGATTCTCATTTTTGGGGTTGTGTGGGAAGCTTAGTTGTGTGGCATCTTGAGTTTGAAGGATGGATCTGAGGTTGCTACCTCAGATCTGGAGTGGAGAAGATCTTAAGAGCATTAAAGCCCCTATTCTTGTGTTGTTATTGGAGCTATCATGTCCCAAACCTTAGTTCTAAGGTGAATAAGGCCTAGATCTCTTTAGATTCACGTAAAGTTTGCCACTTTACGTGATGGATGGATTGTAGGAGGTTGGATCTATGTTTTGGATCAATTGCATGGCCTGGAGTGCTTCTGAATTGATTCAGATCGGTGATACTCGGCGAGTCACATGGGTGGACTCGACGAGTTGCTTGAAGATGGCCTGGAACTCGGCGAGTTGGAAGAACAACTCGGCGAGTAGGTTGAAGATAGCCTTAGACTCGGCGAGTCTGTTCTTGGACTCGGCGAGTCTTGTCGAAGAGTCCCAATATTTCCTGGTTGAGTCGAGAATCGGTGAGTCAAGGGATGACTCGGTGAGTTGGGTGCGAGTGGACTCAGAGTTGTTGGACTCGGCGAGTTGGGTCGCTGATTGAGGGAAGTTCTGAGCATAGGGACTCGGCGAGTCATCGGGTTGACTCGGCGAGTAGGGTCAGTCAGGGGTTGACTTTGACTTTGTCCAAGGTTGACCAGTTGTCTTCCAGGGGTAATTTGGTAATTAAGGGCATTTATTGAATTGAATGTTTTGGTGTTCAGTGGAGGAGTTCGTGTCAGAGTTAGAGCAGCGGGATCTTATCCTTTCAGCCGGCAGTTTCGAGGTGAGTTATCCTCACTATATCAACAGGGTCTAAGGCACCAAGGTCGGCCCTTATCGGATTGTGATCCGGGTAGTTGTTATTATTTTGTTGTTGTGATATGCTTGCATCCTGAGAGTTAGGATGGTATATGTTAGAGACCTGATCGAGATCGGTATCCTGAGAGATAGGGAGATGCTATGCTAATGACCTGTTAGGTCGGTATCCTGCTTAGAGTATGTTATGCTATGTGATCTGCTAGATCGGCTTGTTTGAATGTGAAATGTTATATGATTATATGTTTATGTGTACATGGTTGTTTGGACTGGAGATGGGTTGAGGCGGTCCTGCTTTGTGCTGTAGGCCAAGATACTCAGGGCGGACCGGTTGTTCCGAAGGCCCAGCGAGCGGTCCGGATATGCTGTAGGCCCCACGCGGGCGGACCAGACGTGCCGAGGCTCGGAGAGTGGACCAGGCCGACTGAAGGCCCGATGCGGGCGGACCAGTCATACTGTAGACTCAGAGAGTGGACCAGGTGAGTTGAAGGCCTAGTGCGGGCGGACCAACCACACTGTAGACTCGAAGGACGTGACTAGACTCGGAGGATGGATCCGGTGGACTGAAGGCCCGATATGGCGGACCAGTCACATAGTAGACCCGATATGCATGGTTGTTCTATGTTCTGTTATGTTATGTATGTTTTATATGTTATGGGCCGGAAGGCAATATGTTTTGGACCAGAAGGTCGTAGCCTGGAAGGGCATATATGTGGTTGGTATTTTGGGGGTAACTCATTAAGCTTTCGGGCTTACAGTTGTGGTTTAATGTTTTTCAGGTTCTTCAGGAGACTGTGGCAAGGCGAAGGCGTGATCGTACCGCTCCTCATGATTTTGTAGCAATGTGATTCTGGGAATACTCTAAATGATTTTTATTGAAAACCTTTTTGTAAACAATTTAATGAAATCGGGTTGTTTTTGAAAAATTTAAATTGGTTGTATTTTTCGGTCGTTACAAGTTGGTATCAGAGCCTTGGTTTGAGTGAATTGGAGGAACACTTGTGTGACTCCAGTCTCAAATCGAGGAGGGTTTTCAAAAGAGAATTTAAAATGGTTTTCAAAGTAAGTAAAGGAGGACACGGAGGTACGATCAGCCGGAGCCAGTAAGTAACCCCAAATTACCATACATGATATTTGTTTTATTGAGCTTTGATAGAACAGCATGCTACAGTTAGGCTAGGGATCTTTAGGATTTCTTGATGTGTTGCCTGATTTATGATGCCTGCTAGCCTAGGGTTTCCTTGTGAGAGATTTCTAGTGTTCCTCTAGTTGTGAGGATAGAGCGTTGTTATGTATATTTGTATCTAGGGTGTTGTGGGAGTACTTCATACAAATATGGGTAGGTGTGGAACGTAGTATGGGCCCGTACTACTGAAAGCACAGGACCCATACGCGTATTAGGAAAACCATGACCTCTAGGGTTGGGTTGAGAGTTGGTTCCCGAGATAGTGGGAGGTGTCTGAGATTTTTGGTGGTTTATTTTCAGTATGGAGATTTCAGGGCACGCTGGGAGTGGATCCGGGTCAGGATCAGGAGCAGGAGAGGGAGTTCCGGGTGAGTCTGTGCAGCCCGAGGTTGTCAGTCAGATGAGTACGCACGAGTTGGATGCGAGGATTCGTGAGATCCTGCATGATGAGGTTGCTGCATTGTTTCGGGCTGAGCTGCCGGAGTTGTTTGGGTCGATCAAGACCGCCATGGTGGAGTATTTTGATGAGCGCTATGCGGCTCTCACGGAGACGGCTGCCGCGACGGCTACAGCAGCTGTAGCAGAGGCAGGGGGAGGAGCTAGTAGAGGTTTTCAGTATCGGGACTTCGATAATAAGAAGCCTCCCACCTTTGATGGAGTTCAGGATCCGATCGTTGCTATGAGATGGTTATCAGATGTGGAGGGATGTTTCTTCACGTGTTCATGCCCTACTGATCAGAGGGTGAGGTGCGCTCTGAACCTGTTAAGGCTCGGGGCAAAGGATTGGTGGAGATTGACCACAGGGTCATACACGGATGCGCAGAGGGCTGCGATTTCATGGGATCAGTTCAGAGGGATGTTTAGTACTCGTTATGTTCCGCAGGTCGAGAGGGAGAGGTTGGCTCAGGAGTTCCTCGAGCTGAAGCAGGATTCGGAGTCGGTGACGGAAATCACCAGGATGTTTACTGAGAGGGCGATGTTTTGCCCTGAGTTCGCTTCGGAGCAGGCTTAGATGTCCTGATATCTGAGTATGCTAAAGAGAGACATCAGGCAGTTTGTGTCTGCGCAGAGGTGCGAGACCTTGTTAGAGTTGCAGGAGGCCGCCAGGCGGCGTGAGTTAGAGATTGAGTTACAGATGCGTGAGCTGAGGCAAGCTCCGGTTCAATCGCATCCAGCGACGAAGCGGTCTAAGACCATTGATTTCAGGATGGGAGAGCAGAGTAGCCACGTCTGTGGAAAGTGTGGAAGGGGTCACGCCGGAGTCTGTCGGTCCGGTGGTACATGCCGCAAGTGCGGGAAGGATGGGCATTATGCGAGGGATTATCGGCAATCAGTGCCGGTTCGGGATTTGAGGATATGTTATCATTGTCATCAGGTTGGACACTTGAGGGTCAACTGTCCACAGCTTGCTGTAGGACCGGTGCGGGCTCCAGCACCGGCCACGTTGAGGATCACCAGTGGAGGTCAGGATGGAGCGGAGCCCCCAAGGGCTTAGGGTCGTGCTTTTCAGCTTGCTGTTGCGGGTATGTTTCTTTCCTATTGTCTTAATTATTTATGATTATTGTGGAGTATCGCCTATCTGCTAGTCTCGTTGGATGGTTATAGAATCGCGTTTCGGGTTTCGTGTGGCATCTGTTGTTCCTTAGGGGTTGGTGAGTGGTGTTCGGGATTTTGTTTTGGTATCCTTTGTTCCGTAAAGGATTGTTTTGGTTACGGATCAATGCTTAGAGCTATCGTTGATTATCTTTGTGAGGATTAGTGGCGGATGCGGCGTTGGTTGAAGGTCGGGTAGCTTCTGCAGTCTGAGGAATGGGAAGTTAAAGATTGGGTTCCTTTCGAGCGGGTTGTTCAGTGTGGAAATATGTTTTTATGAAAGTTGTTAGCGCTGGTGAGGAACTAAGTGCGTGTAAGTGTTGTTTTTCTCTGCATTGTTGTTTTGGGAGATCAGTGATGGTGACCGGTGGTTAATTGTCAGTGTCTTAAGTGGGGGAGAATTGGAAATTCTCCGGATGGTCGTTAGGCTTGAGAGGTTGGTTAGCTGCTTGGGAATTCAGCGGTGTTTCGATCAGCCGAGAGCAGGCTCGTATGGGTGAGTAGCAGGCGTGCGGGGCGGAATACAGACCTAGGGCATTTGATTATGGAAGGCCTGGGAGCAGGCCGGGATCGATTATGTATGATGGAGTTAGAGTTCGGAACCCTTAGAGGGCTAGAACGGTATGCACGAGAGGACTCCCCGAAAAGATAGCTCGGAATGATGAATTCTAGTTGAGCGGTCCGGATAGACTGAAGGCCGGTAGGCGTACCAGTCAGGCCGAAGGCTCGGAGGATGGTCCAGCCAGACTGAAGGCACTGAGAGCGGTCCAGGTTGGCTGAAGGTTCTGAGAGTGGTCCAGATTGGTTGAAGGCCTGGTGAGGCGGTCCAGTCATGCTGAAGACTCTGCGAGTACTGCTGGATCGGTTCAAGGTTATGGATTGCGTATGTTGCCGTGTGATTGCATTGGAAGGTCTAGCCCCGGGTAGTGATCTTGACCAGTGAAGATAGTGCATGGGCTTAAGATCCCCTGCAAAGAGAGTCAAAGTAGTTGTGTCGAATGGATATCAGGTGCGCTTTAAAAAGGTAGTGTAGCGTGGGGTGAGCACCATAGTACCTGTCATGGTGACAGGGTGGGCGAGTGGTTTCCTTGGTAAGGAAAGAGGGAGGAATGAAATTCCGAAAGGGAGTGCGAATTCACAGAAGTGAAAGCGGCAGTGTAGAGTTATGATTGGAGTGGTCCGACGGTGGTTTTTGAGTAGCATGTTCGCGGCAGTGGAATAAAAGCTCATCCGACTTGAGATTTCTGCTCAGGGCGCGGAGGGAATTCCGCAGGCATAGAGCCAAGGGGGGGGGGGGGGTTCGGAAGGGATGCAGGGGGGGAGTCTTGGACTCTCAGTGAGATTCTGATCAGGGTTTTGGGTATGTATTAGCGGTTCATACTGGAAGGATGTTTGAGGATATCATCAGTGTATCGGGTTTTCCAAACCTGAGGGTGCTAGAGCTAGTTCAGCATGTGTGTGTGATTACAGGAGGAGAACTCGTGGGAGTTGCTCCGGGATTGAAAAATGGGTCTTTCTGTCGTCATGGAATGGATAGAGTGGGATTCGGATCGGGGATCCGATGGTTCATGATTTTTCTAGCCATATGAGTCAAGTGAATGATAAGAATTGGAGCAGTAAGGCATCATGGGTAATTCTCGGTTGTGAGTGCGACTATCGGAGGGTACAGCCGGTGCCCGGTTTGAGACGGTGGTCAGGACACCGTAAGGAAAGAGAGAATGAGTTGAGTTTCGTGGGGTATGCCTTGAGGGACCTGGACCAGTTAAAGCCAGGTGGTGCGTCGTGGGAGTATTTTGGAATTGAGTTGCCATAAGCTTCAAGGACGATGCCTAATTTAAGTGGGGGAGAATTGTAACATCCCGGAATAGCAAGAGTAGAGTTGAAGGGCTAAAAGTGTAAACCTTGAAGGGCGACTCGGCGAGTCCATGGATGGACTCGGCGAGTAGAGTCGCGACTTTGGTCGCGTGTCAAGTGACCTACTCGACGAGTCCAAAGATAGACTCGGCGAGTAGGAGCTGGGTGAAGAAAACCCTAAATCCGGGGAATGAGCCCTATATAAAGATCATTATGTCTCCTCCACAGCCTCCTTGATCCCCCTTGAGTCCCAGAAACCCTAATTTCGTGGAGGAACCCCATTGTTGAGCAAATTGGAGCTTGGAGAGGTGCTTGTTGAAGAAATCTTGAAGGAGAAGAGGCTTGGATCAAAGGGCTTTGCTTGGATTCGAGTTTCATTATTGTTGGGGCATTCTTTGGAGGTAATATTTCGTTCTTGGGCTGTGTTCTCTTAGATTCTCATTTTTGGGGTTGTGTGGGAAGCTTAGTTGTGTGGCATCTTGAGTTTGAAGGATGGATCTGAGGTTGCTACCTCAGATCTGGAGTGGAGAAGATCTTAAGAGCATTAAAGCCCCTGTTCTTGTGTTGTTATTGGAGCTATCATGTCCCAAACCTTAGTTCTAAGGTGAATAAGGCCTAGATCTCTTTAGATTCACGTAAAGTTTGCCACTTTATGTGATGGATGGATTGTAGGAGGTTGGATCTATGTTTTGGATCAATTGCATGGCCTGGAGTGCTTCTGAATTGATTCAAATCGGTGATACTCGGCGAGTCACATGGGTGGACTCGACGAGTTGCTTGAAGATGGCCTGGAACTCGGCGAGTTGGAAGAACAACTCGGCGAGTAGGTTGAAGATAGCCTTAGACTCGGCGAGTCTGTTCTTGGACTCGGCGAGTCTTGTCGAAGAGTCCCAATATTTCCTGGTTGAGTCGAGAATCGGTGAGTCAAGGGATGACTCGGTGAGTTGGGTGCGAGTGGACTCAGAGTTGTTGGACTCGGCGAGTCATCGGGTTGACTCGGCGAGTAGGGTCAGTCTGGGGTTGACTTTGACTTTGTCCAAGGTTGACCAGTTGTCTTCCAGGGGTAATTTGGTAATTAAGGGCATTTATTGAATTGAATGTTTTGGTGTTCAGTGGAGGAGTTCGTGTCAGAGTTAGAGCAGCGGGATCTTATCCTTTCAGCCGGCAGTTTCGAGGTGAGTTATCCTCACTATATCAACAGGGTCTAAGGCACCAAGGCCGGCCCTTATCGGATTATGATCCGGGTAGTTGTTAATATTTTGTTGTTGTGATATGCTTGCATCCTGAGAGTTAGGACGGTATATGTTAGAGACCTGATCGAGATCGGTATCCTGAGAGATAGGGAGATGCTATGCTAATGACCTGTTAGGTCGGTATCCTGCTTAGAGTATGTTATGCTATGTGATCTGCTAGATCGGCTTGTTTGAATGTGAACTGTTATATGATTATATGTTTATGTGTACATGGTTGTTTGGACTGGAGATGGGTTGAGGCGGTCCTGCTTTGTGCTGTAGGCCAAGATACTCAGGGCGGATCGGTTGTTCCGAAGGCCCAGCGAGCGGTTCGGATATGCTGTAGTCCCCACGCGGGCGGACCAGACGTGCCA
This sequence comes from Lactuca saligna, assembly GCF_052625555.1. Lineage (NCBI taxonomy): Eukaryota > Viridiplantae > Streptophyta > Magnoliopsida > Asterales > Asteraceae > Lactuca > Lactuca saligna. Next base: position 7,280,126 of record NC_136425.1, on the reverse strand, counting down.
AGGCTCGGAGAGTGGACCAGGCCGACTGAAGGCCCGATGCGGGCGGACCAGTCATACTGTAGACTCAGAGAGTGGACCTGGTGAGTTGAAGGCCTAGTGCGGGCGGACCAACCACACTGTAGACTCGAAGGACGTGACTAGACTCGGAGGATGGATCCGGTGGACTGAAGGCCCGATATGGCGGACCAGTCACATAGTAGACCCGATATGCATGGTTGTTCTATGTTCTGTTATGTTATGTATGCTTTATATGTTATGGGCCGGAAGGCAATATGTTTTGGACCGGAAGGTCGTAGCCTGGAAGGGCATATATGTGGTTGGTATTTTGGGGGTAACTCACTAAGCTTTCGGGCTTACAGTTGTGGTTTAATGTTTTTCAGGTTCTTCAGGAGACTGTGGCAAGGCGCAGGCGTGATCGTACCGCTCCTCATGATTTTATAGCAATGTGATTCTGTGAATACTCTAAATGATTTGTATTGAAAACCTTTTTGTAAACAATTTAATGAAATCGGGTTGTTTTTGAAAAATTTAAATTGGTTGTATTTTTCGGTCGTTACACCCTATTATTGCTCATTCAAGTTTCTTGCTATTTTTGGCTGATTTGAAGGAAGAAGGAAGGAAGGAACCATTAGGGATTCAAGGGTTTGCAGTGGATCGAGAGTTTGAGGGCCTTTCCAGAGCAATTCAAGGTAAGGAGTCGTTACCTTCCCTCTTTTGCATGTAAATCAATCTTGATTGTGAGATTTGGGACTCTTATGCCATGTTCTTGAACCATTTCGAGTTAGAGCCCAGATCTGAAGTTGCTACTTCAGATCTAAGTGTATTCTAGCCTAGAGAGTGATAAAGTATCAGTCTTGGGGGTGTAGGTGAATCATGGTTGTCTTAAAACCTAGCCCTAGAGTATTTTGAGCCTAGATCTCCTTAGTTATACGTAAAGTTTGCAACTTTACGTGGGGAATGGACTTTGGAAGTATGGATCTATGATATGGAGCCCCTGCATGGCTCGAAAAGCCACTGAATAGATTAAGAACTGAAGCGACTCGGTGAGTCACATGGGTGGACTCGGTGAGTTGGATGAAGATGGGCAGGGACTCGGCGAGTTGGAAGAACAACTCGGCGAGTCTGTTAAAGAATGCCTTGGACTCGGTGAGTCTGTTCTTGGACAAGGAGCATGGACGGGGTTCCATGACTCATTAGTAGCAGGACAAGGGTGAGGCCCAAGATAGGCGAGGCCTCAGGACATGATTTGTTATTACATGTTAGTTTATGTGTTGTGATATGCTTATGTGTTAGTATATGCTAGTAGGCGAGGCCCAGTGACAGGAGAGGCCTAAGTGAAACAGATCTGTATCCAAGCGGGGCTCGAAGCCAGGCGAGGCCTGGAGCAGCGGGGCCGTTGTAGCGGGCGAGGCCCGAGGTAGGGGCAAGGCCCAGAATAGCGGGCGTGGCCCATTATGTGTAGTATGTGGTTATGCATGGTATGTGGTAGGTTGGGGAACTCACTAAGCTTCATGCTTACGGTTTTCAGTTTTGGTTTCAGGTACTTCCGGTAGCGGTGGGAAGAGCTCGGGGTCATCGCATGGCACACACCATAGATTAAAGAGCCTGGGAATGTTTTACTCTGATAATGAAAATATGTTTTGGAAGTAATACTATGATTATGTTATGAATTGATAATTATGTTTTAAGTAATGTTTTATAAAAGAAATCTTTAGTCTTGAATGGGACGTTACAACTGGACTTCTAGAAATCAATATTTTTTGACTTCCTTACTAAAGTGCAAATTTCTGATACGTGATGCTTCGATAAGTCTTCATCTAGACTTCTCAAGCTTATACACCTTCATTAGATAACATATGTGTGTGTGTGTTTAAACCCTTTCAGAACTTATAGTTATAAGTCCTGAACGTTTAAACAGTTCCTTACCATTTCTTACAATTCAAACTATGAAAAGGGATGTCGTAATCATATTGCGAATTTGACAATGCAATTATTACAACCACTAATCATAATGATATTTATCAAATCCTTAAAATCTACTAGCAAAAGTGTTACCTCATAATCATTTTCATGAATTAGAGCGAAACCTTTTCCACCTAGATTTTATGGTGTATGTGTTCCCATCCATGTGAATCTATCATTTCCAACCTACAATCATAAGAAAAGGTTTATGACAAATTCAAATTCTAATTTATCTTTCATGGACTGAACTTTACTTGTTCTTAATTCCTTACCTTCTTGTAGCACAAGGGCCTACCAGTGCTTCCATGTTGTTTAAGCAACTCACTTTCATTGACCAATGTACTATCACTGACCAATGTGCTCTACATTTTGCAGCCAAATGAAAACCATAGAACTCATAAGCATTTCCAGCTCAACTGGAAGGTGCACAAAACAAGAACGTGTCAACTTAACACGATAGGTCATCAACCTCAAGTCGTGTACTAGTGATAACTAAAAGGTTTATTATTGATTAACTCTTGAAGCTCTTCAAGATCATTAAGAATCCTACTGACTTCTTGACATATAAGTTTCTCTCTCAAGGAACATTCATTAACGAGAAAAAACAAATATTTAAAAGTTAGTGTGGATTCCCGACAAGAAATACTTCATGAATTTGTCTTAGTTCATCCTTTTTTTAACCAAAACATCACAACATCCAATTCCAAATGTACTAGAGTAAGAAAACATTATTACTCCACATTTCATGAGGTGTTATAAACCCACGTAGTACGAAATAAGCTTCAATATATGTTTGTAATAACTAGAGTATGACTCTAAATTTTAATCGGATACGAAGTATGACTCATCTCTTGATTGAACTCTTTCAACAATATCTTATTCCTATTTTTAGTCATACAATTTCCCTAAGATGTTCTTCGATGATCAATTGAGATATAGTTCCACAATCCTTTAAGTTGATCATAAAACATGATACTAAAGTACTCTCCTTTCCTTTCAGATTGGAGAAACTTTTATCTTTTCTGCCTAATAGATTCTTCATATTCATTCTACTACTCTTTGAACTTTTCAAAGTATCAGAATTGTGCTTAGACGTATAAACACAACCATGTTTACTGAATCATCGGTAAATCATGATGAATAGAGTTTTTCATCCTTTCTGGTAGATCTGAATAGTCCATATTGATATGTACAAGATCCATTAGTCCTTCACTTTGACTCACATAAACATGTGATCAATGAACCAGTCATAATCTTCCAACAATCAAGATTCTCATACATCACACAATTCAAATTGCATGACTCCAAGTTTCTATCCAATTGAAACTTGGGCTATGAGAATTCCTTTTCACTTGGTTAATTATGACAATACCACAAACGATATAACAAGAATCAAATCCACAATTAATATTGTTAATAATAGAAATGTAAGCAACACTTTCATAAATGTCATTGCAAGGTAATATAAAGTAAAGCAAATATATAAACCAAAATTTCACTTTTGTTAATAATAAACAAAAATTTGGAACTTGTCCTTATAATGCATAAAATTGAAAACTATGTTTGTAGACATTTCCTAAGCAATCTATTATCATAAATCCTAAGTAGTAGCTTCAAAAATCTGATCATCGAACCATGCAATTGAAATCCATATCTCACGATCAGATTCAACTCACTCTTCTTAAGCTTCCTTCTTTCTCTTAGATCCTGTAAAACATCAAAATGTGATCATCACATCATGTATTAAGAATCTACGAATAGGAACTTATTAAAATAATAGAGTTAAATAATGGATATACCTGAATTGGAGTCATACGAATTGACTTTACCATCTCTAAGATCTTTCAGGTAGTCAGGGAAGCTTCGCAACCAATGTCCCTACAACTCGAAATAGAAACATATAGACCTTTTAGGATTATCGCATGGAACTATCTCAGAACTAGCATTTCTCTTTACCATTTGGTCAAATGGTTTGACCTTGACCAACCCCTTTCCATTGGGAAGAGAAACCTTTTCTGGACTACCGTTATTGCCATTGTCAATGTCCATGGAAATTTTGGAGACATATCCTTCAAACACTTTTGTTTGACTTGTGCTCTTAAGCATTTCTGCTTCAGCAGATATCAACATATGTGTCAGATCAATTAGGGTCATGTCATGGACGCTCATATAATAGTCCTTAATGAACTGACTATATGAATTAGGAAGCAAAAGTAGATCCAATTCAATGGCTAAATCCTTGGGGAAACGACACCCAACATACCCAATTTGTCAATGTGTGATTTCATTTTCAGAACAGCGCACACACAGACTTTCCATCTTGATGTTTACATACCAACAGGGCTTGAGTAACTTCATATTTTTCAGCTTAAAGAAAACATGACTTAGGGAGAGTCACTGGAGGAGGAAGAAGAAGAGTTGAAGAAGCATGACCTCCATTTCCACCATTGTTCAAAGAAGGGAACACACTTTCACCTTGACCAGAATGTCGAAGATCATCTTCAGAAGGTAGAGGAAAAACATTTCCAGAAGAACGAGGAAGACCATTGTTTTCTGAACTTGACATCTATATTAGGAGAAAAGATAAATCAAGTTAGTTGGTTTTAACCCTTAATTATTAACCCATGAATTTAAATTAAGGCTAGGATCCATATTTTCGATTCGAACTTTGAAGAGGGATGTTGTAATCAAATTCGAATCTATTTTAGGTAGGTAGGGATTTTACCAATTTCAATCTTATGACACTCCTAGACCCTTTTGAGATTCATTGAATCTAATCAATGACATGTTTAATCTTGATTATGCTCTCACTTTTGTGATTGGGATGCCGAGGATCACAAACGAGATGTGAGTAACCATGCAAATTGGCTTGGTACTCTCGATGTCATTTATCATATTGTTTTAATGTGTTGGTTAACCACACGCGCTCCATTAATAAACGATAATTTTCGAGACACTTGTTACCATCTTTAATTGTTTCACGTTATTGTGTCGGTTAACCACACACGATCCACTAACGACTTATAAAGTGTAATGTGCATTTTCATGGATTAACATCAAATTCATGTTTTTCCTAAAGTAACTAAGACTGAGATTTTAGAAAATAGTTTAGTTATTTTTTATCATTATACTTTTAATGAGGATATATCCTATCAAACTCGTTCGGCTAACGACCCTCCACCATACAAGAGAGTGGTGGGTATGGATACCCAATGGCGGTCATTTTACAAGCCGCTTCCTTAAACTCCCCTTATAGTATGACTTCGTGAATGAGGCGTACTAGCGGTTCGACTGACTATTCTTATACATATAATATATATATTAAACCTTTAGTTATATACATAGTATAAGGTGCATTTTAAAACATTTTAAAATTCCAAGGATTTAGTCTTTTAATAAATTAAATTTTTAATTTAATTAAATTTAAACCATTTTATGGATTTATTGATTATCTTTTAATTAATCACTTAGTTAAATTAATAATAAGATCCATAATGATATATTTTAAACTTTTAGGGTTTTTAAATCTTAAATTTCGAAATTAAAAAAATTAATTTAAATTTAAAATTAAAAACAAACTGTTTAATAATTACCTTTTAATTAATTTATTAAATCAATTGAGGATTATCCAATTAAATTAATCAAGATTATTTAATCTTAATCCTCACCCCCTAATTTTTGAAAATCATGGGAGGGATAAAACAAATTTTATAATTATCCAATTAATCAAGTAAACAAATAATTACCAAAAATATGATAATCCCTATCAAAATCCTACTTTTCGAAAAATGCTTATCTTGGAGAGGAACGCAAGGATTTCAATCCTTGCCATTTTCAAAATTACAGATAGTTAAGGAAACCTAAATTTTGAAAATTGTAGGGCAATCGAAAGGGTTAAAACCCTTTCCTAGTTTTTGAAACTTAGGGCTTAAGGAAACCCTAATTTCGAAAATCCCTAAGTCCAAAAGGGTTTAATTTCCATAACCCTAAGTGATCACATTTAACAATTGTAATCAATTCAATAGAAAACAAGTCAAAGTTATGATATCATTGATGGGCTTTAAACATAACAAACAAAAACATATGTGTATATGCAACCCTAATTGAAGATCTATGTTTCTCTAACTGAACATACAACATTTAAACATCAATAAGGAACCCCTAGGAATCCTATACTATTTTTGAAATTAGCATCTAGGGTTAGGAAACATACCTTTTATTGTAATTGATGAATAATAAAAAACTCTTATGTTGTTGAAGCTTATCGAGCAAGCACCACAAATATCGTGCCTCTAATGGTTCACACCCAAACCCTAGCAACCAAGGAGCTTGAAGAGAGAGATGAGAGAGGTAGAATTTCGGCCCTAGATTCTCTAAGAATGCTTGCACGAAAATATGAGGCTTAAGGGCTTATATAGTGTACCCAGAAACCCTAGATAAGTCCCAAAATAATAAAATAACGTTATCTTACTTTTGGTATTTATCTAGTTTCCCAAGGATAATTCTGGATATTCTAGATGTTCTATATATTCTAGATCCTCTATAACCATAGAAAACATCCAAGGCTCTAGGATGGTTTTAGAATGTCTCTTGTTCAACTATTGAACAATTGCACTTTAGCCCCTACATTTTTAATTAATTCTTTTAATCCCAAAAATTAATTCAATGAATTTCTGATTAAATATTAATTAAATATAACTCTTTATAATTAATATATTATTCTCATAATATATTAACAAATTATTTATTTCTATTTATAAATAAAATAATAAATTCAACCTCTCTGTCCAACAATCATCATGTCTAGTTGTTACTTTTAAGGGCAATCCAAAAGGACTATGTTACTATCAATTCAAGTATATATCACTTATAGTTATGGGCTTAAACACATACCACTCATGACACCTAACAGTATCATACGATCCATAGGAAAGATCTTACCATTCTAGCATACCATGACACCAAGTGTCCCATACTGCACATACATAAAAGGAGTTATCATAGTCAAGTAGCATACTCGTACTCTAACATTACCAGTATCCTAACATACAAATGATATACAATGTCATATATAGCATAGTTAGAAGACTCACCTGGATTACAAAACCGGAGAAGCATGACAACACTCTGATGGAGAATGGTGCCCATCGTTACAACAACTAGTAATATTATTATTGATAGTATGGTCCTTTCTGCTTACATGCAAGGACAAAAATAAGCAATAACTGACATGTGAAATTATAAGGACTTGATTTGTTAATTAATTAATGTTCATTAAATAATTAAATGAAATCTAGAAGTTTTGGAATTTTCTAGAGGATAAAATAAGATAATTTAAGCAGTCATAATTACCAATTATATGGATAATTGTTAGGTGACTAGATAAATATCTTTTAGGGTTTAATATCATTCGTTATAAACAGAAGGAACTATGGACAAACTTTGGTGATGAGTTTTCTCAAAACCCTAAGAGAAATCCAGCTGCCTCTCTTCATTCTCGTAATCACCCATATTCTGGTTCCCACATCATTGTGGCTTCATATCACGATGTGGCGACACTGTTTCCAATAGCTACAGTTTTTAGGTGTTCGATGGATTGGTTGTTGTTAGGTGTTACTAATCTGAGTGCCTTAGGTGTGACTACGAAATAGGAGTTCTACGTTGGACTATTAGCACTCATCAAACAATCAAGGATCTACGAGGGTTTCTACGACTACAAAACATTAGATAGGTTGTTCATAGATCCGTTTTCAGGCCTATTGATGATCAAAAGTTGTTTCTTCCTTTGTCCCTTTAATGTTGGCTTAGGATCCTCAAAACCCATTAATGGTATCATGTAACATCCCAAAAATACTAAGTAAAAAAAATTAAGTCAACCAAAACAATCATTCATTTACTCCAAAAGCCCATCAAAGTATAGAAAATTATTAAACAATCATTAGAATACAAAACAATGACATATAATACGGAACACATGTGGATGCGATGTAATCACGTCGAGTTCTTCCTTTTGGAACCAGAAGTACTTGAAACAAAAACATAAATTGTAAGCACAAAGTTTAGTAAGTTCCACAAGATACCACATACCACACATGTATTAGGCCTCGCCCAGTATTCATTAGGCCCCGCCCGGTATTCATCAGGCCCTGTATGGCATCACGCCCCCAAGTATTACATAATGGGCTCTTCCCGGCATACATACAAACATATGCAAGAGTCACAAAGATAGTTTGCATCATATAGACATAATCCATTTGGTCGACATTGGTGTCTTCGACCCATAAGTACAGTGAAGAAACTCATCTCTCAGACAATAATCAACTGCTACTTCTCTCACTGCCGAAATACATATGTTATACTCCACCTAGTCATTCATACAAGGCAAACCCTTAATCCACCTTCCAAAAACTAAGAGTTGACCAAAAGTCAATTCATGTCAAAGACAAAGTCAATTTTAGTTGACATCCACATCGTGGCCATCCCTCACCACCTATTGGCCTATGGGTCTAAACCATATGACTTATGTATAAGATGATAGACTTTATTTATCTTAAGTTGTTTCTTTTTTGCTTATCAAATCATGCCTATGTAAGATTGTTGAGTAATAAAAAAAATTAAGACAATAAATATAGTGTTTGTTAACATGGCTATCAAAATAGTTGGTGTTTCAAAATATGTTTTAAAATGATATATCATTCAAACTTTACAGAATCGAAATCATATAACTAATATATGAATTTTATGCAGAAAAGTCCTTAAATAGTATAAATTATATACATAATTTACATTACCTTGAAGAGTCAATTTGGCAACAACTTATTACATATTATCATTTTAACCTTAATATTAAGAATAAAAATAATATTTTAGATCAAATTTATTAAAGAATCCAAAACCAAATATTACATTTCAACTACATATAACCATGCTTTTAGTGCATCCAAAGACCGTCTAAGCATATACCATTGGTTTTCTTTATAAAATATACACCAAGTATCATAAAAGCATAATAACAATATATATTCATCCTATTCATTTAATAGTATTTGTAAAAGGTCAACTTTTATGAGCGATTAGTAAGAGAAAAAGACTGGGGTCCATTTGTACTTTGGTTATATTGAAAGGGTGCTTAAAGAAACATTTTTCCGCCGAACGCAGCCGCACCTGGCAACGGGTGCTCCTTGTCGTATTGTCACTGACACGTGTCCGTCAGTTTATTAGTGGGTGATTATTACGTTAATTAACACTACATTACAAATTTGACTCGTTTTTAGATTTTGGTCTTTTTCCCCATATTTAGGGATGTACAAGAAAGAAACTTGGTCAAGTCCTTTGACTTTGAAAACTTTATTACTTCCAAATGATAAGAACCTTATTTTGCTAGGTTTCTTGGTTTGTTTGGAAGGCTAAAATAATAAAATATATTGTAACGTAAGATAGAAATTACTATACCAAGATGATCATTTTAAAGTGCATCACGGGCTCAAGGTTAGAGGTGAATATAGGCAGGTATTTGTGCGGTTCCTAAAATGTTGGAACCGAAACCGACGGGTAGCGGTTCCAATATCGGGTATCCGGTTCGTTAAATTTTTAAAACTTATAAAAGTATATCTATTGTAAACTTACAATAAGTTATCGATAACATCAATATGTAATTCGTTATGTATAAAATTAGAATTAGAAGATATTAGTAGCTTAAATAACATAATGAAAAAATATGTACATGTTTCTTAAAACCTTTAAAGATTCAAAACAAATTACTCAAAATTCAAAAATTTTAAATAATGTTATTCAAGATACCATATAAAGTATGTGGTTGTGATTTGTAGTGTGTGTACTCCACAGGTAGCGGTTTCAAGATGGTTTTGACTCCGAAAGTGGGTATCCAGTTACACTACTCATGGTTGTCTTGTGATCACCGTTGTATACAGATTCTAAATTTGGATTTCATAATGTTAATTATCACTTCTTTAATTAAAAATTGAAAATTAGTCCATATAATCGATATGTAAAGGGATTTTTTTTTTTTTTTTGAATTAATATTTTGATATTCATTACCAAATTTATAAGAAATATTTACATAGACGTAGTGGGTAAAAAAGCTAACAAGCTTTGAATTTTTATTATTTGGATAGCTCGGATGACCTTACCATCAACATAAGTAGATAAATAATTGTTTTATTCCAAAAAAAAAAAAAAAAAGTTAATTTTCTAACTTTGAGAATTAGAATGAACTGAGTGTGGACTAGAGGGAACCTTGTGTATAGAAGTATTGATGTTCCTTGTATTTTATGTCTGATTTGTTTAACCTGCTTGCAAGGAATTGATCGATCTTTTTAATTAGTATGGATGAACATGGAGTGTGATTGCTGGGTGATGTGATGTCTAGCTTCCTTCTTTGACCTTGATTTTGGATGCACTTCCTTGGGTGGATTCCATGTCCCTCTCTCTCCTGCACTAAATGTAAATGTGCGGCTTTGGAAGCGGTTATCATGTTAACTTGGTAGGTTTGATACAACTTTCAGAATTCCATAGTTAACAGCTCAAAAAGATTTAAAAGGGAAGCTATTTTTTATTATTAAGTCGAGTTTTTGTTCCCTTGGTTCGTTAGTAGAAACTGTAAACTCACAGTCAACTGGGTCATTCAGTCCTAAGTATTTCTGCCACTCTGAAAAGAAATAATAGTCTATAAGCATTAGGATCTTACGCCAATCACCTAATAGCCCGATGTGTGTTTGTTTCATGAGCAAGCTCAAAAGATGACATCATTGTTAATTCATATATATATATATATATATATATATATATATATATATATATATATATATATATATATATAAAGTTGAATTACCAGTGTTACTGTTTATACTTTACTAAAAATACAGTCAAATTACTACACATGATGATGTAACTATGTTGTTTTCTTCTTTGGGACACGTGTAACGTCGTCAATGTTTTCATTACGTTGGTTCATATCCAAACAACGCTACTTTATCACCGACTTGAAAGCTAAAATATTTAGCTAAAAGCCCATTGTTTTCCAGCACGAATGGCAACAACAATAATCTTATAGTACGTGCATGACGTTAGTCAACTTTCACCCATCATCAAAATTCAAAATTCAAAAAGATAATGAATTCAAAACATCTACACTGAAATTTTAGTGTCTTTGTGTTCGTCAGCTTAAACAAACGAACATAACATTTATATCTCTTCCCATCCATGGATTTAAAATTTATGAACACGTGGATCCGAATAACTGGAATTTACGGCCTTGTTTCTAGGGCTATTTTTTATAATGAAAATGGAGTGGGCATTCATGTCTTTTGCACAAACGAAAAAATTATTCCACTTTTTTTGTATGACATAACATTGTAGTTTTGGTCCCATTTGATATTAGTCTGATGCAGGTCAAACACAGTACAAACATGTTATTGGCCTGTCTTGCGTAACAAACACAAACATGACCTAAACGGTAATAATTCTCATTAACCAAACACATACAACATGTTTAGCTTAGAAATCGGTCAGGTTTCAAGAGTGTTTGCTTGCTTGCTTGCTTGCTTAAGATCTCCAAACAAACCCCAAAAAGAGATGCTTAAAGCAATTACATTCACGTCTTTTGTACATTGTGTTTTTCTTTCTTACCTCTTGTGACGAAACCGTACCTTCAGCAAGAACTGCAGCTTAACCTGTAAAAAAACAGTTAACATAATTTATAATTGCTAATAAATCTTGATTTGTGAATTGTGCACAATTTGATACTCCATTTTCATGAATAAAAAGAAGGTGTTATGTCTTATGTGTGTAAGATGAACTTACTTGATCGGTGTTGTAGACGATGTACTCATTATACATCAACTCGGATGCCTTAACATTTGATGATACCGGCTTTCCACATGGCACAACAACATCATCCTTCCACTTAATGTGTTCAGACTCATTAGGGATCTTCTTCCCAAGTCCTTTAGTCGAGTCCTTCCCTTTTGGAGGTTTGTCCATATACTATATAATATAAAAGGACAGATAAATAAGTTTAATTACTTTCAACATACTAAAACACAACATTTATTTCACATATAAGTATAACTGACCTTGGCCTTCTTAAGCTCATACATCTCTCCCAAAGCAACTTCACTTAATAGCATTAACCCCACCGGATTTTTCTTGTCAGTAAAACAATATTGAGCACTTTTGCTCACCAAATCAGCAAAATAAATCCCTTTTCCAAACTGCAAACATAGAAGAAGATTACTTTCTTGACCAATATATAGATTAATAGAGAGAGAGAGAGAGAGAGAGAGAGACCATGTAGCCAGTTGCAGGAGCTTCAGGGGGAGCTATACGCAATCCTTGGCTTAAAATACCAACATAGTTTGTCAAACGAGAACCTATTAAGAACAATAGATTTCATGCAAAAGACATTAATGCCCTTGTCATCTTGCATGATAGATGAAACTAAAAAGAAAAGGTTTGAAGCTACCATACCATGCCAAAGGAGCATCTTGTTCTTGAGTTTATTTTTATATGGAACAAACTTATCAAACTCTCCTTGTCTTTCAACTGTGAAAACTTCTTCCAGTTCAAGTGCCCAATCCTACAATTTACAAAGTTCATCAGCATAATGTCAAAAGACGAAAAAGCCCAAGTAACTGCAAGTCAAAAAAAGACACACCGTATGTGTAGGGGCGTGTGTAGTTTGGAGATACTTCTCAACTAACTGATAATCTTCACTATCATGAGGAAGTGGGACCATTTCACATTGAAGCTTTTTATATTTATCATCAAGTGAATCATCGTTGTCCACATCAAACCCTACTAGCCTTGAAGCTATTTCAATATCCTGAAGTGCTTCCAACATTTTTACCTACAATACAACAAAAATGAATGTCATCATATTGATCCTAACAGATCAATGAATTCTTTAAAATATAAACAAATACCTTTAATTTGAAGTCATCCTCATCCTTGATTACATGTGGATGAACAGAAGGAATGACTGTAAAAAATCGGTTGCTGGCATCAACAATCAAGCTTTCTTTTAGAGGATTATCAGCTGCCTCTTTCAACAGATTCTGAAGCTCTGTCAGTACTTCAAAACCTTCAAGAAGAACAAACATATTTTTCTTGTAAAATTAATACAGAAAACATGTGAGAATTATAATGACATCATACTGAATTTCGTTAGCAAGTTTCCTTACCTTTCTGGATATTACTTTTGCTAAGCTTCCCAAGTGGCATCTCCGCCATATTAATCTCAAACTCCATCATTGCAGCTCTGCAAATTTCAGTATTTATTAAAAAATATTCTTCTTTTAAGCATATATACTAAATAATGAAGATAGAAATCATATTAACTTGTATGTTTCCACATTAAACAACATCTTCATCAACTCCTCTAAAGCAGGAGCAAGTTGGCTTTTAGCATCTTTAATTTTGTTCTTCTGATGTGAATCTTTATTCACCCCATAATCCTGCAAGATCAAGCATTCGAGAACTATGAGAATCTTTTAAATCAAAAGACTACAACGAAAGTAAACAGGGAGAAGATTGAAAATACAATTTCCAAGGGGTAGAATCGTCCAGGTTGCTTCTGAAGTTTCTTTTGTTCCCACGCCTCCCATGAATTCCCAGTCTTTTCAAGAAACAACCGTTTAAATTCTTGAATTGCATCAGACTTACTCAATTCTTCCAACTTATTTCCTCCAATTTTTTCATTGCCAACTCGACCCCACTTCCGGAACACATAACAGCCTGACCCTTTATCTTCTTCAATGATCTGGAGGATATAATAACTTCATGCAGAAAACACGTATAAGAACACGAGTGAAAAGGACGATTTATACATAAAGAATACACGTATTTTGTAAGAATCACCTGTTGATGCCAGTTGATAAGTCAGATAAGCTCAAAGTTGTGTTATAAATGCTTTTTCCATGCTCCAAAATATGCCCAGAATCTTGCAAACCGGATGCTTCATGGACTGCACTTCGTCCTTTGACTTTTACAGTGACCATGCTTTTTGACTCTTCAGTGGCTTCAATTTTATACAAATCAAAACGAAGTTTCTTCTGTTTTGAAAAGCAGTCAACCAGATAATCTTCCCTTACTATAGGTACTTTCATCCTCCTGTCAAGCTCAAACCAACACGGATTCAAGAACAAAACTGACAAAAACTACACATGAAGGGTATAATTGTAATTTTAATGACGAAACTATGTGATGTGTAACAAAGTACTACCTTGCTTTCTTTATCTCAGCATTCAGATTATCCGGTACTCCACTTACCACCAAGCAGCTTGTGTCTGTTATGTTAGCCATGAACATTCAATAAAGAGAAAAAAAAAAAAAAAAAAAAATCTTCTTTTTCTAATCTTTATGCAAGAAACACACACCTTTCTTGATTTTTGCATGAAGTTGTCCACCCACACTCTCGATTTTTGTTTTCCACTCATCCTGAAAGGTAGCATTCATTAGTCATTAGAAAGGCTTGTGCTTTAAAACATCTTATGAAAAGAAAAAAAAAAAAAAAAATGTATCTAAAATAGTACCATTACCATAGTTTTAGATGGAACACCCAAAATACAAACTTTTAGATCCCCTAATTTCTCACTGTGGGCTGACTGAGTCGACCCATTACCAGCTGATTTTCCAGGAGTGCTAGCTGAAGGTGGAGGCATTATCCGAACAGGTTTTTTCACCTTTTGTGTCTTGAACCACTGAACATCATCAATCAAGATAAAACAGTGTTAGAATTCGTCTGTGAAAATATAACAAAGTGTTGCAGTTGACATGTTTACTAAACTCACCTTTAACAGATACTTATTGTCTGTTTCTTCCGGAATGTTCCACTTTCCTTTGACACGTTCAGGCTCTGAAGTGGAGTAAGCACACTTGCTCCATTCGGTTAGAAACCCTCTGCATTTGTACATACCTCCAGAATAGTGAAGATGCCCAGAACAAAGTGCACAATTCTCAAGTGCTCCAAAAAGCATCCCATCAGCACTGATCAAATAAAAGGAATAAACATTCAAAAAGTCATAAACTTGCTATTCCACTGAAAAGATTTATTGTACTTCAAGATACCAATGTCACTGACCCAAATCATGCAAAATAATACGTTGGTTTTAATCATAAAAACAATTAGATAGGTAATTTGCGTTAAAGATTTGGGCCACAAAAGAAAAGTTTCAAACTTTATTGGTTTTGATAGCTAAAAGAAGTTGAAATGAAAAGAATTTACCAGCGATCACGCAGTTCATGCTCTGGTCCAGATGAATCTTGATTATTAGCTTCCAGCATTTCACGCATCTCTGAAGTTGTTACGTGTTTTTTAAGATCATCTTTAAGAGCCCATAATTCTTTTGTTTGGGCCTCTAGTAGACTATGATCCACTAAAATGTTGCTGTTTTTAGATGTTTTTGTTGTCAAAGGGTCATCTTCAGTCTTGGCTATCTTTGACTTTTGATCACGGTCAACGGCTCCTTTACGTTTAGAGCCACCTTTTACAGTCTCTTTCTCCTCCTTCACTTCACCTTTTCCTTAAAGAACAAGTGTAGATAGTCATACAAGAGCATAAGAACATTCGACTTTACCAAATTAGAAAATAGAAATGTGTTGCTATTGATTGCAATTTGTAAAAATCTGACACTACCTTTTTTGGTGGCTGAAACCTCCTTCTTGACCATTGAAAGAACAGTTGACTTATCAGAATCTGACAGGCTTTCCCACCCAACCAATTTTTCAGGTTTAGTATTTGGAGAAGAGTCCATGAAACATTTAGCATGATGCCATGCTAAGCCTCTAGCACCTTGACCTTCTGGCTTACTAGATATACGAATCTACACATAAAAAATAAAATAAAAAAGAAACTTCTATAAACATTAAGAAATTCGGTTATCATTAGTTCATTCTGAGGTAAAAAAAACCAAGTACCCATA
This sequence comes from Lactuca saligna, assembly GCF_052625555.1. Classification (NCBI taxonomy): domain Eukaryota; kingdom Viridiplantae; phylum Streptophyta; class Magnoliopsida; order Asterales; family Asteraceae; genus Lactuca; species Lactuca saligna. Next base: position 7,264,224 of record NC_136425.1, on the reverse strand, counting down.
ACCCACCTCTCCTGTCATGATCTTTTCATTGCATATTTTACAAGTAGCACGAGCAGTTTTTGAAGCTTCAATTGTGCATTTTGAAACATCAAGAGGAGAAGGAGCAGATGAACTTTGGGATTGGGATTGGGACCCAATGCCACCACCTTCAACATACTGTCTTATCTTCTGTTGATCTTCCCAACGAAGTGTTTCAATGCCTTCCACATCATCACAACTAGAAATACAACCAAAATGAGAAATTACCGGTTTTAAAGTTTAAAAAAATACGTTCAAGAAAGTATTTATCTTGTAAAAAAATGATGACAACACATACGATTTTATTTGTTTCGCCTTCTTTAATATGCACGTAGCATGATTCCACATCTGTTCAAGAAACATACATAATTAAGCAATTTTACAACAGCTTATAAAAAGATTACATGTGTATATGATGAACCCATCTTGCAAAACCAACAAAGTGATTGTTTTTAATAGAATAATGGCAAAAGGGGTGAAAGAAACTCACATAGTTGGATACACCTTAAAAGAGCCCTCAACACTACTAAAAGTCTAAAACAGTGAATAGCATTTCTAACCATTGTATTTTGTGCATGATAAGTAATCATTAGATGTTCAAGATTTTAATGTGCGTTTAAACTCAATATCAGATACGATTGTTTTGCAAAAAGTAATTAGCTGCACTCCATTCAATTAGTTGCACTTGGTCATCAAGAGGGTTATTTATTTTCTTTGGATTAAATTTTTTTACCACAAATTGTTAAATGGTATTCAATTTTATAAGAAGTGCCCTTCATGGAAAAAAAAAAATAACAATGTTGATGTTAGCTTTACTGAAAATTTGATATCAGGTGCACATTTGTCATTATTGCAAAGAGACGCAAACCCCAAAATAGCAGGACGTGCAAGACTGTAGTAACAATATAGAAAAAAACCATTTACCATTACACTTTGAACCAGTGGAAATCAAAAAACCTAAACGGGAAGATCAAGTTACACTTTAACTTTGGATGTAAAAAGGGTAACTTCTTTACTTATAAATATAATACTTTGAAGATAAACTGCTAAGGGGTATTCAACTTTATAACAAATGTCACTCATGGAACAATGTTGATGTTGACGTTAGAAATTTCATATCAAGTTTAGGTTTGACATGAAAATCGAAGTGAAGTTTCTTGAAACGGACAAGAACTTGGCTAATATTTCTAAGAGAAGCAAAACCCTAAAATAACTGAACCTGAACAAGCCTATATTGAAACAACCACATTTACCATTAGACATTTGAAACAATAAAAATCAAGAAAGCTAAAATATGGAGAAGATTAAGCAAGAAACGGTAGGAGAGTATTAGGCGGTTTTTTATGGGAAACGAGATGAGGAGGAGTGATTACGGGCATGAAACCGTCGAATTGAGTGGCTTGAACCATTTTGCCAAGACGGAGTTTTTCTTGGGCAATAGGAGTCTTGCAGGTTTTACATGAAGATCTTCCCGATTTTGCATATTCAGCCTTCCATGGCTTCGGGGGAGTCGCCATTTTCCCTCTTTTCCTTCACTGTGTCTTCCTACCCTCGCTCGTAGGAACAAACGAACAACGACAGTGGCACTAATCAATGAAATGTGCTTTTCGCCAAAAAGAAAACATACCCTTTCGAGTGAAGCACCCGTGTGATCATTGTTGTTTTCTTTTTTTTCTTTTTTAATTACATTTTTAGTTTTTTAGGTCAAAACTATAACACATTCTATTAAAAAAAAAAAAAAAAAAACAATAAGGTTTCTTTGCGATTGTTAATTTAAAAAGATTTGTTTTTTAGAAAGAGCTTATTTTTTCTTTACGGTACCACAACAAAAGTCCATAACACTTTTTGGATTAGTCTAAATGGTATCCAAACATAATAGTTTGATAAATTATATTTATATTTGTAAAATATTAAATTTGTATTGTTGAACTTTCAGTTATATAAGTTACTCAAATTGAAATAACTAGGAAAGCAAACCTAAAAATTTAGTAACTTAGTAAATATGAGAAATATGGGATTTAGTTGATTTTTACGGTTTAATAGTTCATCTAATGCAATTAATTAGTCAACAACACTAATGTTCATTAGTGGTAATGAATTTGCTAACATCAACTATAATCGGCAATTAGCTTTCGGTATCATTATTTGATTTAAAAATAATTCACTTATTTCTTTATATGGCTCGTGAAATTAAAATGGACAAATGTCATATTAGCCCATCAAATTGATTGTGTTTGTTTTAAAAAGTTACTAAATTTTTTTTTGCACATTAAAATAATAAAAATTTTATTTCCAAGGTGTGTTCATCAACAAACCTTTTTGCTATTCTGATGGTGTTCATCATGTGTTCGAGAACATCGATTTTGTTGGTATGTCGTATAATGAGTTTGTGGGTTTTCTTGAACGATTCACACAAGAGAAGTGTGAGAAACTTTATTATTGTTAACCTGATTTACAAATCTCAAACGGTTTAACCATGGTTTCTAATGAACTTCAATATTAAGAATTTATACACATTGTTTATTAATGTGGAGTACAATTGCATATTTACATGGACCATTTTGGTACTATTGTGCACGTGACTAAGGAAAATGAAAATGAAGATAATTGTTTTGTGAAGTCAAACGTGCCAATCGAAGGGGAAGAAGTTATTAACCTAACTGACTTCATAAGTCCACAACAAAGCAACATGGTAAGAGTAACCTATGAAGGAGTAAGTCAAGCAAATGGAAATGAGGATGCCATGAAGATGAGAATATCCTAGATGTGAAAGGAAAATCAATGTTTAGTGAAAACATATCTTGGAAGAAACAGTTGTCAATTCTAGGTATGATGTTCACCAACCCTAAACAATTAAAATTCATGCCTTCTAATTATGTTGTAGCAAATGGGTATCAATTGTACTTTGAAAAAAATGACAGTAAAAGGTTATTGGTTAAGTGTTGTGATGGTGAATGCACATTTAGGCTCTTGGCGTCATAGATGAGTGAGGAGCACTCATTCCAAATCAAGTCCCTTATCAATGACCATAATTGTGCAAGAAATTTTAAGTTAGGGTCAATTATTAATTATAAATGGATTGTAGTCAGGGAAGTTCTTGAGAATCAGAAAATCAATGTTAGGATGCTAAAAGAGGAAGTAAAGGCTAAATTTGGCATAGAGGTTAGTATGGGGTAATGTAGGAAAGCTAAGCAACATGTAGTGTCTCTTGTTGAAGGTATCATAGTGGAAAATTATGCAAAGTTGTGGTCCTATGGTGAGGAGATAAAAAGATCTAATACAGGGTCAAAAGTCAAGTTATTTGTAAACTCTATGTTAAATGTGAAAACTTACTTTAGCAGGATATATATATATATATGTGTGTGTGTGTGTGTGTGTTTTCATGCACTAAAGGAGGGTTGGAGAAGTGGTTGTAGAAGGATAATAAACTTAGATGGGTGTTTTTCTAAAAGGAATGTGTATTGGTCAGTTATTATGTGTTGTTGGTAGGGATGGAAACAACCATATATACCTAATAGCTTGGGTTGTAGTTTGTGTTGAAATTAAAGACAACTGGAAATGATTCTTAAAAAACTTGCAAGAAGATTTGCATCTTGAAGGTGGGTATGGTAAGACATTGATTTCACATCAACATAAGGTATGTTTTTCTTCATAATGTTATGGCTTATTTGTTTCAAATATGATCTACTTCTAAATGTTCTGATGATGTAAATGCAGGGGATAATTAAAGCAATGAAGGATTTATTCCCAGAGATAGAACATAGGCAATGTGCCAGACATATTCTTTCCAACTTCAAGAAGAAATTCCATGGGGCTCAATATGAGAAATTATTTTGGAAGGCTTGTAAGGCATCAATTGAACCTCTCTTCAATTCTGCAATGAAAGAGATTCAAATTATTAGCCCTGCTACTTATGTGCATCTTACGTGAATGAATTCAAACTCATGGTCAAGAGCATTTTTCAAATAGGAAGGGGATGTGATGTTGTTGAGAATCGGTTGTCTCAAAGCTTTAACAATGTTATATTGGATGCTAGGAAGAAGCCAATTATTACAATGTTGGAGGATATTATATTATATGTGATGCAGAGGACATATAGTTTGAGACAGAAAGAAAGTGGATGGGGACATTTTGATGTATGTCCAAACATAAGGCTTGCCATAAATGAATTGAAGATCTAACAAAGGTACTTTATTCTTCTCTAAAACTCTTGTTCACCATAGTAGCTCTTGCTAATTGTGTTTATTTATAGGTACTAGCAGGTGCTTCCTAGTGATATGACTACCTTTGAAACAAGAAACTTATGAGAGTCTTATGGTGTTGATTTGGAAAAGAAAACATGTACTTTTAGGATTTGGCATTTGAATGGGTATGGTTGTGTACATTCAGTGGTAGCCATTTCTTATGTAAACAGAGATGTAAAGGCATTTTTTGATCCTTTATACCGTGCTTGCATATATATGAACACATATAATTACTCAACATAAAGCATGAATGGGAGTGCAATGTGACCCCCAACAGACTACATACCACCTTTGCCACCATTGAAAAGGAAGATGCCAGGGAGACCCACTATTAAGAGAAAGAGTGACAGTATTGAGGTTAGTGGGTCACACAGAGTATCCAAGTCAGGAAAAAAGATTGTGTGTGGTGTTTGTAAAAAGGTAGGCCACAATGAGTCAACCTGTGATGCAATGTCAAAGCCACAAAAAAGTCAGGTCAAAAGAGGAAGGTTGGAGGTAGATGTGCGAGTGGTAGTGAATTGAAGAAATGGAAGGGTGAAGCTAGTGCATTGAAGAAAGGGAAAGGGCAAGTGCAAAGGGGAAATGGTGTAAAAAAGGGAAAAAAGTGAAGGTGAAAGTAGAAGTGGAAGTGGAATTGGTTTCAAATTTGGACAATGTGAATGTGGGTCAACAAGTGTTGTGAATAAGAAGAATGGTCAAAAAGAAGGTACAATCAAGTTAAGGAAAAAGTTAGAGCAAATAATAAAGAAAAAGTTGGCAAAAAGGGTTTAGAACAAAAACGATGTGTAACACTCAAATTTTTCATACAAAATTGTCATTTTTAAGATTCCCAAAAACATAGTTTGTAACACCATCTTTGTGGCATCCCCAATTTCATGGCCATAAAATATCGATTTGTTTATGCTTTATTTGAAAATCAAAGTATACTTTTGAAGAATATGTTATGGATTTTGTTCCCAAAAATATGATAAAGAATTTATCAAAGCATTTATGAAGAAATGTATTTTCATTATATTAAAAACCTTGGGACATCATTGTCAATACAGATCAAAAGTATAAACAGAAACAACATAGGTCTTACAACGTTCTATTTATTTCTACTGGCATATAATCCATAATCTCTCATCAAGTCATCGCATCTATGCCCTCGTGCCACTACCTGTAATACAAGAAACTAGGCCTGTGCATGGGTCGGTTTGGGTCGGTTTTGACCTAAAACCGAACCCAAACCGATGATGATCGGTTTCTAAAAATTTGAACCCAAACCGAAAACCAAACCAATGGGTTCGGTTTATCGGTTTTCGGTTTTAAACTTCGGTTTCATGGTTCAGTTTTGGTTTTTTAATTCAAACCAAATCTCAAACTTATTTCTTAATCTTACCTCAACTCACTAACTATATAATGGTGAGGATATGTGAAATTTAGGTATCCCAAGCGATGTGGGACTCAATCAATGTTGGGGATAATAGAAAGAAAGAGGGTGGCGAAGTTATATAGAAGAAAATAATGGCTAAGTTTTGGTAATGGGGCGATGTGGGATGTATCTAACTATTTGGTAAAATAAATGGAGGAAAAAGACGCTAGTAGGTTTCGAACCTGCGCTGACTCATACAATCACCCAACGTGTTAACCACTAGAGCAACGCATCTGTTTGTGTTTATAACCCAATGACTACGTATATATACATATATAAATCACAGAATACATATAATATATGAAATTCGGTTCGGTTCGGTTTCTATCGGTTTTACCAAACCCAAAAACCGAAACCAAACCGAAAATTTCGGTTTTTGAAAATTCTAAACCCAAACCGTCGGTTTATGCTTCGGTTTCGGTTTTTTGGGTTCGGTTTTGTCGGTTTTTGTCGGTTTTTGTCGGTTTTTCGGTTTCCGGGTTCGGTTTTGCTCACCCCTACAAGAAACTGAGTGGGTTAGGCTTGAGAGTCTGGTGAGCACATAGGGATTTCAACCCATAATAATTAAGTTTATTAATTTCATCAGATCAATCAACTTGATTACCCATTCTTGTTATCCTCACCTTTTGTCCCTAAAGCATCTAAATTAAGGGACCTCACCTAAGGATCATCATCGGGATGACAATAATGCTTAGGGGATTCCTCCTCAATATATGTCAGTAAGGCGACCATGAGGCGGATGGAGTACACCGGTGAACACATCGTTCACAAACACCTATATGTTGCGAGCCTGCCAGCGTTCTACTAGATTGTCTAGAATAGTCTGTGGTCGTCAACTCGTCATCTATACTCCGCTAGATGACTAAGTCAGCTTAAACATCAAGGCCTCTCATCATTTTATTTCATCGCTCATCATTTATTTCATATACCCATCTTTCCCAACATATTTATAGGTATAAAATACATATACAATTTAAATCAAGTAAACACATGTATATTTTGTTCATCCAACATAGATATCAAGAACACATATAATATGCCCACATAGCACGTATTTTATATTAAATACTTCATATATATGTGTAAGATGAAAGTAACTATGCACTCACTTGTTAAAGTAATGATTCCAAACTCAGGCAGCGCTTTGCTTCTAACAATTCTATTTTCCTTCGACGAAACCTAGTATCATTACCGCTAGATTTTAGTCTAATATTTATTGCGACTACTTACGAGCAATATTGTTTTATAAGTGTTTGAACAATACTTTTCAACTACTATGTACAGACAGGGGCCAAACATGAAACACCGGAGGGCATGACCATTTTAGCATTATAGCACTTCTTAAATCCAACAACCCTATGAGGCCCTTCAAACCAGATTCCCTATACTGCGAGTAGTTAAAAGATATTATAATAACACTTTGTATATTATATTTTATAATACATATATTTTTTATTGGTTCGTAATAACGATATTGCATTTAAACATCAACTACAGTTAAAGTAGGGTAAGCATAACTTACATATAAGAGGGTTTGGCGAGGAACCGGGTTTTGCAAAGGCAGAACTTCCGAGTCGAAAGCTCTTCTTCTTGAAGCATTTTGGTGCTCCGGGACTCGCCTCTAGCACTTAGGAAGTACTAGGGAATGGGAGGGATAGTTTTGGAGTGTTGAGAGAGAAAGAATAGTGAAGGTGTGAAAAAATGAGGCTTCCATCACATCTTATTTATAGGTTGGAGTTGTGCAGGTATGTTGGGCATACCCTTGGAGCTACAATGCACGTATGAGGGCTACGTTGCATATACGAGGGCCAGCTGTCAGCATCCGAAGCGAGACCGTGGGAAGCAAGCGAGAGTTAAGATTAAGCCATGTCACTCTCCTCGCAACAACATATTCCCAACTTCTAAATTTTGTAAGTTTTGCATACGAGCTCCATTTCTTTTGACGTTCTTTATATCCACGTGTAAGTGGCGACGTACTCTACAACTTTCATTTAGACTCTGTCGGCTAATTTTGATTTTATTTTTAAAGTTATATTTTAATAGGCCTAGATAGATAAAGTTCGTTAAAAGTTCATAACTTTGTCATCCGACGTCCGTTTTTGTCTGTCTCTATATCGTTGAGTTCCTATTAATGAGATATCCAATTCTCATTTAGATTGTATCGGCTAAAAATCAGTTGATCTAAGATTCGAATTACGGGCTGTGTACTGTTATGCTAAATCGTAGAAAAATCATAACTTCCTCATACGCAGTCAGATTTAGACATTATTTTTATGCACACTCTCGGTTTAACGTATACTATGACTTTCGTTTAGATCACTAAGGCTAAAAAGTATTTTATCGCAAACTCACTTTTTATGACTCTCGGTGTCATGCCAGTTTTGCCGCAAAACTTCGACATGCCATAACTTTTTCGTTATAAGTCGGATTTCAACATTCCTTATATCCCTGAAATCCTTGTTATGACTACTTCAAATTTCTTCATAGATATTGGGTCTATCTATTATTTTATTTTTGACGTTTATTTTTATAATTATTTTATCATGTCATTATAAATAAGTATAATGCACATAAAATCATGTAATTCACATAATATTCAAATAATTCATCTTCATTACTTCAAAATAGGTTACAATTGTTAACCCTAACTACTATATTGTTATAATAATGTTTAGCATAGAAACACGGGTGTTACAATTCTCTTCTCCTTAGGATGATTCTGTCCCGGAATCATGCATCAGCAAACAAATGTGGATAATTACTCATCATGTCACTCTCTGTTTCCCATGTGAGGTTCAGCCCATTCATATGTTTCCATGGCACAAGCACCAAGTCGACCATCTTGCGTCAAAACTTTTTTGTCTTACGGTCAACAATTGCCTTAGGCTCTTCGATAATCCTTAACTCCGAAAGTGGAATTATATCGGAAACTTCTCCTGTAAACTTCTTCAAATAACACACATGGAAAGTGTTATGAATACCATCTAGTTCTTCTGGTAATTCCAACTTGTAAGTTTGGTTCCCAATCCTCTGAAGAACCTTGTATGGTCCAATAAACCTTAGACATAACTTTCCTCTCTTTCCAAATTGTATAAGACCCTTCCACGGTGAGACCTCGAGCAACACCAAATCTCCAACTTCGAATGTTATTGGTCGTCGCTTCTTGTCAACATAGCTCTTTTGGCGATCTTGAGCTGCCAACATCCTTTTTCTAATTACTTTTAGCTTTTCACCAGTCTGATGGACAATCTTGGGGCCCATAAACTGCTTTTCTCCAGCCTCAAGCCAACAAGACGGCGTACGAAACTTCTGACCGTAGAAAGCTTGATAAGATGTCATCTTAACGCTCGAATGGTAACTATTGTTGTTGGAAAACTCTACCACGGGTAAATTGATGGGTTTTATACAAACAATCTTATGTGTGCATGCAACCCTATATTCAGATCTATGTTTTCATTATTAGTTATACAAAATTATGAACACAAAAAGAAACCTAGCATGCTTCTAGTATTTTCAAAAAACATAAAGAAGAAAGGAATACATACCTCTTGTTGTTATGTTGTAATAACAACTTGTATCTTGAATATTCTTGTCTTTGAAAGCAAGTACCACAAGTGTAGTACCTCTAATGGCTCATAAATACCAATAGCAAATGGAGAGAAAAGAGAGAGAGAGAGAGAGAGAGAGAGGTATGAAATTCGGCTCTAGGAACCCTAGGTATCAAGTGGCCGAATTTCTTATGCAAAGGGGTCTTTATATAGGTGTAGGAATTAGGGTTTTAGTCCTTATCCTTATCCGGTTGCTTAGCCATCAAGCAGTCTAAAGGATAACTCTAGAACCCTTATCATGGATAAATTCTAAGGCCTTTATCCCCTTGAATTCGTCCATTCTATCCCATAGGGATTCCTTGCCCAACATTGTAACTATCAAACAATTACAGTTCAGTGACCTAAGTTCAATTAATCTTCTTTTGATCACAAAATTAATTCTTAATTAATTCTTGACCAATGTTAATTAAACAAATATGATTTCTCTTTTAATATATTATTCTTATAATATATTAATAAACCATAATAACCTCTTTGTCTATTATTTCTCCAGTCAAGTTGCTTTGGTGAAGGCAACCCAAAAGGACCGTGCACAACCGAGTCAAGTACTTACCAAATATGGTTACAGGCTTAGACACTAATCCAACAGTCTCCCACTTGGATAAGTCTAGTAACCATAAATGCAAGTACAATGTAATTAGCAATCGTAGCTCTCAAAGATGTTGTCGAACTCTGATCTTATCAGTAACCTGTCCTTTAGCTAAGGGATCGTATAATCCTCTGTTATAGATATCGTGTGGACAATCACATGGAACATAGTCATACTTATTGTCCAACAATTTGTTTCTCGATCTCTGATTCGTTTGACATAGAACTTAATTGAACACATCAATTCAGTTCTGACCGGGCCCAACACATAAGTCAAACCAAATCATCGAGGGGCCTTGATATCGCTTCTACCCTATTAGGATAAAAGGAGCAGATAAACTTTGACTTATATGCATTTACTATTTACTAATAAAATCATACACAACAATGTGTTTTATAACATCAAGTTACTGATGCGTTTTCGCATTATTAATGCACAAATAATTAGCAAGCAATAAACCATATATCTAGGTTTTAAGACCATATGATATTATCGTCTTGCGATCACTCGAGATAAATTCCATGAAGTGATTCCAGCAAGCGTAGGTTTATTCCAATGCTCAAAAATTGGTCATAAGCATCCATGAACGTTGTAGCAAACTTTTGATATGTCTAATACACTTTATAAAATCTACACACCAATTCACGACAATCTTCATTCATACCTACTTCCAACATATGAACGACTGTGGACCGTTTGAATAATCTTATTATCCAAGAAGTCAAAACATTCAAAATGAAACAATAGGTAAACAATTAACATAAGACATTAATATTATTAATAAATAATACTCTTTTATTTAATCATCAAATGTTAATTACAATTTATCTATTACACGTTTCTAAACTAATATCGTCCTTCAACCCGATGCTCCTAGCGTGGTGCAAGTGATTAACCTTGCTCAATACCTTTGTAAGTGGATCTATTGGGTTATCCTCTAATGATACCCTCTTTACTACGAGGAGTCCTTCCACCCGATGTCGAATAAAGTGATATTTTCTATTGATATGTCAAGATCTGTCGTGATCCCTCGGTTCCTTGGTCAAGGCAACCGCTCCTTCATTATCACAAAAAATTTCCATGGGCTCCTTTATGGCTGGCACAACTCCAAGGTCTCCAATGAAGTTCTTCAACCATGTTGCCTCTTTTCACGCTTCTCTTGCTGCAATGTACTCTGATTCACACGTTGAATCAGCTACGGTTTCTTGCTTGGAACTTTTCCAAGTCACTGCTCCTCCATTAAGGGTAAAGACCCAGCCCGACTGCGAACGGTAGTTGTCCCTGTCGGTTTGAAAACTGGCGTCACTGTACCATTGCACCTTCAAGTCATCACTCCCACCGAGGACTAGAAACCATTCTTTGTTCCTCCGAAGGTACTTAAGAATATTCTTGATTGCGCTCCAATGTGCTTTGCTAGGTTTCCCTTGATATCTGCTGACCATGCTCAAAGCGAAGGCCACATCAGGGCGAGTACAAGTCATAGCATACATGATCAAGTCAACTGCGGGAGCATAGGGTACTCGGCTCATCTCAACTATCTAGACTTCGGTACTCAGACTTTAAATCTTACTCAACTTGGCATTACTTTGGATCGGTAACTCCCTTTTCTTGGAATTCTCCATACTAAAATGTTTTAGTACCTTGTTCAAGTAAGTATTTTTGACTAAGTCCTATTAGTCTGTTACTCCTGTTTCTCACTATCCTTATTCCCAAAATATAGACAGCCTCTCTGAGGTCCTTCATAGCAAAGCACTTCCCGAGCCAGGACTTAACTTCCTGCAGTGTCGGGATGTCGTTTCCTATGAGAAGTATGCCATCAACATATAATATGAGGAAGCTTACTATACTTCCACTGGCTTTAACATATACACATGATTCATCCTCGCTTCGTAGAAAACCAAACTCTTTGACTTTTTCATCGAAACAAAGATTCCATATGCGAGACGCTTGCTTAAGTCCATAAATGGACTTCTCAAGCTTACACACTCTATTGGGATGCTTCACATTGAATAAACCCTCTGGCTGATCCATGTAAACATCCTCATGCAACTTCCCATTAAGGAAAGCGGTTTTGACATCCATTTGCCATACTTTATAATCATGAAATGCAGCAATGGCCAGCATCACCCTAATAGAATTTATCTTCGCAATCGGTGAAAATGTTTCATCATAGTCAACTCCGGGAGTTTGAGTGAAACCCTTTGCAACTAATCACACCTTATAGGTGTGCACATTACCATCCATGTCGGTATTCTTCTTGAAGATCCATTTGCACCCGACCATCTTACGACCTGGTACATGATCAACCAAGCTCCAAACTTGGTTATCGTACATGGACTGAATCTCTTTGTCCATCGCCTCTTTCCACTTTGCAGACTCCGGGCCTGCCATGGCTTCCTTATAATTGTTAGGTTCGTCCAAATTTATTAGTGTAGTATCACTAATATACGTATCCCCTTATGTAGTAATATGAAGACCATATAATTGGAGTTGGACCCTAACTCTTTCGAAACGTCTAAGAGGTAATGATTCGTCAATTGGTTAAACCGGAGTTTCCTCCTCAAGTTGAACATCAGCGTTATAGGTTCCTTCATTGCTCGACTCTTAAATCTCTTCAATATCGATTTGTCTCCCACTATCCCCTTGGCTTATGGGTTCTCGCTCTCGGAAAACCCCTCTTCTCGCAACGAAGACGGTATTGTCACTCGGTCTAGAGAAGATATATCTAAAGGACTTATACGGGTAGCTGATGAAAATACACCGTTCACTATGAGGTTCGAGCTTGTCGTGAGTCTCTTATCTTACGAAAGTCTCGCAACCCCAAACCTTAATATGTGCTAACGAGGGAGCCGTCCCTGTCCACATCTCGTGAGGTGTTTTGGTAACCTTCTTCATAGGGATTAAGTTAAGGATATGGGCGGCAGTCTCTAAGGCATACCCCGAGAATGAGATAGGTTGTGAAGCACGACTCATCATGGAACGAACCATGTCTAGCAAGTTTCGATTACGCCTCTTAACCACATCATTCAACTATAGTGTCTTAGGTGGCTTCAATTGCGAAACAATTCCACATTCCTTAAGGTAGTCGTGGAATTCAAGACTTAGGTACTCTCCTCCTCGATCCGTTCGAAGCATCTTGATCTTCCTGCCCAATTGATTCTCCACTTCTTGTTTAAACTCTTTCAACTTTTCAAAGGTTTCTGACTTGTGCTTGATTAAGTAGATATACCCATATTTGCTATAGCCATCGGTAAAAGTCACGTAGAAGCGCATCGCATCCTTTGGGGTGGATCTAAAGGGTCCACACACATCGGTATGTATGAGATCCAATAAACCCTCACCCCTTTCACAAGTGCCAGTGAAGGATGACTTGGTCATCTTTCCAAGTAAACAAGATTCCCACACGTCATCATCCCTAAGGTCGAATGACTCCAACACTCCATCCTTTTGGAGTTGGGCTATGCGTTTCTTGTTGACATGTCTAAGACGACAAAGCCACAAACATGCTTTGTCCATACTATTGGAAGAATCAACACACAACACATCATTTCCTAAGTTATCTACAACCATCACAATTTCATATGTTCCATTACAAGGAAATGCTTCAAAATATAAAACATTATTAAGATAAGCATAAATAGAACCTATTTCATTATCAAATGGATATCTAAAACCTTTTCTATATTAACCATGAAATGAAATGATGTTTCTATACATAATTGGAGAATAGCAACAATTGTTTAAATCTAAATCTAATCCATTAGTAAGCACTAAGGAATAAACTCCAATCTTGGTGACATGCGACGATCTTTTGTTTCCCGTGATTAGATTTATCCTTCCATGCTCCACATCTCTAATTCTTCTTAGTCCCTGCAAATCAGAATGTATGTGGAAACCACATCCTGTATCAAGAACCCAAGAAATAACATGTAATAAATCATTAGATTTAATTGTGTAAATACCTACAAAAGATGGCTTGATCTTCCCATCCTTGATGGCTTGCAGATATTCTGGGCAGCTTCTCTTCCAATTCCCTATCTTGTAGTAGTGGTGGCACTCTACCTCCTTTGGATTAGAGTTGGGTTTAGCATAACCAACTTTGGTTCCACTAGAAGAGGTACCATCTTGGGATTTTCCCTTGTGGTGGCTCTTTGAGGGAGCCTTTCTCTTCTTACCCTTCCCTTGCCCAATAGCCAAAACAGGGGCAACAGTTGGAGCGGGAGTTGATGCAACAGACTTATCCTTGAGATTACTCTCAGCAGTCCTCAGCAACCCTTGAAGCTTGCTCAAGGTGACCTCTTCCTTATTCACGTGGTAGGTCATGCGGAACTGGTTGTAGCAGGGAGGCAAGGAGTGAAGGATGATGTCAATCGCCAGCTCTTCATCAAAGTTAACATTCAACTTTAGCAGACGATCAACATATCTCTGCATCTTTTGCAGATTGGCGGTAAGGGACTCTTCATTACCCATTCGGGTAGTGATCATCGAAGTTATGATCTCGTACCTTTCTTGCCTCGCACTTTGGTGGTATCGGTCCAACAATTCTTGATGCATCTCATAGGGATACATGTCCTCATAGGACTTTTGGAGTTTGAAAGTCATTTTCGCTAGCATGATGCAATGGACTTTCGTGGTATCACGCTCGTGGGCCTCAAAGGCAACGATCTCTTCGGGAGTGGCAGTGTTCATGTCGATCTCCTTCAACTACTTGTCAAGGACATACTCTTTGTCCTCGTAATGGGTGACCATTCTTATGTTACGGATCCAATCATTGAAATTGTTTCCGTCAAATATCACCCTCCCACACAAGTTCATGAGTGAGAAAGAGCCGGATGAATTCGAGCCAGAAGCATTGTTGTTGTTCATGTTAGACATCTGGAAAGGAAAAGAACAAACTTTAATTAGAAATGAATCCCCAATTAAACACCCAAATGAGAAACTAGGGCTAGGATCTAACAACATTATTTATAGAAAAGGGATGTCGTAATCTAACATGTAAATAATTTGAAGGTAAGTGAATAACGATTCACTAATTCTCCACCATGAAAAACGAAAAAGAGATTAAGTTTTAAATGTATTGAAAACTCCTAGATTCTTTTGAGATTCATTGAACTTTTCAATGGCATGTTTAAATCTTGATATGCCCCTCTAGTTTGTAACTGGGATGTCGAGGATCACAAAGCGGGTGTGAATAACCATGCACATGTACATGTTTCCCTCATTGTTACAGTCACCTATTCGATGTGTCAGTTAGCCACACACGCTCCATTAAACTATGATAAACAATTTTGCCACCTTTGCTTAGAACCCAATTAGTGTGTCAGTTAACCACACACGCTCCACTAACGTCTTAGCAAGGGTGCAAAGTGTAATTTTATGGAATTGCATCAATTCACTTTTGCCTAAAGTAACTAAGATCGAGAATTTTGTAAAAACATTTAGTTACTTTTATAATTCATTATACTTATTAATAAGAGAGGGTTGCCCTATCCTACCCGTTCGGCTAACGACCCTCCACCAATCAAGGAAGCGGTGGGTGAGAGTGGACACCCATTAAACGGGCATTTTATAGGTCATAACCTTATACTCCCCTTAGATATTGGCTTCGTGAATGAGGCCTACTAACGGTAAGAGTAGCATTTTAAGTTATACATATATACATATTAATCTTGTAATATTTATAATAGTATAGGGTGTATTCTAAACATTTTAAAACACTAGGGTTTTAATCAAATTTAAAATTTCTAAAATTTAAAACCTTTTTATTTAAAATTTTAAATATTAAAACTTTGGTTTAAAACTTTGATTTAATAATTATCCAAAAATTAAACTATTAATTTAAATTATTAAATCTTGAAGAATTAACTTGTTAAATTAAAACAATTAGTTTAATCTAATCCCTTAAATCCCCTAAAATCTGAAAATTGGGATGGGATAACTCAAAATCTTTAATTACCAAATTAAACAATTAAAGAGATAATCATAAGATATGACAATATCCAAATCCCTAAAATTTAGGGATCTTATCTTGGGGATGAGGTAAATTTCGAAACCCTAGGGTTTATGAACCCTAATTTCGAAAATCATGACTTTAGGGTTTATTGGCTATAAACCCTAATATGTCAAATTCATACTTTTGTATAAAACTGATTAAAAACAAAACCCAACGCTCTGATACCACTAATGAGTTTTATACAAACAATCATATGTGTGCATGCAACCCTAGATTCGGATATATGTTTTCACTATTAGTTATACAACATTATGAACACAAAAAGAAACCTACCGTGCTTCTAGTATTTTTGAAAAATATAAAGAAGAAAGTAATACATACCTCTTGTTGTTATGTTGTAATAACAACTTGTATCTTGAATCTTCTTATCTTTGAAAGCAAGTACCACAAGTGTAGTACCTCTAATGGCTCACAAACACCAATAACAAATGGAAAGGCAAGAAAGAGAGAGAAAGAGGTATGAAATTCAGCTATAAGAACCCTAGGTATCAAGTGGCCGAATTTTTTATGCCAATGGGTCTTTATATAGGTGTAGGAATTAGGGTTTCAGTTTTTATCCTTATCTGGTTGCTTAGCCAGCAAGCACCCCAAAGGATAACTCTAGAACGCTTATCATGGACGAATTCTAAGGCCTTTATCCCCTTGACTTCGTCCACCTTATCCCATAGGGCTTCCTTGCCCAACGTTGTAACTATCACATAATTACAGTTTAGTCCCCCAAGTTCAATTAATCTTCTTTTGATCACAAAGTTAATTATTAATTAATTCTTGACCAATGTTAATTAAACAAATATGATTTCTCTTTTAATATATTATTCTTATAATATATTAATAAACCATAATAACCTCTTTCTCTATTATTTCTCCAATCAAGTTGCTTTGGTGAAGGCAACCTAAAAGGACCATGCACAACCGAGTCAAGTACTTACCAAATATGGTTACGGGCTTAGACACTAATCCAACATAAATGCTCATCCGAGATACCTTGGAATTCTAGGGTACATACTCTTAACATATCTTTTAGTGTTCGAATTTTTCTTTCGCTCTGACCATCAGTCTGCGAATGGTAGGTTGTACTTAAACACAACTTCGTACCCATTTTCTCTTGTAGACTCCTCCAAAATCTTGATGTGAAATGACTATCACAATCTGATACAATCGTTAAAGAAACCCCATGAAGTCTACTTCATGTAAGTATTTGCAAGCTTATCCATAAACCTACTCTCATTGGCTGCTATAAAGTGTGTACTCTTTGTGAATCAATCCACGACTACCCAGATCATGTCGTGACCGTTCTTCATCCTGGGCAGTTTAGTTACAAAATCCATGTTGATGTCTTCCCATTTACCCATGGGTATAGGTAAAGGTTCTAAACTCCTATATGGTTTCTGATGTTGTGCTTTAACTCTCACACATGTTACATAATCTACCACATACTTTGCAACATCGAGCTTCATCATCAGCCACTAATAGTAAGGTTTTAGATCCCTATACATCTTGGTGCTACCATGATGAATCGAGTACATGGTCTTGTGAGCTTCTTCCATCATAAGATCTTTCATTCCTCCCATATTAGGTACCCAAATCCTATCTTGGAATACCTTTAATCCTTGATTATTTGTACTGAATACCAACGTTTTGCCTAACCGTTCTTCATTTCAGTCATTTTTCTCCAAAGCTTCTTCCTGAGCTTTCTTGATGCTTTCCACAATCGTTGAGACAACTTCTATTCTTAATTCTCTTGGCCTTTTTCTTTCCAAGTTTACTTTTCGACTTAGAGCATTAGCTACGACATTTGCTTTACCAGGGTGGTAAAGTATTTCACAGTTGTAATCCTTGAGCAACTCCAGCCAACGTCGTTGCTTCATATTCAACTCTTTTTTATCAAATAGATACTGGAGACTTTTATGATAAGTGAAGAGTTTGCACTTTGTACCGTAAAGATAACGCCTCCATATCTTTAATGCAAATACTACCGCTGCCAACTCCAGATCATGAGTGGGGTAGTTCTTCTCGTGCTCTTTCAACTGTCGAGATGCATATGCTATCACTTTATCTCTTTGGCTTAGAACACAACCTAACCTAACTCCATATACATCGCTATAGACTGTGAAGTCTTCAACTCCGTCAGGTAAAGAAAGAATATGTGATTCACACAACTTCTTCTTTAATTTCTCGAATGCTTCTTGATGTCTCTCACTCTGTGTATATGTAGTTATTTTATGGGTCAAATTTGCCAATGGAGCAGCTATCGAAGAAAAGTAATGGATAAATATTCGGTAATATCCGAATAATCCCAAAAAGCTTCAAATCTCAGTAGGACTTTTTGGTCGTTCCCATTTCATCACAGCTTCAATCTTTGTTGGGTCAACCATTATTCCCTCTTGGTTAACCACATGACCTAGGAATTTGACTTCTCGAATCCAGAAATTACATTTTGAGAACTTTTGACCGTATGGGGTGACTTTGACTGTTGACTTTTGACCTGGTTGACTTTTGGATAAATGGCTAGTATGGAGGATAGACTAAGGACTAATCTTGAATAGTTTGATAGGTGGTTTGTAGCATCGGTTCCTTGATTAGTTTGAGCTGTGGTTGAACCTATTCGAGTGTGAGGTGATTCTTCTTACTATATTATGTAGGATGCTAGTTGTCTTGTGACTTGTGCATGTATGTTAGGGCAAGGCCCGATGGTATGTATGGTATGTGGTATTTTAGAGAACTCAATAAGCTTTGTGCTTACGATTTTGACGTTTAAATGTTTTAGGTACTTCTTGTTCGAAAGGGAAGGGTCCGACTTAATCGCACTGCATCCCCTGAAGTTTATTTCCGCATTATCTTTTTATGACTCACTTTGATATTTGAGAACACATTACACTTTGATTGTCTTTTGAACAAATGAATGTATGTTTTGGGTTGTTTTAAAAATGAATTTTTTACTTGACATTTCGGGGACATTAGAATAGGGATTTAGGCTATGGGGTATACAAACGCTACACAAAGCGACATCGTCGCCATCTACACTACATTAGAAGAGAGGGGATAAAGAAAGAAGAAATGTTATAACATTGTGTGGCTTAAACTACGCCGCTCCATGCCAACAAGACACCATATTTGTAGTATACCTTTACATGCCAATGAAGGGTGGTGTATATGGCGTGAGAAGCATTGACATTATCACCATGCCATTGGCGTTGGATGTATACTGAGTAACCTTATAGAATATAAAAAGGTTTATAAAATGAAAATGATATGGACCTCTAAATAAGGTCCAACATTGGAGATGTTAATGACCAAAACACTTGGGGGCACTCGATTTGCATAATGTTTTGAAGGAGTGAAATTTCTTAAAGTAATTTAAATATGAAGAAATTGAAATGTAAATGAATTGGAATTAGTAATTCGTTTAGTTGACATGAAATAAAATATGTTTTTTTGTTTTGTTTGCAAATTTGTCAATGGAATTTAAAAGTAAATTATATAATACGCCCAAAATATTCTTTTAATATTTTTTTATAACTTATTATTGTTATTAATAAATGTGATAAAACTTTCATTTAATTAAAATGTCGAATTATCAAACTTTTACCCACTCAAACTTATTGTTTTTTTTTATTTAATTTGCTAGTAACATATATGGTAAAAGATAACTTCAAAAAACAAAAATATATATAATTGCACTCGTAAAACATAGTTAATAGATATCTTGCTTTTAGGCTTGGTCTAAAGTCACTTAATCAATAGTTAGGTGCATATTTTGAGATTTAAAGTAAGAAAAAAAAAACTTATTTGTGTGCGTAAGTGTGTGGGCATAGGTGTGAGAATGCGTGTGTGTATGTAGGTGTAAGTATGGTTATGAGTGTGTGGTTAACGCATGTATGGTTGTAGGTATTGGGGTGTGATGGTAGGGTAAGGGTAGGTTGGTAGGTAGGGTAGGGGTAGCTATGGGTGGGTGTGGGTTTAGATGGGTAGGTGGGTGTGAGGTGGATTGGGTGCGTGCGTGTGTTGGTATGAAGGTAAGGATATGTATGGGTAGGACTAAGCATGAGTCGGTTTGAGGTTAGTTTTACATCCACTTTGTTAAAAAATGTATAATTTGATTAAAATAAGTTTTGATGAATAAAACTGATAAATAGTATTGAGTGTGTATATAATTGCGGGCCGAACATATTGAATCGGTCAATTTCTATTTCGGATCCGGTTTCAATTTTGTTGAGTTTTCAGTTTCTGCGTTCGATTTCGCTCACCCCAAAATGAGGGTTAAACAGATAACTGAGGTCGATTGAACCTTGTCCGATTCGTTCAACTAAAATCGAATTTTTAAAACACATGGTAATATCATCCTACTTAGATCATCTCCAACCCACTTCCACCCCTCCCCCCCCCCCCCTCCCCCCCTAAAAAAAGAGTAAAAAATGGGTAAATAATGTTTTATCTCCAACCCTACTTAATTTTTTACCCTATTTTTACCCCTAAAAAATTATATTCCTACTATATTCTATTTTTACAACTTATATAGATTATCAAACACACCCTTCTACTAATTTGGTTTTAATAAATATATAATCTATATTTTTTCATTACAATAATATTAAATAAATAAGATTATATTTATAACACTTAATTGTAAGTTTTTATAAAATATGTTATCATATTTTAAAATTTCAATATGTATTTAAAATTTATATAAATTTAATAAACAAAAGACAAACTTTATATTTATGATTAATTAATATATAACAAAATATTATAAATATTAAATGTTATATTTAAATTATAATAGTAAATAAAAATAAACTAAAAATGTATAAATATATGAAAATAAAAACTAAACCGACAACTCAAAGTTTAACTCCATTTTAGATGAAATAAATAGTATAACATCAATACACCAAATATAATGTTATATTTTTTTACTAGTTTATAACTCGTGGGAAACACAGTTATATAATTAATTAAACTTTTAAAATAAAAATTAAAAATTATTAATCAATTATTTTAAATAAATTATTAATTAAGAGATTTTTTTAGTTATATAAATTTTAATCATTGATTTAAATTAATATGTAAAATTATATCAATTTATAATTTGTATTAAGTTTATTTTAATTTTTATTCTAATGTTATTAATTTAATGTAATTAGAGTGGTAAATTTGAAATTTGAAATTGATAATTAATAGGTTTACAAATGACATGTATTAATTAGGAGATATAATATGGTGATATATGACAAAAAGAGAATAAAATATGCAATAATTAGGAGGCCTAATAAGATAACACATGTCAAAAGGAGAATAAAACAATAGATAGAAAGATTTTTTTGCAAAATTGTAGGTTAGAGAAAAATAAGGAGAAAGCGGCGGAATTAATAGAAAATAAGATTGGATTAAAGATTATTGTAGGCCTAAACATGGTCACATGACCAATAGTGTACAACAATAACATGGGGTAGAGATTTGCAGGACCAACGTTGGTTTCCAGTTGGAGGTGGCCGGCAAGGTGCGGTGGTGGGTTGGGTTGTGAAATATAATACTGTCACTTGTATTTAAAAGTCAAAAACTTATTAACCCATAAACTTTAATATAGTGGTATTCGCTTCGTGGTGGTTGTCAGGCTAGCCATATCGACGATCATGGCGGTTCAAAGGATGGAATCTTTTACAGCTACATTTTCAAAAGTCAAAACCCAGTTAACAATTCGAACGTTTTAATTCCTTTTCTAGAAATTGAAGTTTTAAACATCCCCTGTGTCATATGACAAAAGTCGTACACTTTCTATGCATTCTGAAAAAGATGTTCTGATTGCATCAAATAAAATTAAAAACGTCGAACAATGCTTCCCTGCCAAACGATCACTCGCACGAAATCATCACGAATACCTAGTTCAAAAGTGACATCTGAAATAACAAAAAGAAAGAAGATCAGAGCAGATGGAATCGCATCTATCGAAGTCATTTAAAACTTGGAACAACTCCATTCAAGCAAACGATAAAGGTGTGTGATTCATATGTACGGTTATTTAAAGGTAATCCCACTTCTAAAATCCCGGGGTAACAGTTTTTCAACAATAAATAATTGTATATAAGAGGAGGTGTTTTCTAGGTTTTGTTCTTGAAGGACTTAATGATTATCGGATAAACATGGTTTTGATCAAGATTCGAGAGAGATTTCTGAGAATACGAGACATACCATTAACTGGGTTATGAGTTTTGTTTCAAAAAAATGGTGGGTGTGCGATATTTGAATTTGAAGTTTTCAGAGTCGCTAAACTTTGTCTAAAGAAAGTTGATGTCATTAACTCATTATGGCGATGACAATGAAGATCTTGTGTTTGTGAAAATGCCAGGAAATAGAAGGGATGAGGGGAGAAGAAGAAGTTGAGATAAGCAGCTATCATTTGCTCCGAAGCTCAATAAAGGTATCCAAACAATAAATCTCTGATTAATGCTCATAAAAAAACTTGCACTTTCAATATTTGTTCAATATGTTAAGAGTTGTTAAAAGTCTTGAAGATTTCTAGTGACTTGTAAAATCATTAGTTGTAGAATACTGTTTTCTAAATTTTAAATTTTGTGGATTGGTCTCATGTTGTTCTACTTTCTTGATAGAGACATGATGTTAGTATATAAGTATGCATATCTAACGATAGCTGCCTATACTCTTTTGTTGGATGATTTATTATGTCTATCTTTCTTTGACATGAACAACTTAACAACTTAACAACCTATAACTTTTATTATTAAAGATTAAAGATACATGTGGTGGAATCATAGGACTTATGGAGTCTTAAAGCAATAATCATTAGTTTGAAGAGAGATAAAGTGGCTCTATAATCTATTTGTGGGGAAGGCCTACAGGTGACTTTTATGCAATCACTAGTAGATTTCCACACCATAAAGGCTAAAGGCTAAAGCTCATGAGTAAAAGGACCGGGGAACCGGTCGGAACCGGAACCGGTCCCCGAACCGGCACCCGATGGAACTGGTCGGGTCGGGACCTAGACTATAATTTCGTGATTTTTTGGAACCGGGACCCGGTAAAAACCGGTCCAAAACCGGGAACCGGACCGGATAAAAAAAACTCATGCATTTTGCTTTATCGCTTGAACTTCTGCCTTACACTTCGGACGTAACAAAAAAAAAACACAATTGACCAAAAAAAACGATCGTCGAATGACCCAAAAAAAAACACGATCGACCATTACAGCTCAAAAAAACAAGCACCCCAATCATTATGTTACAGTGTCTTGTGAACCAAGATGCAACAAATAGAAAACATATAATAAAATCGTTGTCCTTTAAATTTTGTATTGTTTTTGTCTTCTTAAGTTTTGTAATTTGACAGATAAAAAGATAGAAAAAAAAGTACAAAAAAAAAAGATAGCCCTCTCCGGATTCAATCTAGGCTATGACGTTGTGTACAAAACGGGAAGACGAGGCTTTTTCCTTTTTATGTATTTTTTTCTATTTTATTTTATTTCCCTTTTGGTAATGTATGTTGTTACATAAATATTTACTCAGTTACACTTGTTTTTGCCATGTTATAATGACTATTGTTTTATGGTACTATTTTATTTTTTAAAAAAGGTTTCTACTTTTTTTTATTTTTATTTTTATTTTTTTTTGTTTCTGACATTTCCAATATAGAGGTTTTATTTATTATCAAAGAAAATGAAGATATGGATGCTAGTAATGTTTATTTTAGCCGGTTCCAAAATCGAAAAACCGGCAAAAACCGGATCCGGAACCGGAACCGGTAGAACCGCTGGGGCGGTTCGGTTCTTCATTTTGGCCGAAGCCGGTTCCCCGGTCCGGTTCGGTTCTTTTGCTCATCCCTAGCTGCATATGAACCAATTTAGCTAACTGTTCCATTTCTATTCGGCTTTCTCATCACCCGGTTTGGCCCAAATTGGTTATGGTCATCATCATGTATTTATTAAACGGAAGATTCATCATTCATATTCGATTTAAGAGAAGTACATTCACATGATTTAGAGGAAAATATTATATTTTAAAATGGATTTTAGGCGTACAAAAAAGGTCCTTGTGTACTAATGTACTCATGTTTAGCCAAAATTTCCACAATAAGAGATGGCGTATGATCGAAAGATATCTTTCATTACATTTAAAATAAAATAAGATTTTTTGATTTTTTTTTTTTTGGAAAATTGGGAAGTGATTTGGGCCATGAGTGCGACCCATCAAGATCTTTTAATGGGCTAATCTTGAGCTCCATTAATCCATAAATGCCTTTATAAGTATTGATAAGTTGTATTGTACTTTGTACAAATTTCATCACCAACTAGTGGGGTGAGTTGAAAGAATGAGCGTTTCATAGATCCACTTTGACATCGTCTTTTTGTTTTCAAACATCTTGATTGTATCCTGACCATAGTGCTCTGAAATTCCACCATATCCTTTCAAGAAAAAAGTGGTCCTAAAAACCGACCCCTCATGAGATAATATAATATATCTTGGGTCCCTTTGTCTCTTTGTTACACCAACTCTTAAACCCTTCAAAAAACCATCATTCTCATGCAAATTCATCTGCTTTTCATCTCCAATCACATCTCTCAACTTCCTTTTGTTCAATCAGAAGATACAAAGCATGATTAATTAACAAAAAATTTTAGATTTTCACACAGTATACTCCTTATAAGGAATACAACACCGCATACTTTTTTAGCCACATAACAATGGAATCTTTCAAAGCTAAAACCTTTACACCTATTCTTCTTGTTCTTGTTCTTGTTCTTGTTCTTCTTCCATGTGTTATCTGTTCATCGTCTCAACAACACATCAAAGAAGACATGCTCAACGATCATCACCAAGTTGTTGAGTCAATCAGTCCTCGATTATCATTACAAATAGTTATTCATGGGTTCCTCCTATGGGCTTCCATGGGTTTCTTGATTCCTGTTGGAATCTTAGCCATCAGATTGTCAAACAGAGAGGAAAATGAAAGAAAGCTCAGAATCATGTTCTGTATACATGCTGTCACTCAGGCAAGTTTTGCTAATCATTTACGTCTCATTAACATTCTTAATCACATCATAATTCCCACTTTTCCACTTCAATCAAAACTTTGTTTATCAAGTCGTAATCATTGCCTTGATTCACGGAATGAAAGATATTGATATTAGTTTAATGGGTCTTTTTAGCTTTACAATTCTTGTATTTTAATAGTATTCGTTGTTTTTTCTCGATTACAGATACTATCAGTGATTCTTGTGACAGCTGGAGCTATA
Organism: Lactuca saligna; assembly: GCF_052625555.1. Taxonomy (NCBI): domain Eukaryota; kingdom Viridiplantae; phylum Streptophyta; class Magnoliopsida; order Asterales; family Asteraceae; genus Lactuca; species Lactuca saligna. The sequence goes on along the minus strand of NC_136425.1, from coordinate 7,239,091 downwards.
TTATCAGTAAAAAATTTCAGCAACACATTCGACAACATGCATAGGAGAATTGGTGTAGCTCTTTATGGCCTTGTATTATTTCAAGCTCTCACAGGGCTTCTTCGTCCTGCAAGGTAAATATTCTTAGATATGATTATATTTATATTTGGTAGTTATATTTTCCCAATTATAGGGATATCTTGTATTGTATAAATATACACATTGTATACAAGATATCCCTATAATGGGGGAAAATATAAATACAATCATATCTACGAACAGTAAACCAAATTCTATTAAAAAAAAAAAAAAAAAACCTTAAAAGATTTCTTGAAATTGTGTTTTTTTTTTTTTTTTTTTTTTTTTATTTTGACAATTGTATTTCATGTTACAGAGGGGGCAAGGGAAGAAGTTTATGGTTTTTTTCACATTGGGCACTTGGAACGACTATTTCCCTACTTGGAATCATGAGCGTATACACAGGGCTACGTGCGTATCAAAAGAAAACATCAAGAAATATAAAACCTTGGGTTATGTTTTACACAGCTGAAATTGTGTGCATTGGATTCCTGTATTTGTTGCAAGAGAAATGGGAGTATATACAGAAGCAAGAAGTGATTCCCGGGAATGAATCAACGATAGTTGAACTGAGTGATAATCGGGAGACTTTGAGTAGTAGTCAAAATAAGGATTCATGCTAGGTTAGAAGTTAGAAGAAGAATATTAATTGAAATTGTTCATATTCGGTTTTTTTTTTTTATGAATTCAAGTGATTGTTTATGTAACCGGAATATTAAATTGCTATATTTTTGTGACATATTTAGTGGGAATCGAGTGTAGTTTAATAGGAAGAGATTATGGAATGTTGTCAGACCACAACTGCTATTGTGCCAAACAGAAGGAATTTGAGCCGATTTTTTTTATTTTTTTTTTTAATTTTTTTTTTATTATAGTTTTCCCCAAGTGTGTCACTTGTTTTTGTTGTAGCCCATGATTTAATTGAAATGTATCGTAATGCAAATAAAAAAGGTTTGAATTTAATTGCATAGTGTTTGATATTTATTTTTTGTCATTTGCAAGAAGCATTTCCTAGTTATGTTTTGGACGATTTTGTATTATTTGAACTCAACCAACAAATACATTCCGAAACTTGATTAAAAACATAGAGACATTAAGAAAGTTTGATAAGAATGCTAGTCAAACTCTTATCAACTCAAATATTACTCACTCGTTTTTTATTACATACTAGTTTATAACCCGTGGTTCCACGAGTTATAGAATTAATTAAACTTTTATAATAAAAATTTATAAGTATTAATTCATTATTTTAAATAAATCGTTTTAAATAAATTATTAATTAAGAGATATATTAAAATTTTAAATTACTATAACTTTAAATTTAACATATAATTAAAAAATATAAATTTGAATTTTGAAATGAATTGCCTAATATATATACATGACACATGACATAATATTAATGAGGAGTTGTATAAGAGAGATTAAAACTAATAAAAATTTGTGAGCAATACATAATATATTATAAATTTAAAGAATACTTGTCTCATATATAGATATATCCTAATCGCAAAGTCTTGTCTTGTCGGTTTGTTGGTCGACGGTTACCGACTCACGAGTCATGATTTGTCGATTTGTCGATTGATAACTACGAATGTCCCGGTTTATAAATATAAAAACTTTTTTTATGTAATCTGTGACAAAATAACGCTTTCACTTTTTTTTTTCACCAAAAGCATGTGTATCACGCTTGCATAACATATTATTTGAAAGCAAAACATGGTAAACACTTTGCATAATACATATACATACATCATGCATGTTTTATAAATTGTATAGTTTAATCTTAGTGTGTAGGTCCTACAACTCGATCACAACTTTTACTTACATAATCAACATTACCTTTCTGAGCATCAAAATTATGATTTCTAGCACTTTGAATTAATTGAGCTTCCTGAAAGCTTATAACAACCCTTTGTCGACATACTAGTCGCTCAATTTATACTTATTAATTAAGAGTATTATTCAAATTCCTCATGCTAATAAATCTTCAAATGTTGCTAAAATGCAAATACTAGGCTGCTAACATCTGATAAAATTTTTCTATAAGTTTTGGTTTAAAACATGTAACACCCATTCCTCGAGGTATTATTTAATTTATTGAGTTAATAATTGCTTTGGACTATCTTGGACATTTGATTCATTTTGAATGGACTTAGGAAGTGGGTCGTGAAGATGGGCCGCCCATAAGCCGTACGTCGGGCGTAACTTGGTGTACGCGGGGCGTAATGGCCATTGGATTCGAGGGACGCGGGTACCTACGCCCAACGTACGTGGTCAGATGCAAAACCCTAATTTTAGGGTTAAGGACCTATAAATATATCATTATAGCCTCCCCTTTGGCCTCCTCACCTGTCCATCACCCTCAGATAAACCTTAACTCGTTAATACTCTTCCTTGTGTGTATGTTTGATATTTTGAGCTTATTTTGGCAAAGGACTTATAAGAAGAAAAGAAAGGTTAGAGAAGAAGCCCTTAAGTATCTTGAGCTCAAGGATCTGGAACAAGCTCTCCATTTGGCAGCAAGAGAAGGTATAAAGCTCCTATATTTCCTCCTCAAAGTCTAGATATAGGGTTGTGAAGATTTGGACCTTATTAGGTCCAAAGGTTGGATCTTGATCTTGCAACTTCGATTTTGAGCTTAGGGTCGCCACCCTTGAAGCTCAATGAGTTCCTTTAGCCATAAAGTTGCAAGCTTTGAGGCTTTTATGAAGTCATGCAAGAGATCTAGCCATTTTAGTGGAAGTTCATTGCCATTTTTAGTGTTGGACACATTTGGTGGGTTGCAAGCCACCAAGTGATCAACTTTAAGGGCTAGGACAGAGCATAGGACTCAGATCTGTAGTTTGGACGTATGATCTTAAGAGATTAAGTTGTTTTTGAGAAAAATGCTTAACATGAGAGTACGCTTGGCGTACACATCGGTACGCGCAGCGTACAAGCCTTTTCAGAGGTACGTGCATCGTACATAAAGGTATGCCTAACCTACACTCAGACAGTGGACTTTTGTTATTGGACCTTGGTTTGGGCCAAGCCCTGGATATAATAGTATTGGGCTGTGATGGGCCTTTAAGAGTCAGTTAAGGGCCAAAGACTAGTTTGGGCTTAGGTGAAAAGCCCATTTTAGGAGTTGGGCCCAATTTAGAAAATTGGACCATTGGAGGACTTTAATGGGCCTTACTGATTTTGGAGAGACTATAAAGGTTTGAGCCTCGGTTATGGACCAATTTAGATCAAAGGGGGTAAAATGGTCATTTTACCTTTAGACGGATTCTCAGTTTTTGACTAAGTGCTTATTTGGTAATTTATAGTCGGGGAGTAGTTGGAGCAGTAGACGGTATCATCCTTGCCCAAGTATTCAATAGTCAGTTTGAGAGGTGAGTCTTTCCTCCAGTAGAAACGGGTCTAAGGCACTAATGCTGGCCCGCTTATGTAGTTGTAATATGTCGCGGTAAGCCCTATGCAGTTTACATGTTTTCGGACTTCGGTCCGATACTGGGGTGGTCCTGAGAAGTAGTTACGTATGCTTAATATCTTTGTGATTCATGCATGTTTATGTTATGTGTTATATGTTCCGGACTTCGGTCCGACGTCGGGCAAGCCCGATGCAGTATATGTGATTATGTTATATTTTTATGTTTATGTTATGTTCAGTTTATTCAAAACTTCGGTCCGATGTCGGGCGGGGCCCGATGCAGTGGGTGGGGCCCAAGTTATTCCGAACTTCGGTGTGATGTCGGGCGGGGCCCGATACAGTGTGCAAGGCCCAATACTTGTTATATGTGCTTTCGTATGGTATGTGGTGGTTTGGGGGAGCTCACTAAGCTTCGTGCTTATAATTTTTAGTTTTGGTTTCAAGTACTTCAGCTAGCAAATGGAAGGACCCGAGATGATCGCATGACACACACACCACAATTTTCTTAGCTTGTGAGTTTACTCTAATAATTTATTTGAGAATGTGATATGTTGATAGATTTTATGAGACCTTGTGATACATGTTTTATGATTTTATACTATGATGATGATATTTATGTTTGTTAAATGACTTTGAAAACAAAATTTTTAGACCATATTTTTAGGATATTTCAAAACAGTAATTAACAAAAGTTTTTAAAATTTTGTAACTGAAGCTATATTTTGTGTACTAGCTGAAAAGTTATATGTTAGTTGAAAAACTAGCTAATAAAAAAATACTGTTGGGTAAAAGTAACTGATAAGCTAGCTGAAATATATAAAATAACATAAAGGGTATTTAAAAATATATATTTTCTATAATTAACTAAGGAGTATATTTGGAAAGTTTTAAAAAGCTCCTAAAAAGCTAGTATAAGTAACTTTTAAGCTACTTTTTGGCTTGCCAAAGATGACAATTTAAAAAAACTCAAAAAATAATTTAGCTTATTAGTTAGTTATGGCGCATCAAATATAACTTTAATCTTAAAATGTCAAGCATACATGGGCAAATTAATTATAAGATTTATAAGTATATAGTGGCATGGTTATTCTCCATGTCTATGAAACTACAAATTTGCTTGTGATCATAATATCCTCAATGGATAGGGTCCATAAAATAACTATTCTATCAGGAAAAACTATTATAGAAGGCCAATCGCTAAAATATAAAAAGAAGTAAGGTTCCATGATAAAAAGGGAAAAAAAAAAACTATTATAGAAGGCTAATCACTAAAATAGAAAAGGAAATAGGGTTCAATGATAAATAACTATTTTTAAACAAATATCATGAAATGATCATCTATCTTGCAAAATGGATTTTTGAAAATGTTATTTATTACGAAGATTTATGAATGATCTTTACTATAGGAAATTGTAATTTTTTTTTTTTTTTTTTACAAAAATGACCGTAAGATGACAATGTCATTTCTAAAAGAAAAGATGATGTCATTTTGCATAACATGTGATTTCACAAAATCCATTTTACAAAACAAGTGATCAAATATGATATTTGTTCAAAGAAATTGTAACACCCGGATTTCAGAAGGCTTAGAAAGGGAAGGAATCTCAAATGAAGGGGGGGGGGGTGACTCGTCGAGTAGATGGGTGACTCGACAAGTTGGGATGCGATTTGGTCGCAGGTCTAGTGACCTAGTCGACGAGTCAGAGGACTGCCTCGGTGAGTTGGCCAGGTTTTGAGAAAACCCTAGATCGGGATTAGGTGCCCTATTTAAGCAACTTATTCTCATTCTATCAGCCTCATTTGTAGCCTCCATTGTCCAGAGCTTGTCCCATGAAACCCTAGTGCTCTCTTTGAGTGTGTGAGCTATTATTGAAGGATTTAGAGTGTTCTTGAAGTCTAGAAGAAAAAGAAGGAGTTTGAAGGTCCAAGGAGAAGGAGTAGATCCAAGAGATTCACTCCATTTGCTGCTCATTTTGGTAATCAATTTCTCACCTTGACTTCTAGCTTATTTAATCTCCTTATGTTCCTTTTTATGGAGTTTATGGACCAAAAATGATGCCTTGTGGGATTTGGACGTCACCAAGCTAGATCCTTTCAGATCTAGGGGTGTTTAGTGAAGTAAAGGCACAAAGGTGGGAGCTTTATGCCATCAAACCTCCCCATACAAAGATTAAGTGGTTATTATGGCCTTTTGAGTAAAAATGGTCATGCAAGGGTGCAAAGGTAGCAACTTTGTGTGATATCCTGACCCTAGGAGGCTAGATCTGGGTCTTGGATGCCTTGAGTTTGTCTAAAATCATCTGAATAGTGTTGGACATAGAGAGACTCAACGATTCAGTTGTGGCACTCAGCGATTCATGACCAGTTCTTGCCCCAAAACCCTTCTGTTAAGGGTATGAGTTGAGTTTGAAAAGGGACTCAGCCAGTCTGAGTCCGTAAGGGTCATGATGTTCATCGTACTCGACGAGTTCAAGGAAGAACTCAGCAAGTCTAAGGCAATCTCCTTAGTTTATGAAGATGGACTCGACGAGTTGTTCATACAAATCGACGAGTCGGTTGATGTTGGTCCCGATTGTATGGTTAAAGGGAAACCTGTCTAGTTCTTGCTAAACTCGACGAGTGGACTCGGGGTTGTATCGGGATTAGAGGAGTATGGATTCGACGAGTTGGTAAGCCAACTCGGCGAGTCAGGTCAACTGGATGTTGACTCTAACCGTTGACTTTGACCAATATTGACCAGGGTTGACTTTTGGATTATTGTGGTCTAATTGTTGTTTGGGTATTGATAGTTCGGGAAGCCGAAGGGTCGGCGGTTCAGAAGTGTCGGTTAGCAGTCAGAAGTGTTCAACAAGTCTTCAACAGTGCGAGGTGAGTCTCCTCACTGTGTGTATGGGTCTACGGCCACAATGTCGCCTCATTATGTTTATGTTTATGTTTATGCTTGCGTATAGAAGGAAGACCCAGGGGATAGCCCTAGGCACTTATTGATATATGATCCGGGTTACGACCCAATGTCGGGAGAGGCCCGAGGAATGATAGGATGCTAGAGGTCTTTGTGATTCTTGCATGTGTCAGTATGATAAGTTCCAGACCGAGGGTCCAAGTTTGGGGTTAGCCCGAAGTATGTTAGATAATAGTAAGCCTCTGGACCAGGGGTCCGATGTCGGGGTAAAACCGAGGAAGGTTATTATGTAGTATGTAGTTTGTACTCGTTGTCTTCATGAAAATTGTATGTGCCTGGTAGGGAAGTGAGTGTGGATGAGGTCCCGTATCTCACCACTAGCCGAGTATGGATGGGGTTCCATGTCTCGATATTAGCAGAGTAAAGGCGAGGCCTGTGATAGGAAGGACATGAGTGTGGGTGGGGGCTCGTATCTCACTATTAGTTGGAGTAGGGGACGGGGTTCCACTACTTTAGTAGCAGACCAGGGGCGAGGCCTTAGATCAAGATGTAGTTAGATTATGTTTATGTATATTCTTGTATGTTATTTAATCGTATGCATGTGTATGGTGGGCGAGGCCCATAGACAGGCGAGGCCTAAGGGAAACAGATTTGTATACCGAGCGGGGCTCGATGCCAGGTGGGACCTGATGCCAGGCAGGGCCTGATGGCGAACGGGGTCCGGTGGCGGGCGAGGCCCAATGCAACGGACAGGGGCCCATAATATGGTGATGTGCTCAGGATTATGTATGGCATGTGGTAGGTTGGGGAACTCACTAAGCTTCTTGCATACGGTTTTCAGTTTTGGTTTCAAGTATTTTCGATAGCGGAATGGGGAGCTCGGATGATCGCATGACACACACCAAGAAGTTTAACCTGGGATGTTTAATCTGATAAAATGAATAAGTGTTTTGAAAAGATACTCTGATTTGTTATAAAACCCTTTGAATGTGTTGAAATGATTTAATACTACGATTATCAATGTCTTTTTTTAAGAAACTTTTGGTCATGATTTTTGGGATGTTATAGAAACCCTTTTATGACCATACTTCATCCATTTTCTGACATTTTAAGGATAATCATAAAATAAATAAAACTGTAACTCCTAAATTATTATATCAAGTCTTTAAGGGAAATAATAATCGAACTCTCAAAATTATGGATAATTCTACCTCTAAATTATTATATCAAGTCTTAAGGGAAATAATAATCTTTTTGAACTCTCAAAATTAATGGTTGTTCATGGATGATTAAGGGGGGTGTTTGGGACTTGTTAAAATTGTTTATTAGCATTATTATTGTTGTTATTGGTAATAAGCATTGTTTAGTGTTTTGATAACAATAAGTTAAAAGCATTGAGGTTTGTTCATGGATCATTAAGGGATGTTTGGGACTTATGAAATTTTTACTCGTACCTTTATCCAAAAACAAATATACATGGTTACCCCGTTTTTTTTTCTTTTGTTAACCGGATCCATATTACCATTCTTCTCAAGTAATATATGTTAATATCCTCTACAATTTAATGATTAACGCGTGTGCATGTGTGTACGTTGCAAATGAAAACAAAACGTTATAGTTATAATAATAATAATAATAATAATAATAATAATAATAATAATAATAATAATAATAATAATAAAAAGAAAGAAATCGAATAATCTAACCATTTTCTTGTTTTTTTTCAAAAAATATAACTAATTTTTTTTTTTTTGAAAAATAACATTTTGGTCCGTAATAGGTCATTCCGGACCCGAAAACCGGCCCAAGTCTAATACTTTAATATATATATATATATATATATATATATATATATATATATATATATATATATATATATATATATATATATATGGTTCCCACACAAAAAATCTGGAATAGCATTCCGAAATTAGCAGATCCAAAAGCATGTTCTACCCGTATTTTGGATCAAGTTTTCAGTATCGATGCGTTAAATCAAGTAGGTTCTACATTTTAAGTTATTTTGTATTTGATTTTCTGAAGCGATTTATGTATTCCAGAATGTTCCGGAACACGAGGAACAACTCCGAAATATTCATATTATCCTTTTTTTTTAACTTGTTTCTCGTTATACGTGTATGAATGTTATGTAAGTACTTTGTAATGTGATTCTGATCAATTGTTTTAGTCCGAAATTAGGTGTTTTAAGGGTTCCAGAATGATAATGTAGGTCTTGAACACCATGAACGTTGTCCGAAACCTGATGATCTATTAAGGAATGATGATTCAGAATACTTATAATATACAATTCTTTTTTCTAAGTGTTTTTAATAACTTATGTTAGTCCAAAGACAAGTTAGCGTAGATGTTAAAAAAATAGGTTTTACGGACGACGAAGTTGTATTCCATTTACAAGAGATTTCGGCATTGCGTCTGATAAAGGTAAAATAGAAAAACAATAATTTTATAATTATTATTTATTTTTATGGCAATGTATTAAAATGTACTTGGAATTTTATTATTGTTATTATTATTATTATATATATATATATATATATATATATATATATATATATATATATATATATAAAAGTTTACATGTACGATAAAAAAAAAAAAAAAAAAAACTATGAAAGAAAAAGAATGTTTTATGAAGAGCTTATGTCATAAGGCACTATGACAAGCCTTATCTTGAGTTGTTGTGTGACTCCTAACAATACCATCTTTGGGGTTTTGGAAGGTCGAAGTCGTGTCTTGTTGCTATGATGATGCATTTTTTTAGAACAATGATTTTTCAAGATAAATGATCCAAAAAAATCAAAGGTTTCTTAAAAGTAAATAACATTTTTTAAAAATAAGTATGAAGTAAAAGTGATTAAACATTAATTAAAAGCTTGAAATTTGGAAAAATACAAATAATAAAAATAGAACATTGACTGGACTGGACAGGCCCAAGTCGCAGGCTCCCAGGCCCCAGCGAACAGGCATGGACCGGTGTATCCAAGGGTGGTAGTGGACGTATTGTGCTCCTTTTTTGCTTGAATTTTAGAGCTTTCTTCTCCTTATTTTTGTTTTATCCCAAATTTTATGTTCTTAATCAATCGTACACTAAAGTTATGTTGCTGCTTTTACCGATATAAGGAAGGTGGTACTCATAATTTCTACCAATTATATAGCTCAATGATGACAATACATATCTCAGCAAAACTACAATCAATCATTATGCTGCCTCCTGCAATTGAGGTGCCTGCATAAACAGGTACTGCAAAAAAATAATATTAAATAAATAAATCTTGGAAATAATACAAGTTTTCATGAGCAAAATTGGAGATGTTTAATCATATATATATCTTGAGAATTATTACCTCAAATGATTTGCCAGAACGTTCAAATTCCAGCATGCTTAAAGCAACTTCACAGCTCTGTGAAACAATGGGCTCTGGATCCTTGGAAAATTCCTCAAGCAGAGAGACACACTCCTCATCTGTCAACCACCCAAAAAAAAAAAAAAATTTTACATAAAAATGTTAATTGGCAGCAAAACATATGAGATACTTGGTAGTATATGTAATGTAAGCAAACCTGCGATTGAGCCAAGGGCCTCAGCTGCTTCATGTCTGACCATAGGATGCTCATTCACATCCTTAAGTACCCTGGAGAGCGCATCTGAAGCATATTTGTTTTGCAATTGCCCCAACACATACGCAACCTGGATTCCCATTCCCATGAAATTTTAAATTCTTATCCTTCCTACCAAAAAAAATCATGACTGAAGATAAATGTGGACCTCATGTCGCAATAAAGCACTTTTTGAATTCAAAGATTCTACTATAGCAGCAACTGCTTCTTCACCTCCATGATTCCGGAGTCCGAAAAGAGCTGAATACCTCTCGTACATCCCCTTTTCTTCATCTAAAATCACTTCCCTACCAAAAAAAAAAAAAAAAAAATCTGTAACTAAAAAGCATTGATCAAGTGAAAAAAGGAAACAGCACCTTAGATCATGTACAGAAGAGCAAGAAGCAGGTGCAGCTGGATCAACAGAAAGAAATGGTGACTGATGGGTGTGGGTGTCACCAACATTTTTAAGCTCCTGAATTCGAGCAAGAGCCAACTCACATGTCTCTCTAACCTCTTCTGCTGGATCTGAATCCAAACTGTCCCTCAGAAGAGGAATATTACTCTCTAAACCAATGGCACCAAGAGCTTCTGCAGCCTATTCATATGCACCACAAACATTATTACCAAAACACAACTACAAAATGTTGTAAAATGCATCAATGAAAGAAAGCCAACCTCATGGCGTACAATAGGATGCAAAGAAAGATCATTAAGAACAACCTTCAAAGCAGGAATAGCATCAGCATCTTGCATTTGACCCAAAGCAAAGGCAGCCTCATGTGCTAATAGGTTTGAAGAATCTTTTGTTGCTGCATTAACCAAAATTATATCTCTTAAAACTATTCACGAGTATTCAAAACATACATACATACATACATACATACGAGCCAACTGTGTATGATTATTTTCCATGAAGCATAGGAGGCAAAACTAAGTTTTTGCAAAGAGAATCTTACGCCTTTTCTTCAATCTAAAAACAATTCATTCCTATTTGACCGGTTGATATGAGTTTCTTTTCTTGAATTTGGATTTATACTAATTTCTTGAATCAATCATGGTTAGAATATCCAAGTGGTCATTATGTTTGGTTTATGAGTTTGGCATGAATGTTGAATCATATATTATTTTTTCAATTCTTTATTTTTTAAGACTTAGATGCTACATAAACTTGTGATTGTAGCATTCAAGCAAATGGTTAAGGATACAAGTGGTTTATGAACAATTGTTATATACCCATCAAACACCATGGATTTTGATCAAGGAAAATGGTTCAGGACACAAGCGGGTTAGACTGCTTTATTTGCCAAATGTAGATGTCATTGTGTGTAGGGTTTAAATATTTTCATTTTATAGCTCCTTATTCATATAAACAGATTTCAGGCCACTTTTTTTTTTTTTTTTTTTTTTTTTTTTTTTTTTTTTTTTTAATACAAGCAAAAACAGGTGTCTTTGAGGGTCCTTTTCTTTTGGACTGGCTCTGAATACGGCAATCATACAACCAATACTGACGTTCTTACCAATCAATTGTTGAGAAAAAACTTAGAAGCATACTACTATTTACAAATTCGCCAATTGTCAACAAGTGTTTAGGTTTCAAGTAACACTATAACACCAAGCAAAGTTTGGAATCGTCTACGAAGCAAACGATTATTGTATGAAGAACAGAAACTACGAAAAATATCGCACATACAGAGATAGAGAAAGAGAACAAACCCAGGATCAGAGCATTGCGAGGGGCAGGGCCTCGAAGATTCCGGAGGGAGAATAGGACTCTAAACCGCTCCGAAATTGGCTGCGTTTGGTCCAATAATCGCTCACAAAGAAATGCCTCTGTCTCGGGAGCGACTTCGAACGAATTTCCATCGACCGCCATTCTGATATCAGCTTGAAGCTTGTTGTGATTTCAAGAACAGAGAAAGGTGGAGAGATCAAGTTACCAAAACCCTAAATCTTGTTAAGAAGTCCTAGTTTTCGACGTTACTGCGGTGAAGACATTTTATCATAGCTTAAGTTTGCAGCCATCGGCCCACGCAATTTTTTTTTTTTTTTTCTTTTTTTCTTTTTCTGGATGGACCTTATACTTTGGGGAAATACTCATGTCCTAAGCAATTCATGTATTGCTCAAAAGTCATAAAATGTAAGATTTTTCACTCTTTATTGTGAATGATGTTATGGATGTTCACTGTTCATTAAAGATATTGTTATATGAAGCTACAAATGGACACATGTTTAAAATTGTTTTAACTTTCAAAAGTTAAGATTGAACTAGAAGAAAGAAGAACATATATTATAGAAGAAAGAACATATATTATATATACATGGCATCATGACAATAAAATTTGTGTTTTTTTAAAAAAAAAAAAAAATACTGTAGGGTACATTTAGGTTGACTTATTGATCTCTAATATTTTTTATAGGTTATTTAGAATGATGATACATTTTCTCTAATCTAGTTCTAAATTGTGTTATTATTTTAGATGATATTTGGTTTGAAAGACACCATATCAATATCAGATACCGGTAGACTATAATCTTTTTTAGATCGTAATTTTTTTATTTTGTCAAACTGATGTTATAAAATAAAATAAATAATTTAAAAAAAAAGATAAGGTCAAGCAAAACAATGTAATTTGAATCCATTAGGAGTGTAAAAAAATATTAAATATAGTTATCGTAAGTTATCTAATTTATTTTTTTGGATTAATTATACAATGACTATTTAGTTAGCAAGGATTATTTTGTTAGGAGAAATCAAATATCCTCTTACATTTTCATCATACTTATTTTCTTATTCATATGAAACAGTGACATATGTTATATTTTGATAAGGTTAATGTTCTATTTGTCTCATAATTCTATTTTTGACTTTTAAAGTTTTTATTCATCAATTTTGACCTTAAATATTTTTATTCATGTTATGTATTACTTGATTAAACTTATAACAATGAAAAGAAATTTAATACACAATCCATTCATATATTTTGCATCAAGTATTATATATTATATATGAAAATATTTAATATCAAAGTTGATGAATAAAGATTTCAAAAGTAAAAAATGAACAATAAATATGAGACATAGATAGTAATATTTTAATATATTTGTCATCATTTCAAATAAGTAAGAAACTATATAGCTAGAAAAATAAAAAGATATTTGATTTCTCTTTGGTTAGTGATGTAAGTCATATGATATATTTACCATCATATAATTTTTTGTAAAACTGGATGTATTTTTACATTCTCAATTATATCATATGCCTTATATAGTGTTAGTATTGTGATCAATATACATTCAAATCATTATATTTTGACCATTTATGCGGTTTAATTTAACTATATATTTTTTTTCGGTCAATGAAAGATATCCGTTTTTAAAAAAGTTCTCGTTAAGACCACCATGACCTAAATTTCTAGTTTAGCAAATGTTAAAACTAACATAGCTTCTTATTTACATATATGACATTATATGTATTCTATGAAATACCTTATTGTTATCTTTAATGATTTCTCATTTCTGGTATAGCACGTTATACATATACAAATATACAATGTAGGTATCATTTTAGAAAGTTATATGTTTTTTTAGGAAATATATACAATGACACTTAGGTTAATGGGAAGTCTTGTCAATTTTAACACCGGCTAAACCAAAAATAAGGGGTGAGAGTGGGGATTTCTATCAAAATAGGTGGCTTTCATTGAATAAAATAAAATATAATAGTCAAAACCAAAATATTGTGACTTGTATGTATATGGTCCAAATACTTGTATTAATACTAGCTCAAGGTGTGTAGAGCATAAAATCCATAGGCGAAGGGTCTTTCCTGGACAGTATAAACATGATGAAATGAAACAACCGAAATATATTCTGGTTGGTTTGTCATCGGCGAAAATCGGCAATCGGCGTTTAATGGCAATACCAGTAACCATTTGGGCAAGAATCAAAAAACGATGCATACGATCCACTTGGGCAAGAATCAAAAAACGATGCATACGATCCACTAATATTTGCTTCCTGTCAAACCGTAAATATCGATGATCCTATGTTTTGATCATAATCAATTTCCTCCTTTATTCCGCTGTATCTATATCTGTACACGTTAAAAAAATCGATTTGTTGTAGGGTTGTTTTGAGGATGGGATTGAGTAAAACCGAAATTAATCTGAAAAGATTGCTAGCAGCTGCTCCACAACAACAAAACAAAGTGAAACTTGTGCATGTAAGTCGTCTAAACTTCGATAATATTTTCTTGCTTATCCACTTTTCAGTTTACATCTTCAGAAACCTCGAGATTTGTTGATTCGGAACTGCTTATGTAAATTTGTAAATCTTGTTTGTGACATAATTGTGTTTGTCACCTGTTTGATTAAATGTCTCTGTAATCAAGATTTGAACGCCACCGATAACATCTCACATTGTGGAATGTGGAGCTAATTCGATGGGTATCTTGCAGTATGTTGCTACTTTACGCGAACAGTTGGAACAACTCGCCACAGAGCAAACTCCAGAAGGACTACCCAGGCATGGTTTCTTTAATTTTCTCTTTAATTCACCTTTGCATGTGTATTTGTGAATGGATAGATGTTATGGTGTCCAAGAACTCCACAAAATGCTTGATAAGGTTATGGTTTTTCCTCTTGTGCCCATAGACTTTCAAAAGCTATAGTGAATGATTACTCGGAGAAAATTGAAGTCCTTGCAGCCAAGCTGGCTATCCCTGTGGTAAGTATGTTTGTATATGTTACAATACATATAGTTTTTAAAATACTCCAGATGATACAATCTACATAATCATATATATATATATATATATATATATATATATATATATATATATATATATATATATATATATAACAATTTTGGCAGCTGGAGAGTGTACAAACGCCTGAACTGAGAGTGAAAACATGCGTTAAAGAAAACAACAGTAAAAAAGAAGAAGAAAGTATTAGCCTTTCACCAGGGTTGAGAAGAAGACTAGTGTAAGCAGAAATTAGAGAAATGACAATATTTCTGAATTAGTGAATTTAGGTTTTATCTCATATGATTTTGGATCTTGTTGAATTCATTTTCAGGCCTTCTTCTGGTGAACATAGAAGCCAAGATAGTTGTGAATCATCATCTGGTTCATCATCACCTGTTAAATTGGATGCTACAGCACAAGCACATGTCACAAAACACAGGAAACTTCAAGAAGATTTGACAGATGAAATGGTGGATTTGGCACGACAGCTCAAAGAGAGAAGTCTTTTGATGAACAAATCCATACAAAATACTGAAAGAGTAAGTTTTTTTCACATTTGTATATTGACCATTGACCATTGACTATTTGTTTGGTGGGATTTTACTTTTGAGTGCAGATTCTTGATTCGACTGAAAAAGCAGTGGAGCATAGCCTGGCAAGCACAGGACAAGCGAATACACAGGCTATGGCTGTATACACACAGACTTCCAACACCTCATGCTTCACGTGGTTTCTCATGTTTTTAATGACGTGTATTTTCGTCATGGTGGTTCTTCTTATCAAGCTCACTTAACCAGATAAACTTTACAATTATTTTACATGAATTGGTCATATTGTATATAATAAAATCAACTAGTTCTATAGATTCGTATATTACCCGGGTCATTGAATGCCTATCTAAAATAGTATGAGATGTGATTTTATTATCAACTTGTTCTCTTCAAGATTCATGATTGAGGATTATGAAGAATTTACGGACTTAAATGAATCTTGTTCTCTTCGTTTTTTTTATAACAACCAACAATATATAAAAAAGAAACGACAATAGCAAGAAGCTAGAGCATAAAATCAATTACAAAGTGTTCATATGGTTTTTTAATCAATTAACCCCAAAAAAAGTTACCATTCATGTTAAAGTACCAAAGGAAAGAAAGTTCTCTAATGGAATCGACAATTTCCTTCTTAATAAATTTTTTGAGAAAAGTACAATGGTGATTTTGTACATTAACCATTTTAACAATGTACAATACATCATGTTTTTTAAATAATCTAACGAACTTATTAATTTTTATCATTATGACTAAAATCCACAATAAATGATGAAAAGAATGTTACAATAAATGATAAAACCTTACTATATGTATATAATTTTCTACTTTTTTTTTTAGTTAACCCCATTACGAACGTAAAACCAGAAATAAAAATTACAAAGTTGGTTAGCAAGCAAACTTTTTAAATATTGGGTGTGTAATTTCAAAATCTTAAAAGTTTGGTTGGTTGGTTTGTCATAAAAGAATTTTGGTCCTGTGTAAAAAAACTGAAACTAAAAAGGACCAAATTGTATTAATGGACCAGCCGAGAATCGAACCCTAGTATGTACCGTGGCAAGATACTATTCTACCACTAGACCACTAGTGCTAGATGTTTTTAGTGCCATATATATATATATATATTCTATAAAGATAAACACTTAATGATATTCCACGTTTATTGAGAACAATACATTTTTAATTATATTTTATATTTCATTTGATAAAACGTGTCAAATTTGTTATTTATTGAGTTCTTTTATAGGAAATAGTGATGGAAACATCAAATTTAAGTTCCAATGGTCTATTTTCATACTTATATTTTTATGGTTTAGTGTAGTGATATTTTTTATGTAAAACTTATTACAATCGAGAAAATTTAATATGTTATGATTGATTTAAGTTTGCACGGTTGAATCTTATTCAAGACACACTTTGTATGTATTTTGTTGGAAAGTTGATATTATATCATAACCAATTAGTTTGTTGTTTTTTCCCAATTGGTTATTAAAGATTTTTTTGCAATTAGTTAATTAATTTATAAAGCTTGTGTTAATTACACCACTTTTAGCAAGGCAATATGATAAACATGTATACTTATTGACATGCTAATTAAAAATAACACAAATCTCAAATACTCTCCAGATTCTATCATCCCTCTACAAAATCTCCCTCTCCTTCCGTCACATTCTCTGCCACTTCGATTTCCTTTACAAGCACATGTATGGACAAGAATCTATATGTTTCCTTTACCTCTCATTTTTATACTTTAAAGACTCTTATACCGTACACGTAAAGAAGCAAATGGAAATAAATAAATTAGGGTAGGTGAGATGTGGTGACTTATCATTGTGGTTGTGTATAAAATACAAACACCTCACCCCACTCTACAATGCACCCTCAACACCTCATAGCCTTGGTTAAAATGTTTTCTGTACTATTGTCGTTAACTATGATCAACGATGGAGTTTCGTTGAGATCAAGTCATGTTTGTTTAGCAGGATATTTATATTGAGGGAGTTATGACTAGGGCTGGTCTTATGCTTCTATTTGTTAAGGTAGGGATTAGGGCCCCAAATTATAACGGGCCCCATTTAATTCCAATAGACTCTTCTATCCATCTATTTACGCCCCAAAAAAATCATGCTGCAATTCTAAAGACTACAATCACACCAACATTAAAGATGATTAAACTTCTCGCTGCTTTCGACTAAAACATGCTAACATTCCGTTTTTTGTCCATTCTCAGACTTGATTCAGACCTTCTTCTAATCTAATCCAATTCATTCTTCCACTATTCCACTGTTGTCGACTGAATCGCTATTGTTCTACTTCTCACTGCTGTTCTAGCCTCTCGGTTTCTCCACAACAATCGATTCTTCATTTAATTTGAAACGGTAATGTGCTTGACTAACGACTGCTTGTATTATCCCTTTTGACTTTCGATTTTCCTATTGTCTTATTATGTAATTAGGGTTAAATAATAGCCGATTAGCTTAAAGCCTGGAACCAGTGTTCTAAAAATCTCAATTGATATTGTTGATTAATGGAATAATGGTCGCCAAGCCAATAAGCTTTGTCCCACTACTTCAAATCTTCAATTTGCTTTATTTGGTAAATCATTCCTCAAAAAGATTGATGCTTTTTAGCTCTTGGCTTGGTTGATTGACCCCAAACTCCAAACTCTAATACATGGAAACTTCTGCATCAGTACTACAAAACTGAATTATGATGGAAGGTATCCATAGAACAGAATGATAGAACAAGTTTTTTGATTAAACATGCGATATTTGATTTGAATTATGTGGTTTGGCCTCAATATTTGGTTTTGTTTTTAATGAGATTCTTGTTAGACATCTAGTTATGTAATGTCTTTTGATTAAAACACAATGTTTTATAAAATATATTCACAAAAAACATATACATAAAAAAAATTAACTCCGCCATTTGTAAACTCAAAGGGCTCCAAATTTTTGGTTCGCTTAGAACCCCCAAACTGGTTGAACTCGCCCTGATTATGACTAGGATCCACCACAACCACGATTACTTAACATCAATGTTCTACATAACGTAAGGTGTGACTTGGCGGCAATGTCAAACTAGCTTCAAGTTTTTTTTGAGTCGTGGTGAGCCACGTCATTTGTAAAACGAGACTTACAACCATTGTCAACCTATGAATTTAATTTTGACCGTGTCATTTTTATGGAAGTAAATGTAGTTTTTCGGTAAGGATTTGTTCTCTTTTTCTCTGATCTATTATTTGGTGGTGGTGTTTAAAAAAAAGTTATGTGAATTGAACTATGAATGAATGTATTAAACTCTGAATATAATGTAAGTTAAACAATGAATGTATTAAATTATAAATAATGCAAATTAAATGTGACTTTACTTGTAGTTATAATCTTTTGTGTATTTATGTGTGTTTTATTAGTAACGTGAATGTTTTTTTATTTAATTTTCCATGATGAATGGTGTATATATTTAAACACATCTCTCTCTCTCCTGTGTGTGTGTATATATATATATATATATATATATATATATATATATATATATATTTGTACACATCTCTCTTTTCCTCTCTCTTTCTTTGTGTGTGCGTGTGTGTATATATATATATATATATATATATATTGGCGGACATAAAATATTTTAGTAGGGTGGCACTCAAAAAAATTTCTGATCAAATCTAAATTAGCAGTGGAACTCGTATTTTAAGCCGGTGCACCTAATAGAAAAAAAAATTACACTACCTGTCAGAATCGGAGCAGTGGCCCGGGACCCCCCGACAGTGGCGGATATGTGTGGTGTTCGGGGGGAGGGGGGGGGGTTCCGGGCTACTACTCCGTTTTGGTCTGTTAGTGTAAAAAAATCATATTGCATATCGGCTTCAAATACGAAGGACACTACTATTTTAGAGACCCAAAAAAATATGACAATGTGTAAGTGTAACAAATGCGAGCCCAAAACAATTAAGAGAATTAGCCTAAAAGTAAATAAAATATTAGCCTAACAGCTCAATTCCATTGTGTATAGGCAGCAAATCAAGAAAAGGAAGCAACATCGATCGATCGTTGTTACCGGAAAAAAATCATGCATTGCCCTTCTGTGAAAGTTGCGATGTAGGAATCCAGGAACCCCCCCCCCCCCCCCCCACCCCCAAGGTCCAAGTATTTCAATTTTGCTTGGCTCTCTCTTCAAACCTACAAATACAATGAAACAATTTATATATATATATATATATATATATATATATATATATATATATATATATATATATATATATATATATATATTAGGTTTATGAAATTATTCTAACTAGTTGCTTTTTTCGGTTGAAATTTTTTATTGCTTAGGTGAACTTAGTAGTTGTTTACCTTGAAATTAATTGTTTACTTGTAATTTTTAACTTGTTTTTAGAATGTTAGATACTTAGATAGTTATATTGTTAGACTTGTTTTCCATTTAATTGTTGGATAATTGGATGGATTACTTGTTTGATATTGAATTGTCAGGATAAAATTGAGTCTTTTTTTGGAAGAACAATCATCAATAAATCAAGTGTTAGAGAATCCTCCAAAAGGTCATGCTCCAATGACTTAAGTTTTGAAGGATCCTTTAAAAGACCATGTCCTTCTAGTCAATCATTTCCTTCAGTTTCTAATGTAAATCCACAACCTACAACTACTCTAATTACAAGTGTTGAATTGAATGATCTTCTAAAAAACCCGGGTGTTAGACCAAAGATTACAAATTACAATCCAAATCAAAAAGATGAAATAGGGAAGGCATATTTGCTTCAAGGACCTTGTCAACCAAGGGATCATACATTCCCTTCAAAGAAAATAGATACAAAAGAAAGACGTTATGTTGTTAAGTGGTTTGATGACTTTGATTGATTAGAATATAGCATAAAATAGAATGGTGGTTGTTGAGACCAACAAAATAAATAACATTATATCTTGTACACTAAAATAGTGTATAGTGGTAAAGGGATCGTATCCATATATATTGTTTTAATTTGTTATTTCTATAAAATCTTGTCATACAAATACTTGTGAAACTAAAATAAGTATAAAAATAGGGGGTGTATTGAAATATTTGAAAGAAAACTAGAGTTAAACCAATATTTAGAGAGCACAATTAAACAAAACCAAGAACTTGATGTAAAATCAATAATAGAAAGATGGTTGACTTAAGGTTTCATCACTTGAACATTTGGTAAATATATTATTAGAATCCAAAGTGCAATTGTTGTCCTAAATCTCAAATTTTGTTATAGTAATCCAAGAAGCTTGAGATTACCTAAACTTTTCTTAGTTATTAAAATACCTAGAGAAGCTCATAACATGTTTCCTTACTTAAATTCACAATTTCCATTAAGCATGTAATTAGAGAAAATTAACTAGCATTAAGAACAAAAAGTCACCATATCTAAGAGGATTCAAATGCTTTCACTACCATGTTGGATAAAATATTTTTGTGATTGTGTGAAGTGAAAACTAACACAAGAATCACTTTCCACTTTCTAATTTAAGGATTCATTACTTGATCAAGAATTAGCCAACTAACCACTACAAATACATTTAAACTCATGCATAAAAACATACAAGTAGCAAGAAGATGTTAAAATATTAAACATTCTCACAAAGATTCAAGAACAAGTTCATGAAGTTCTTTAACATTCAACCAAACATTTAAGTGATTTCACCAAAGTCAACCAAGACTAGTTTAGCCCAACATAACTAAACTCAATCAAAATAAAGTAAAAGTTAAGAGTACCAAACATCTAGCAAGAATCAAGAGCAAAATGATGATGTTTATTATGTTCTTCAAGTGCTACAAGAACTCCAAAAATTCTAGACAATTCTCCAATTTTAGGATGTGTAGAAGTGTGCAAAAGATGCACATCAACCTTCCTCATATAGCACAAAAGATGAATTCCACGAAATGCCACTGCAGGCTTGTGCATTGTAACGACCGTGCTTCTGGGCTAAGCACTAAAGATGATGTAATAGTTTAGGTTAACCTTTATAACTCGTTTTAAAGTAATAAAGAGGAATTATGTGAATATTATGTGAATTATGTGTTTATTTACTTAATTATTATGATTTAATGAATTAATGATAAAAATAAGCGTCAAAAATAAATATTATATAATCTCGGTATCTAAGAATGAAGTTGTAGTGGTTGAAACAAGGATTCTAGAGATATAAAGAGTACTCTAAATTTACGCCCAACGTACTAGTTAAATTAGCAGTACGCCCCGCGTACTAGTTAAATTAGCAGTACGCCCCGCGTACTCTAAATTTACGCCCAACGTAACCCGATGGTTCAGCCCCTATAAATAGTGATCGATGCCATCCGGATTTTTATTACAAAATTCCAATTTATCACCCTATACTTTCTTCTAATTTGCAAAAAATCACCCCTGAGCCTAGAATATTATCCTAACATCATAAACAAGCCCGAAGATCTTGTGAAAAAGAGTTATCGAGCCGAAAATCTGCCCACGCGAAGCTCAGTTTTTGAGAAAACACCCCAATTTCATCTATAAAGATTATTTTAAGAGACGAGGTGTTGCCCAGTTATCGTCTTAACAAGTGAGTGTGTAGTCACTTTCACCTTACACATAGATATGAAGTATTTTATATAAAATACGTGATATGTGTAATTATATTGTTTGTTTATTTGAGATGAGTGTTGAATGAATGTTTTATAAAGGTTTTAAAATTACTTAAACTGTATATGTATTTTTATCTACAAATATGTTGGGTATAACATGGGAAGATGAAATAGGTGTTGTGTGTTAAAATGATGAGATGCCTCAATATTGTTGTTGTTTCAGTCATCTGACGGAGTATAGATGATGACCACAAACTTTTCTAGACAGTTCATTAGAACGCTAGCAGGCTCGCAACCTATAGGTGTTTGTGAACTTAGTGTTCAATGGTATACTCCATTCCCCACATGATTGCCTTATTTGACATAAATTGTTGAGGAATCCCCTAAAGCAGTGTTGTCACCCCGATGAAAATTCTTAGACTAGGTCCCTCAAGAAAGGTTTTTAGGGACGTAAAGTGAGAATAACGAGAACGAGTAATCAGGGTTATAGTTGTTTGATGAAATTAATAAATTTATTTATTTGTGGGTTGAAAACCCTATATGCTCACCAGGCTCTCAAGCCTGACCCACTCAGCTTTTTATATTACAGGTAGTGGACATAGAACATAATTTGCAGGTTGAAGAGGGATTTTTGGATTATAGGCAGTAGTTGTAAATAATTGTTGTAAGGCTTATAATATACTGTTTATGCTTTTGGTCTGTATCGGAACATGACATCCCGGGGTTTTGTTATATAATGAAAATATATTTCTTTAAGAAATACTTTGATAAATTTTTATTATATTTTGTTTAGGGAACAAATTTCGCAATATCTTTTAGAAAATTACTCTGATTTTATTTTAAAAGCCTAAACTAAATCTATTTTTTCTGGCCGTGAAATTTGGGGATGTCATAGTTGGTATCACAACATTAGTTTAAGCGAACTACGAATTTGTAGGATTTCTAGACTTAAACTTAAAATGCTAAGCGATGATTATGAGATGAGTGTCCACCCTATTTTAGACACGAGCACTAGTATATTTTAGGAAAGTTACCTAAAATGATTTTATGTGCTAAATGTTATATGTTTGCCATATATGCCATTATTTGTTCAGATCTATGGTTTGTTGCCGACCCAATCTAGAAACATTATGTGTTTAGGATTCTAAACGTACGGCTACGATATTAGAACTAGCATGTAAACGTTTCGGAGTGATAAGGAGAATTTAAATATCTATTGTGAATGAAGACCTAAATTCGCCTTATTTGTTGTATAGATCAAAATGGCAAGTACCCAAAGTGGATTTGGAAATGCAAACGGAAACAAGAATCAACAACCTCAACCCCAAGTGCTCGAGCAAGTACATGTTGTAGCAGCTGCACCTGAGCCAATGATAATGTTTGGGGTACAAGCAATGATGCAAATGATGTTGGATCGCAAAATGGAGGAGACAAGACGATTACTGCAACATAATACATAAGAAACTACGATGCCTGTTGAACAGCCCGAATTCATGAAGGGCAGTCAGAAGGAGGGAACTACAGTGGGACTGTTAGTCAAGCCAACCCACCGATAGTTAAATGAAACAACCAGGATGGAGGAAATGATGGACGTGGATGCAAATACAAGGATTTCATGGCATCCAAACCATCGTGTCTATCCGGAAGCCCGACACCGGTGGAAGTCATGAATTGGATCTCCGAAATGGAGACTATGTTTGAGAGTTGTGAATGCAACAATAGACAGAAGACAACTCTCACAATTCCTTTGTTAAAATCTGGAGTATTAAGCTGGTGGAAAGTACTAGCTGATTCGATGCTTAAGGGAGAAGCTAGCAAGATGTGATAGGAAGATTTCCTGGTGCAACTGAAGATGAAATACTGGTCTGAGCAGGATCTTTTGGAAATCAAAAATGAGTTTCGGAATCTGAAGAAAGGAAGTTTGAGCGTCACTGAGTACGCTACTAGTTTTA
Source organism: Lactuca saligna (assembly GCF_052625555.1). Taxonomy (NCBI): domain Eukaryota; kingdom Viridiplantae; phylum Streptophyta; class Magnoliopsida; order Asterales; family Asteraceae; genus Lactuca; species Lactuca saligna. Next base: position 7,215,243 of record NC_136425.1, on the reverse strand, counting down.
TGGAAAAGATGAAGCTTGTTCCATATTTAGTTCCAAATGAACTCTACAAGGTCAACAAGTTTTCCCACGGATTACCAGCGAACTTTGGTCCAATGGTCAAGCAACCAACCACTCTAAAATCCGCCATCTAGGCTGCTAAGAATGTTGAAACCCAGATCAGGGAGAAAGGTCTGGAGAGGGAAGAGGTTAGAGAGAAAATAAAATTTGATGGATCTTCAAGGTCCAACAAGAAAAGTAAATTCTTGAAGTCTGGTTCGAGAGGAGGAGGAGGCGAAGCAAAGTGGTGTGAGAAGTGCAAGAAGAAGCACTTTGGGAAATGTGATGAGGAGGTCACTTGTTTTAAATGTGGAAAGACAGGGCACTACGCTAGCAAGTGCACAACCAAAAAAAGGGTGTGATATGGATGTCATGAAGAAGGGAGCATTTTGAAGGATTGCCCAACGAAGAAGGATGTAGCAAAACCTAGGGGCTGTTTGTTTTTTGTGTGAAGATCTGCGCAATCACTTTTGTCTGCGCTGCGCAGACAACGCGCTGACATATGCCCTCGCAAATTGTTTGTTTTTTGGAAGTGCGCAGATCAGAAAACGTTTGCGCGAGGTCTTCCTGGTGCAGACATGGGCCACTGTCTTCAAAGGTCTTCAGACCTCATTTTCACCTAAACCAAAAACAAAAAAAACATGGGCCACCGTGCAGTTTCTTTTTTCTTTCTTTTTTTGTTAAAAATGTATTTTTAATGTTTATGACATGAAATTAAGTTTAAAAATTCAATTTATTTTAACAGTCTGCAGACGTTAAAAACAAACAGTCTTCTTATTGCAGACTGCAGACATTTGGTCCACCTCTTCTGCCGCAGAGGCTTGCAGATGTGGTCCGCAGACTACAGACATTTTGACTTCAAAAAAATAAACAACACCCTAATCTCCCACCAAAGCCAAAAGCCAGATCTTTCCAGATGACATTAGAAGCCGCAAAAGATGCAGCGGATGTTGCCTCGGGTACCTTTCTTGTAAATGGATTGTCTTCCAATTTATTGTTTGATTCCGGAGCGAATTACTCCTTTATATCACATAAATTTGGTGAAATACCATCATTGCCTATAGAAAAGCTAGATGATGCCCTAATTGTAGAGGTTGCTAGTGGCAGATTCGTACCTGTTAGCGATTGTATTAAGAACATTGCCATCAACTTAAATGAAAACAAATTCCAAGAGAAGCCATTACCCATTGTGTTAAATGGTTTCGGCATCATTCTGGGGATGGATTGGCTTAGTGCCAATGATGCCGAAATACTATGCAAGAAAAAGATAGTAAGGGTAAACCCGCCTGAAAAAGAATCATTTATGGTGTACAGAGACAAGCACAAAGTGAATTCTAGAATCATTTCCTTGATGAAGGCCATCAAATGTTTGTCTAAAGGAAGAACATCATACCTGGCATTCATGATCGATGCTAAGAAAGAGAAAAAGGAGATGCAAAGCATACCAGTGGTGTGTGACTATCCGGAAGTCTTTCTCGAAAATCTTCCTGGATTGCCCCCTGATAGACAAGTGGAGTTTAGAATAGACTTGTTACCAGGAACAACACCAATAGCAAAAGCACCATATCGATTAGCACCTACAGAGACAAAGGATCATATTTCACAACTTCAGGAGTTGTTGAACAATGGTTTCATTAGACCTAGTTCATCACCCTGGGGAGCTCCAATGTTATTCGGAAAGAAGAAAGATGGGAGCATGAGAATACGCATAGATTACAGAGAGTTGAATAAGGTAACAATAAAGAACAAATACCTGTTGCTAAGGATTGATGACATGTTTGATCAGTTGCAAGGATTGAATTATTTCTCGAAGGTTGATCTTAGGTCAGGATATCATCAGCTAAATGTGAGAGAGCAGGATATTAAGAAGACTGCATTCAGAACAAGATATGGACACTATGAGTTTTTAGTTATGTCGTTTGGACTAACCAATGCTCCAGCAACCTTCATAGATTTGATGGGTTTGTAAACCATTCCTAGATAAATCCTTGATAGTGTTCATAGATGGCATTCTGATTTACTCGAAAATCCAGGAGGAGCATGGCAGACACTTGCGAGAAGTATTTGAAGTATTAAAGAAGGAGAAGCTGTATGTGAAGTTCTCCAAATGTGATTTTTGGATTTAAGAAGTCCAATTTTTGGGTCACATGGTTAACCAATAAGGGATTATGGTTGACCTAACTAAGATTGAAGTTATAACGAAATGGCAACAACCAAAAATCCACATGAAGATCCGAAGCTTTCTAGGATTAGTGGATATTACCGAACGTTTATTCAAGGCTTCAAGAAGTCCAATTATTGGGTCATGTGGTTAACCAAGAAGCGATTATGGTTGACCCAGCTAAGATTGAAGTTATAAAGAAGTGGGAACAACCAAAAATCCCCACGGAGATACGAAGCTTTCTAGGATTAGTGGATATTACCGAAGGTCTATCCAAGGCTTTTCTTCGATAGATGCCCCATTAACAACTTTGACCTACAAAGGAGCTACTTATGCTTGGAGTGAGAAGCATAAGGAAGCATTCGAGAAGCTAAAGAATAAATTATGTGAAGCACCGATTCTTTCTCTACCTGATGGAATTGAAGACTTCGTAGTGTATAACGATGCTTTGGGAGTCGGGTTGGGATGTGTTCTAACTCAAAGAGAAAATATGATAGCATATGCATCTCAACAATTAAAAGAACATGAAAAGAACTACCCCACTCATGATCTGAAGTTGGCAGCGGTAGTATTTGACCTAAAGATATGGAGGAATTATCTTTATGACACAAAATGCAAACTATTCACTGATCATAAGAGTCTTCAGTATCTCTTTAATCAGAAGGAATTGAATATGATACAATGACGCTGGCTAGAGTTGCTCAAGGACTACAACTGTGAGATACTTACCACCCTGGTAAAGCAAATGTTATCGCTGATGCTCTTTGTCGGAAGGTAACCCTTGAAAAGAAAAGGCCAAGAGCGTTAAGAATTGAAGTTGTCTCAAAAATTATGGAAAGCGTAAAGAAAGCTCAGGAGGAAGCTTCAGAGAAAAATGACCGAAAAGAAGAATGTTTGGGCAAAACGTTAGTGTTTGATATAAACGGTCAAGGACTAAAGGTATTCCAAGATAGGATTTGGATACCTAATATGGGAGGAATAAGAGATCTTCTGATGGAAGAAGCTCATAAGACCATGTACTCGATTCATCCCGACAGCACAAAAATGTATAGGGATCTGAAACCCTATTACTAGTGGCCAACGATGAAGCTTGATGTTGCAAAGTATATGGCCGAGTGTGTGAAGTGTGCGAGGGTTAAGGCGCAACATCAGAAACCGTATGGGAGTTTAGAACCTTTACCTGTACGCATGGGTAAATGGGAAAACATCACCACGGATTTTGTGACTAAACTGCCCAAAGCGAAAAGCGGTCATGACATGATTTGGGCGATTGTTGATCGGTTTACTAAAAGTGCACATTTCATAGCAACCAATGAGAAATTATCTATGGATAAACTTGCTAATGCTTATGTGAAAGAGATAGTGAGACTTCACGGTGTTCCTTTAACGATTGTATCAGATCGTGATAGTCGCTTCACGTCAAGGTTTTGGAGAAGTCTACAAGAGGAATTGAGTACAAAATTGTGTTTAAGTACAACTTACCATCCACAAACCGATGGTCAGAGCGAACAAACAATTCAAACATTTGAGGATATGCTACGAGCATGTACCTTGGAATTCCAAGGTAACTGGGATGAACATTTACCTTTGGTAGAATTCTCCTATAATAATAGTTTCCACTCGAGCATGAAGATGGCACCTTATCAAGCTTTGTATGGACAAAAGTGTCGAACGCCGTCATGTTGGCTCGAAACTGGAGAAAAGCAGTTTATGGGACCCGAGATAGTCGACCAGACTTCTAAAAAAGTTAAAAGTGATTAGGAAAAAATGTTAGTAGCTCAGGATCGTCAAAAGATTTATGCTAACAAGAAAAGAAAACCGATAACATTTGAAGTTGGGGATTCGGTCGTACTTAAAGTCTCACCGTGGAAGGGACTTATAAGAATTGGTAAAGGGGAAAGTTGAGTCCAAGGTTTATTGGACCGTTTAAATTTCTTCAGAGGATTGGGAACCAAGATTACAAGCTAGAACTACCAGAAGAACTAGATGGTATTCATAACACTTTCCATGTGTGTTATTTGAGGAAGTTCACGGGAGAAGTTCCCAACATAATTCCAATTTCTGAGTTATGGTTGGATGAAATCAAGAGGCTAATTGAAGAACCTGAGGCAATTTTTGACCGTAAGACGAAGAAGTTGTGACGCAAGATTATTGAATTAGTGCTTGTGCAATGGAAACATGCGAATGGGCCAATTCTCACTTGGGAAACGGAGAGTGACATGATGAGTCGCTACCACAATTGATTCTCGATATGTGATTTCGAGGACGAAATTATCCTAAGGGGGAGAGAATTGTAATGCCCGTGTTTCTAGGCTAAGCACTAAAGATGATGTAATAGTCTAGGTTAACCTTTGTAACTCGTTTTAAAATAATAAAGAGGAATTATGTGAATATTATGTGAATTATGTGCTTATTTACTTAATTATTATGATTTAGCGTCAAAAATAAATATTAGATAATCTCGTTATCTACAAATGAATTTTTAGTGTTTGAAAGAAGGATTCCAAAGATATAAAGAATACCAAAATCCGAGTTATAACAAAGAAGTTATGACTTGTCGAAGTTTCGCGACAAAACCGGCACAACACTGTATGACGTAAAAAGTGAATTTACAATAAAGTGCTTTTTAGCCTTAACGACCTAAATGAGATTCATAGTATTCTCTAAACCAAGAGTGTGTATAAAAAGAATGTCCAAATCTGACTTCGTATGAGAAAGTTATGAATTTTCTAAGATTTGGCATACCAGTATGCAGCCCGAAGCAAAACTGGAAAGTACCCAAAATAATCATAAAAAAGGAAATATGCATGAAGATTAGCTAAACTATGAATGAAATATGCTAATATAAACTATTAAAATAAGTAAATAAAATGAAACCATCAGAACAAAACATTTTGGTTATTTTGCTATGTATGTGGAGATAGGTGGGAAAACAAAATGGGCAAGATGCATTTGCTTCACATACAAGGATTTGATAGTTGGAAAAAAAATTCATTGAGAGATCATATGGGTGGTATTGATAGTTTTCATCACAAAGCAAATGAAAATTGTGATTTTTCATTGAAAGAAAAACAATCTTTAGTGCAACCTTCATTTGCTAAGTTTGACAAAACAAAGTTGTTAATGTTGAGTGAGTTGTATAAAAAAGATTTTGATGATGCGGAAAGGATGCAACTTGATGGTGAACTTAAGATATATTATCACGCTTTACATAAAGATGACCGGTTCTCTAGTTTGCAAGGAATTTCTGACCTTGTTGGCTTGATGGTGGAAATGGAGAAACATCGGCTTATCATATGGTTTATAGGTTGTTGAAGTTGGTTTTGGTTTTATCCGTCGCGACCGCAACAATTGAAAGGTGTTTTTCTACGATGAAGTTTTTGAAGACGGACTCGCATAAAAAATAAGTGATTTTTTGAACGATTCCATGATTTATTATGTTGAAAAAGAAGCCCTTATGAAAGTGAAGATCGAAGATGTAATGGGTCGGCTTCAAAAAATGTGTACCCGTAGATGTCTAATTTCAATATTAAGATATAATGGATGGGTTAACTGTATTAAATATAAAGTACAGGGACTAGTTTGCAATTATCAAATTGTTTGGTGGAAGGTTACAGAACCTCCTTGAAAGGGGTGGACGAAATCTATAGGGGAAACCCTAACGATTTCGTCCAAGGGGGGATAAGGCCTTTGCATAAGCTTAGGCCCAAGCAAAGGAACATTATGGTTTTCCCTTAACCCTATACCCCTCAGCTATATAAGGAGCCTCGTGGCACCTAAAATCGGTCACTCCTACTTTGAAGAAACCATGGGCCGATTTTGCATACCCTATTCTCTCTCTCTCCTTCAAGTTTCCTTCTTGTTAGCTTTTGGGTGTGACTCCATTAGAGGCATTACATTTGTGGTGCTAAGCTTCCAAGATAATCAAGATCAAAGGATTACCAATTGTTTGCTATAACAATTGAAAGGTATGTAACACTTAAACCCTAATTTGTTAATTTCGAAACTAGCCTCTCTCTCCTTAGGGTTCTTGTTTTGCAATTCAAAGTTATATGTTCAATAGTTAAAACATAGATCCAAAGTAGGTTGCATGTGAACTTAGGAATTTTTTTTCTAGTTTATTTGTTTTACCTAAAACCCATCAGATATGGCGTCACTATTTGTACGGGGTCCAGTGTACCATATATACGAACCACAAAAGCCTAAAGTACCTGATGGATCAGCCCAACCTTAATATGAGACAGAGGAGATGGTTGGATGTAGTGAAGGACTACGATTGTGAGATCTTATATCACCCAGGAAAGGCTAATGTGGTAGCCGATGCCTTGAGTCGCAGAGTCAAGAGCGCTTCGATTCGGGATGTGTGCATGAGGATGACAATGATGACTCTAGTCTTAGATATAATCCGAGAGGCTCAGGTGGAGGCTGTGAGACCGGAGAACCACAAGAGAGAGCGTGTGATTGGGAAGGTTTCCGAGTTTGTGACGGACAGTCATTGGCTTATGACTTTCCATGGGCGGATTTGAGTGCCCTATACAGGTAGAGCTCGTCTTGTATTGATGGAGGAGGCGCATAGATTGAGATTATCGATCCACCCAGGGGCTACTAAGATGTATTTGTACTTGAAGAGAGACTATTGGTGACCCTGTATGAAGAGGGATGTGGCAAGGGTAGTTTAGAGGTGCTTGACCTGTCGTCGGGTTAAGGCGGAGCACCTGCGTCCATATGGTCCGTTGCAACCTTTAGAGATTCCCCAGTGGAAGTGGGAACATATTTCTATGGACTTTATCACCAAGTTACCGAGGAATGCACATGGGGCTGATGCAATTTGGGTGATTGTAGACCGGCTGACGAAGAGTGCTCACTTCCTCGCTATCAGTAAGAGCTCTTCTGCAAAGATACTAGCCGGGATTTATGTGAGAGGGGTGGTAGCACGGCAAGGAGTGCCTACATCGATAGTTTCAGATCGAGACATGCGCTTTACTTCCAGGTTCTGGAAGAAATTCCATGAGGATTTGGGTACCCGTTTGCATTTCAGTACCGCATACCACCCGCAGACAGACGGGCACAAAGAACGGACGAATCAGAAGCTTGAGAACATTCTGCGTGCATATGTTATGGATTTATAAGGAAGTTGGGACACTTATTTTCCCTTAGCTGGGTTTTCTTACAACAACAACCATCATTCGAGTATTGTTATGCCTCCCTTTGAGCTTCTCTATGGGAGGAGGTGTCAGACTCCCATTTGTTAGGGAGAGGTAGGGCAGCTAGTGATGGGTGGCACTGAGATAGTGTTGAAGATGACCGAGCAGATTCAACAGGTTAGATAGAGGTTACTGACAGCCCAGAGTCGCCAAAAGAGTTACGCGGACCGGCATCGATCCGAACTAGAGTTCCAGGTTGGAGATTTTGTCCTCCTAAAGGTATCCCCATGGAAGGGGTGATCCGATTCAGGAAACGGGGCAAGCTGGGGCCCTGATACATCGGTCCTTTCAAAGTGATCGCTAGAGTAGGTAGGGTGGCCTACCGGTTAGAGCTACCAACAAAGTTGGGTCAGATTCAAAACACATTCCACGTGTCTTAGTTGAAGAAGTGTGCAGCCAATGAGATGGAAATGGTGCCATTAGATGACATTCAGGTGGATACGAACCTGGATTATATTGAGAGGACGATTGCGATTTTGAATCATAAAGTGAAGGTCTGGCGAACAAGGAGGTACCCCTGGTTCAGGTCCAGTGGCAACATCGGAATAGGTCCGAGTGCACTTGGGAGTTGGAGTCCGAGATGCGCAAGCAACATCCAGAGTTATTTTCGGAGCCTGACTTCGAGAGAGAAGTATGATTCTAGTATGGGAGAATTGTAACATCCCAAGACCAGGTATACCTTATAAACCCTTGTACTTTTGGTAATTGTCAAGTTTAGCCCTTATAGAGAAAAAGGTGGTAAATGAGTATATGGGGCGTACGCGTGTGTACGCTCAATGTACTCATGTGCGTATTATTGACGCAGAAGCCACCTAGTACACTAGGCATACCAGATGGTACATTGGTCATACTAGGTCCAGAGTGAAAACCGTATTTTTGGGGTGTGTCCCTATAGAAAGGATATGATGGCCTCATTCTTGGCCACCATCATCAGACAAACAACCCTATCAAACCCTAATCCTCATTCATTGAGCTTCTGTGTGTCCATTTGAGAGCATTTAAGTGATCTTGTGTGTTCTTGGAGTGAAGAAGGAGCTTTGAAGAAGAAGGAGTCGGAGTCCAAACTGTAGATCTGAGCATATATGTGTTGGGAGCTTCATTTGGAGGCATAAAGCTCAAAGCTTTCTCACTCTTTTATTTTGTGCATCATGTTAGACCATTTTAGGGTTTTGGTCCCAAAGTTGGATGCTTTATGAGAGATCGAGCTCCAAAGACTATAAGCAGCTCCTTTGAGTGTCTTTAGCGGTATAGTGTCATAAAAATCGAGACTTGGACGTTTGAATCAACCCATGCATGAGATATGAGCATTTTGAGATAAGAGAATGAGAGTTTTGGGTGTTTGTGACTTTATCATCCATGCAAAGGCTTAAATTCATTGACTTTATGGAGTAAGGGCCTTTAAGGAGTCCAGATCTATGATATGAGCCAAGGTCTTATATGATTAAGACCAAAAGAGTAGAAAGAGCAAAACCGGGGAGTACGCCGAGCGTAATCCCCGTACGCAGATCGTAGGGTTGAGAATCCCCAGTGTATGTGAGGTATTGGAGTACGCCCATCGTAGAGATGTTGTACATGCAACATACGTGCTACCATTGAGTTTTGGTTAACTTTTAGGGTTTGGTCAATTTGTGTCCTATTAAGGCCATAGAGGGGTAAAATGGTCTTTTACCCTTCTGTGAGTTTGAAGAAGGATTAGTCTAGCTTCTTGAGGGTCGTTATTAATTAGGGATAACTATTGTATGTGTTAGGCAGAGGCTAGACCGGTTATTCGAGTTTGAGGCTATCCGATTTCTTACGAGGTGAGTCTTCTCACTATACTTACCATGAGTGGTATATTTGTGTGACTGAGGTGTCTTACATGCTTACTTGTGTATTGTGATATGCTGCATCATGTCTTTGTGATTTATGCTGAATATTATGATTATGAGCTTATTGAGTTAGGACCAGGGGGTCCACTCGAGTTGTAGGACCGGAGGGTCTCCACTGAGACAAATTGACCAGAGGGTTGTATTGAGTTAGCCTCGAGTGGCTAATGTGATGTGTGCAGTATTTTGGGAAACTCACTAACCTTCGTGTTTACTGTGTTATGTGTTATGTGTTTCAGGCACCTATCAGGATCACAGGATGTGACATCCCCAAATTTCACGACCAGAAAAGATCAATTTAGTTTATGCTTTTAAAATAAAACTAGAGTAATTTTCCAAAAGATGTTACATAATTTGTTCCCAAAACAAAATATAATAAAAATTTATCAAAATGTTTCTTACAGAAATATATTTTCATTATATAACAAAACATTGGGATCTCATGTTCCAATACAGACCAAAAGCATAAACAGTATATTATAGGCCTTACAACAATTATTTACAACTACTACCTATAATCCAAAAATCCATCTTCAACCTCCAAATTATGCTCTTCGTCCAAATTATGCTCAACAATTTATGTCAAATAAGGCAACCATGTGTGGGATGGAGTATACCATTGAACACTAAGTTCACAAACACCTAGAGGTTGCGAGCATGCTAGCGTTCCACTGGACTGTCTGAAAAACTCCGTGGTCATCATCTATACTCCATCAGATGACTTAAACAACAACAATATTGAGGCCTCTCATCATTTTAACACACAACAAATATTTCATCTACCCATCTTATAACCAACATATTTGTAGATAAAAATACATATACAAATTAAATCATTTTAAAACCTGTATAAAACATTCATTCAACACTCATGTCAAATAAACAAAAAATATAATTACACATAGCACGTATTTTATGTAAAATGCTTCATATCTATGTGTATGGTGAAAGTGACTACACAGTCACTTGTTAAGACGATAATTGGGCAGCACCTCGCCTCTTAAAATAATCTTTTTAGATGAAACTAGGGTGTCTTCTCAAAAACTGGGTTTCACGTGGGCAGAGTTTCGGCTCGATAACTCTTTTTCTCGGGATATTCGGGTTTGTTTATGATGTTAGGATAATATTCTAGGCTTAGGGGTGATTTTTTGAAAATTAGAAGAAAGTATAGGGTGAGAGATTAGAATTTTGTAACAAAAATCCGGATGGCATCGATCACTATTTATAGTGGCTGAACCATCAGGTTACGATGGACATAAATTTAGAGTACGCGGGGCATACTACTAATTCAACTAGTACGTTGAGCGTACATCATAGTACGCGGGGCGTACTAAGGGATAACTTCGGACTCATCAAGGCTATGACACGTGGCACTCATGCAAAGGAATAGGGGAGGTGATGGACTCCGGGTCATGTACACGAGTACGCTGGGCGTACTCCCCCAGACCAACCTCTAAGTTTGTGCCCAAAACTTCAAAAATTCATAACTTTCACACGCGAACTTCGTTTTTTATGTTCTTTATATCCACGCGTAGGTATGATCGTTCTCTATAGCTTTCATTTAGACTCCGTCAACTAATTTTGAATTTATTTTTAAAGTTATATTTTTAAGAGGCTAGGACAGGAAAAGTCTGTTAAAAATTCATCACTTCTTCATCCGACGTCCGTTTTCTTTTGTCTTTTTACCATTGAACTACTATCAACAATATCTTTGATTCTCGTTTAGGTTGTTTCGACTAAAAATCACTCAATCTAAAATTCGAGTTTCGGGTTGCATACTGATATGCCAAATCTTAGAAAATTCATAACTTTCTCATACGATGTCAGATTTGGATATTCTTTTTATGCACGCTCTAGGTTTAACGAATACTGCAACTTTCATTTAGGTCGTTAAGGCTAAAAAGCACTTTATCGTAAATTCACTTTTTACGTCATATAGTGTTGTGTCGGTTCTGCCGCGAAACTTCAGTAGGTCATAACTTTTTCGTTTTAACTCGGATTTCGGTACTCTTTATATCTCTAGAATCCTTGTTTCAACCACTAAAACTTCATTCTTAGATACCGAGATTATCTGATATTTATTTTTGATGCTTATTTTTATCATTAATTCATTAAATCATAATAATTAAGTAAATAAGCACATAATTCACATAATGTTCACATGATTCCTCTTTATTACTTTAAAACGAGTTACAAATGTTAACCTAGACTATTACATCATCTTTAGTGATTATCCCAGAAACACGGGCATTACACGGGAAGACACCAACTTGATTGTACACACACCCGAGTTGAAGATATGTTTTTGGAGGATCCTGGGGTTGTGATATATTCAGTTTTGGAACATGTGTTTTGATAACTTGATATTTGTGGGATTTTTGTGATTTTGAAATGAGATAATTGTGTTTTCAAATGAAAATTTTTGTTTGAAAATTTACGGTGTTATAATTTGATTAGATTCATATAAGCACATGTGATTAGATGTATTTAATCACATATGATTAATTTGGATAAATATTTGTTTTCGTGTTCTTAGTTCAATATTTATTATCGTGTATATAATCACATGTGATTGTATGTATCTAATCACATATGATTTATATAGAAAAGATTCGTTTCTCCAAATAAAATCATATTTGATTAGAAAAATATAATCACATATGATTAAATGTATTTAATCATATATGATTAAAGTGGAAAAAAACAATTATTGAATCGAGAATGCAAAAATGAATCTTAGCCACATAAATCATATGTGATTACCTACACATAATATGAGACATAGTGTAACTCACATCCTTGAACTTGAAAATAAGCTAGCGTGAGAAAGATGGATCCTTTCCTTTTCAAGAACCTACACAACAGTTATAACATTATTTAGCTTGTTTTTTGTTGTATTACTCTTATAAAACTTATGTATATATTTTCTTATTTTCTCTTTGATTGGAGTGCTCTTTTTGGGATGTTTTCCTACCTTTCAACCCATTCTTAAATTTAGATAAAATAATATTGGTGAAGTTCCCCCTTTTATCTTTCCATAAATATAAAGATCTCGTTCTAATGACTTTTGGTTGATTTTATATTAAATTTACAAGTTAGTAACTATAAGCTGTCACTTTCTGGACCACTTAACACTTTTGGAATAAACTGTACAAATCTACAAAGAATTACATCGGTCCCTTTATATGTAGGAGACTATACATCCATATCTAACTATAGGATTTGGAATTTTAGAATTTGGAGTTCTAATGAATTTATTATGATTTTTTGAAGACAATGCATGAAATCTATGACAACATGGACCAACCTGAGAAGATTGCCAATTTTACCCCTTAAGGAGTTGCAATTTCGAAATATGATTCAAAGTTTGAAGAAACTAGACACACTAAGATTTCCATAAAAACAGGTCTCATTATTTTTAGGTGTTCTTATTGACTTGCACGAATTTTAGTAGTTGGAGGATAGATTTGGAAATTTTGATCATAAAAGCTTTTAAATCACTTTTGGTGTTCTATTAAGGACTTAATGATTAAGCCTAAACTTTATCACTTTTTATATGATTGTTGGTTACTTATTAGGATATTGAGATGTGAAATTCAATTTAACCTAAAGACCTTAATGCATGCATATTTATAGACATTCTTTATTTTGTGAACAGAATCTATTTAGTATATTAGTTCCTCCTCCGTAGCAATTAGAGAAACTTCTATAAGATGGACCAAAAAAACTGATATATTTGTATCTTCTAGTATTGATCCACCACCAAATATTTTTTTTAGAGAAAATAGAACTGGTTTAAGTCTAGTTGATGCAAAACGAATAACAAAAAGAATAAAAGATACCTACATAGATTTGTGATGCCACCGGCCACTCTTTGGCAAGCGAAATGTAATTCATCCAAAATTAAGCACTTTTTTAAGCAGATCCTTGCAAAGCTTTTTGTCATCGTCAAATCAGCCCCTACTTACTAAAAAAGTTCTAAGAGGACTTTCACCAAATAGTTGGTGTGCAACACAAAAAACTCCACCTCCATGTGAAGTATTAGTATATGATGGTCCCATTTTCATTCCAACACAAAAATTTGGTGACCAATGAAACGAGATCGGAGAGGATAAGAGAGGGGGCGGTTTTCAATGACTTGGTTTTCTGACAAGTTGATTTTGTGACCTTCTGTTTCAGATCTGGTGAAATCAAATCTCATGGCTGATGAAACAAGATGAGAGAGGATAGAAGAGGGAGGTGGTTGCCAACAAGGTGGTTTCACGACTGATTCAAGGAGGTGGTTCAGGGCAACGTTTCAAGAAGAGGAAATGCGGAGAAAGCTTATTTCTGATGAGAAGACGAGTGGAGATAGAGGGAAACGCTATATCAAGAGAAATGGAGAGGGAACAATTGGTTGATTCAACGTTGGTCCAATGATTCCGCCAACGGACAGTGACTCCGGTAATGGTCCAGTGGTCTAAGTGGGTGATGCAAGTTCAAAAGAGGCTGAGAGACGTCATAGTGGGGTGAGAGTTTTTGTATTAGTCTAATTCAAAAATGTTCTCATTTTAAAAAATGTTATATATATATATATATTAACGTAAGTTAATTTTTGCTGATAAAATTCAGTAATTTCTAGTAAACAAAATTATAAATTATATTTATATACAATATAAAAATTCTAAAAAAAAGTCATTTTGTCATCCAATGATATAATTAAATATAGAGAGAGTGTTCTTGGTGAATGTATTAATGATACAACAGTCAACAGGGTTTATTTTCTAGTCATAATTTTTTCCTAGACATTAAAACCACCATCAAAATCCCGTGTATATATTAACTTCATCCATGTTTCAGTATCGTAAAAAAATATTTAGTTTTTTTTTTAGAACGTAGTAAAAATATATTTAGTTGGCTGGGGTTATATATTTTGATTTATGATATGAAGTTGTAACAATAGAAATAATTAGCGAAATGATTGATACTTTTTAATATTAAAGGAAATGATAAATTTGTTAAATGACCATCAATTTTGGTATTTCTTGTGATTTTAATTTGCTAAATGACCACTAATTTTGTTCATTATTATGTTTACAGCTTGTAATGAACAATATTGTTTATGTACGGAGAATGTAAAAACCAAATCTTTTATGATTTCTAACTACTAAATGATTACTATAATTCTGATTTTGAAAATGAAGTCAAGCAATCTTAAAGAAAAAAGTAATAACATCCTCATTGTTGGTGATTTGTTATCATCAATGTTATTTAAGTGTAATATGATTACTTTGTTGATCAAAAATGATATTAATAAATATTAAACAAGTAAGGAAGGTGTGGAGTACACACTTGTTTAAGTTTGATCAAGTACCAAATTACACTGTCATTTAGGGGCGAAGCCCCCGAACAAACGGGGGGTCCGGGGGCAACGCCCCTGGCTGGGATCGAGCTGTTAGGTCAGCTCGAAATTTTTTTATATAGGTTATGTTACTATATAAAAAATGCATTAAAAATCCGGTTTTTTAGATAATTGTCCCATTTTGACTTTTATTCAAAATACCTGTTTTATGACCGTTTTGGTGGTTTTGTGACAATTTTCAGACAAATATCTAAATTCAGTTTTTGGTCTCTTTTCTAGTACTCATTAAATATACCCTTTCATTCTCTTTCTTTTCTCTCTGATTTTCTCTGAGTCTTATCCAATTGGAGATTTGGGAGTACCACCCAAATACTTCAATTTGAAAGTGATAATCACGATTCTCAGATTTCCAAGTGTCATTAAACCCATATATCTAACATCCATTACTTAAATCTCACCGGATTAACACCATCAAAGTGATTATTGATAATCAATTGTGATAGACACGTCAAAAACAAAATAATCTGATATTCGAATCCATAGTTGATAGTTGCAAATTAAAAACTAAAGCTATAACTATTATTTATATAAAAATATTTGGTAAAAATAGTTGTTCGCTTTTAAAATTATAAAATACATCAAAATCAAAAGTTCACAAGTTAAAATAATTTTAAAAAAACAACTTAAAAGGGAGTGGATTATAATACTTTTGTTTAAAATAAAAGTTGGTAGTACATATAAAGAAAACAAAAGTAAACATTCAACAGGAACCAATTAGGATTCCTTTTCTCTCCTTTCATTCTAATTGTTTAAAGATCTATATATACATCAATTTGAATTATCAAAGATAAGCCAAGAAAACGTTAAGAGATAAGAGCATAAGAACATGACAACTAATACATGATTTTCTTCACTCTCACTCAAGATAGAATGTGAAGATCAGGAACACCCATCTTGCCAAGTAACAGAGGAAATCGGTCAGTGCCAAGAGGTTTGGTGAACATGTCTGAAAGTTGGTCCTTGGTGCGTATCTCAGCTGATCCTTGTTGTGTATCTCAACTGGAAAAACCTCACCACATTCCATGCGTTCACGGACAAAAAAGCAATTTATTTCAACATGTTTGGTACACTAGTGGAAAACTAGATTATTGGCAATATGGCAAATAGCTTGGTTTTCACAATAAAGCTTCATGGCCTCCTTATGAGTGGCTTCCAAATCCTTTAGCAAACATCTAAGACATAAAATTTCACTAACTATAGCCGCCATGGATCGATATTTAGCTTTGGCTGAAGAGCGTGACACTACAGATTGTTTCTTTGTCTTCCTAGAAATAGGAGCACCACTGAGCATGATAAAATAACCAATTTTAGAACGCCTCGTGAAGGGGGATCCTAACCAAGCTGATTCACAATATCCAGTCAACGTTACACTAGCTGGAAGGAAGATGCTTTGACCATGTGTGGCCTTTAGATAGCGTAAGACACGAAGAGCTGCATTCTAATGAGCAAGTAGAGGAGAGGAGACAAATTGGCTTAGTGTGTTAACCGCGAATGTGATGTCGGGTTGAGTAACCTATAAATAAAGAAGCTGCCCAATGAGTTGCCTATACTTTCCTGCGTCAACCAAAAGAGACTCATCCTCAATGGTGAGACGAATATTTTGCTCCATTGGAAAAGAGCTAGGTCTGCAACCTTCTAAACAGCTATCAGCAAGTATATCTAAAGTATATTTCCTTTGACTGAGAACAATTCCATCTGGTGTTCGAGCTACTTCAATACCAATGAAGTACTCCAACAATCCCAAATCTTTGATACTAAATTGGTTGTCGAGAAAAGCCTTGACCTTCTCTATTTGTTGAGTATTATTTCCCAAAAGTATGACATCATCCACATAAATGAGGGCAAAAATAAAGATGTCGTTTTGCTTAAAAACAAAAAGTGAGTGATCAGCCCTTGAATGTTGAAATCCATTGTGAAGGAGAGCTTTGGTAAGCTTATTGTACCAGTTCATCGATGCTTGATGCAGACCATACAACAATTTTTTGAGGCGGCATACCCTGGTATCTCCTTTTTTTGCTAACCCTTGTGGTATCTTCATATAAATCCACGTGCAAAAAGGCATTATTTATGTCGAGTTAATGGATGGTCAAACGTTTTTAAACAACAACAACTAACATGGTTCTCACAGTGACAAGCTTGGCTATAGGTGCAAATGTCTTGTGAAAGTATATCCCTTCAACTTGAATGAACCCTTTCGCAACCAGCCTTGCTTTGTAGCACTCGACTTCACCATATGGCTTGTATTTTATTTTATAAACCCACTTTAAATCAATTGCCTTCTTTTCTGGGAGGTAAGTTTGTCAAGATCCATGTATTATTGCTCTCACAAGCTTGGATTTCCACTTTCATGGCATCTCTCCAACAATGATGTTTGACTGCTTGAAAATAATGCTTGGGCTCATCTAGTGAAGAGATGGCAGCCAAAAAACTTTATATGAGTTAATAAAAATTTATAAGAAATGAAATGTGACAACGGATGTACCGTCAAAGAAACTGTAATGTCATTGGAGTGATGTAACGTCCACGTTTCCCGCGAGACAATTAATAAGATGATATAATAAGTTAGGGTCAACAATTGTAACACATTCTATATAATAAAAGAAAATTTTGTGAAGTATTCTATTTGTAACTATTTGTAGTATACATGGTTATAAAGAAATAGAAAAATAAGAATAAAATACACGTCTAAATAGAATAATAATTATGACGAATATCCTTGATGATAGTTGAAGTAGTCATGACAACGATTTCGAAGATATTATATCGTAAATAGTGACTCAAAGATAAATAGCTTTTTAGCCATAGTGATCTAAACGAAAGTCGTAGTAGTCGTTAAACCGAGAGCGTGCATATATAGAATGTCTAAATCTGACTTCATTGGAGGAAATTATGATTTTTATAAGATTCAGCGTAGCAGTATACAACTTAGAAATCGAATTTTAGATCAGTCGGTTTTTAGCCAAAATAATATAAACGAGAGTTGAAGATCTCGTTGATAGGAGTTCAACAATATAAAGACAGTAAAAAACGAACGTCAGATGACAAAGTTATGCATTTTACACGGACTTTAACAGTCTAAGCATGTGTGAAATAAACTAAGTCAAACCTAGCCGACGGAATCTAAATGAAAGTTGTAGATCTCATCGATAGCTACGTGTGGATATAAAGTACATAAAAAACGGAGCCCATATGAAAAAGTTATGAAAAATTAAAATTATGAAAATTCGCCACACACATGTGCGCGACGCGCGTACCTTCGAGAAGGGGGCGACGTGGCTCCAGCCAAAACTGGACACTTGTCGGCCAACGGGTGGATCGAAGTGTATGATGCACATTGGAGAAATTTGCCCTATAAATACATGCTAGGCTCCTGATCATTCCTCACCCCTCCACACTATTCTCTCTCGATATTCTTTAATTATTAGCCATTTCCCCTAGTTTCTAGTGTGTCGGAGAAGTAGGAAGAGATAGAGTGCTTTTCTTGTCGCATATTGGTTAGGATTTGCTTCAATTCATACGCCCTCAAAGCGCTTTCTTTTCTGAATCTTTCTTGGAGATCATCCCAAATCTGCTTAGCTATTGTTGCATACTTTACACTGTCTCTAATCTCCTTTTCCATGATAGTAGTGATCGACCCTTTTACGATTGCATCACTGCATAGCCATGCTCTATATTCTAGATGATCTTCTGTAGGTTTTGGGATGCAGGGACGAACACATGATTTCGTAGTAGGTGTTGTCGGTGGCACATTTTATAGTAGAAAATAGGGGGAAAAATCAAAAATTTTGCACTGTGAACAGACATGATAGGTGTTGTCGGTGCCACTATGGTCACCTATACAAAACCACCACTATTGGGATGGTTCCATCGATGAAACCAACCTTATTTTTGGCAATGAGAAAATCGTTCATCTCTCTTGACCAATCCGCATAGTTATTGTCATTCAAAATGTCATTCACGTGCATCTGACGAGGATAATCAATTAGATGAACATGTTAAGGAGAATCACGATCGGATGAAGGGTTTTTGGCTTTATCATTGTCGTTGCCTCCAACGTCATCAGGTTCGGCCATGTTGACACTTGAATGATGAACTCAGCCGATTAGAGAGATGACTCTGATACCATAAAGAAAACAAAAGTAAACATTCAATAGGAACCAATCAGGTTTCCTTCTCTCTCCGTTCATTCCAATCGTTTAAAGATCTATATATACATCAATTTGAATTATCAAATATAAGCTAAGAAAACGTTAAGAAATAAGAGGATAAAAACATCACAGCTAATTCATGATTTTCTTCAACATATTATAAATTTTTTTTTAATTTGAAATTTTTATGGAAGTTAAAGTACAAATTCTAAAAGCTCGATGCCAAATTCTTAATTTATATCACTTAAGACAAAGGAAATGATGAATTTGTTAATTTCACATTGTTTTCTAGCATTTGGTAGATTATGATTAGGTTTACAATTAGGTGAAATGCACACGTACGAAATAATGTATTTTACGTTATTATTGTGTTTTTAAGATAACCTTCTAGCTATTTGCTAGTCTTTGCTTCATTTATATATTCTTTACTTTTGTATTAGTCAGTCATTTAACATAATACTAATAATAGTATCTATTTTGTATTGAAAATCACATTAATTAATTAACATGTGAATTAGCTCAACACTATCATTAGTGTGTATTTAACACTATCTCTTAGCAGCGTATTTAATTAGCATAATATAAGTTGCAACTAATTGCAAAAACTGAAAAGAGCTTATTCATTTACAGAATATGATTAATGCAAAACATAAAAATGATTGTATCTTGTGACTCGTATCAACCCTAAACTAAGATGGAAAACAACGAAGATTTCTACCTCAAAAACATCAAATTAATTATACCTTAAGGAATTCAAAGCTTCCTAATTTGCCAAAATTTTACCAAAAAGACATTTGGAGGGCCATCACTTCGAACAATAGATGGCCAGTCCACATGAAACTAATATATTAGTTAAGAAGGCTTTCATTTTCATGGATCGTGGCCAAGCCGAAGCTCCAAATCCAGTTCGTCTTCTTCATTTCCACCTCCATTAATGGTCCTTTTTGGATTTTGATCATGTGACCTGTAGCCAAACTGAAGGCGTAAGCTTGATGGACTTGCGATCACTCCATGAACATCTTGATGATTGTTTCCGTGGTTTATAGGTCGCACGTGAGTACTTGATGATGTGGATGAAAAATATGGAATCTGCAGTCCCTCTGGATCACTAGGAGTTGAGAAAACCGGCTGATAGAATCTAGGGACTACATAGCAACTAGGGTCTCGATGTAGCTTACTTGTGATACTACTATTATTACTAAGATCATTATTAGGGCTACCCTTAGCAGCTCTGTCTCTCCTGTGGATGTTCATGTGTCCACCCAAAGCCTGTGCTGTGGTGAACCCGCGCTTGCAGAATATGCATTCGTACAATCTCAATCTCTCTCCTGACACCACGTGATCTTGCTCTTGATGATCAGCTTCATCTTCATGATCATCCATAGTGATGGAGTCCATTGATGTATCGCTTCCAATTTACATATACTTTTTAATCAAGTAAAAATAGCAGAAGATGCCTTATATATAGGGATGGAGAAACTGAGATGAGACAAGAGCTTAATTAGTCGAGCGTATTTTTAACAAGATTTATCCTTCTAATTAAGCCGGCTGTAGACTTTGTATTTGTGTATAAAGTTTTTCAATTGGTTATCTCCAATCCAATGCATTAAACCCATGGAGAATTTGAATAGAATAACAAGTAGGAAAGAGACTATATATATATTCAATTAAACTAGGTGTAAAACCCATGTATTACAAGGATCAATTAAAACAAATAAAATATTAAAATGTAAATAATAAGTATTTTTAAAAATAGAATTTTGATATAAAGAATGAAATTTTGAAATAAGAAACATATTAATTGCAATTTAGTATAATATTTATTACATTCGATAGTTTATATATATATATATATATATATATATATATATATATATATAAAAGTAT
Organism: Lactuca saligna; assembly: GCF_052625555.1. Lineage (NCBI taxonomy): Eukaryota > Viridiplantae > Streptophyta > Magnoliopsida > Asterales > Asteraceae > Lactuca > Lactuca saligna. The sequence continues at coordinate 7,194,541 of NC_136425.1, read as the reverse complement.
TATGTGGTTTTTTAATTTTAAAAATTAAAAAAAATCATAAATTGATATATGGATATTATTTATTTAAAAAATATCACATCATAAATGTCAAAACTCATTAAAAAATTAATAGGTAAAATTATTTTCATTTATTATAGTAGATTATTAAAAAAATTCATCATTTTTCACTAAATATTTTATTCAACTATTGAATGCTTCTCTCTCCTCTATATTATATTTAAATTTATTCTATTGAACGTGGATGACCTTAATGGCTACTCTGACATCTTTGCTCGTGTGTATATATTGGGTTAATATCAAATAATCAAATTAGAACTTAAAAATTAGAAGAATCTATTAACTTTTTTTATCCGTTTCAATCAAAACATCACAAATGTGCATGCATATTTGCAAGCACCTACAATATTCTTGAAAATAACAACAAAAGTCCGTAATGTTTTGTAGCAGTGTTTCTTTTAATTAGTCTCCAAAGAAAATAAGAATTTTCTGTTCGGTGGTGATTGTAATAAAAAAGAGGCGGAAAGGTTTTTATGTTCATCGATCCATCATCCATGTCAAAAAAAAAAAAAAAAAAAAAAACCCAGTTTAATGATTGAACGTTGAATCAACTTTTAAGGGGAGTTGTTGGTTTTTTTTGTTTCTCTTGTGTTTGTACTTATCATTTGATGTTAACAAGAGATGTACTTATCATTTAATGTTAACAGAGATGGACTTTAATATAGAAAATATATATATATATATATATATATATATATATATATATATATATATATATATATATATATATATATATATATATATATATATATATATATATATATATATATATATATATATACATTTTCGTCCTTAAGTTCAGCTGCAATTTTGTTTTGGTCCCTACAGAGATTCCCTCGCAACTTTAGTCCTTATTCCAAGTAAATTACATGTTTTACACTTTAACGGACTTTTTCTTTACAATTTATTTATGTATGAGCAAATAAAAAAGACGACCCTTATGGTTTTTTTTAGGGGTGAGCATCTGGATCCGTGGACCGGATTGGACCTGGACCTATACATTTTTTGGATCCCAGTGCCGGTTCTCGGTTCTAGGATTTGATCAAAACCAGTCCGTTTTTTATCGGTTCCGGGTAAAACCCGGTTTTGGACATGATTTGAACTTTCGTATTATATGAAATTTTTTAAACAACCATATCGCATTCATTTTAAGTTTGATTGACATGTGATTTTTTCAACGTGTAGTTTAGAGTTTGTAAATGATTGTAGACTATAATTTTGTTGTTTTTGATATTATATTCAACGAATTACAATCCTTCAAAGTTGGGATATCAAGACTGAAATATTTCAACTTTTCAGAAAAAATTTAAACTTTTGTATTCTGTGAAATTCTTTAAACAATCAAATCTCATTCGTTTTAAGTCGAATTGATATGCGATTTTTTCTAACATGTAATTTAGAGTTTGTAGATGAATGTATACTATAGTTTTGTTGTTTTTGGTGTTATATTCATTTTAACGGGTTGTAACGTATCAAACCTAACAACATAATTGTTTTAACGAGTTGTATCAAACCCAAAAATACGTTTTAACGACTTGTAATGTATGCATGTAAAGTTGTACCTGTACAATCGTGTCCAAGAACCGAAAAAACTGAACCTGAACCTGATAAGTCTCATCCGGTCCGGTCCACGGTGCACAATATTCTTCGAAACTGGTCTGCTCAAATGCTCACCCATAGTTTTGTCAAATTTGATAAATAGTATTTATATGGATTTTCAAGTTTTGCAGTTTTAATCTTTAATTTATTACTGTTTGGCACTAGAACTTATTGACTTACATAAAAAAATTTTGATAAGTTACTTGCTCTTTACTTATTGACTTATTTAAGGAGTTTTTGATAAGTTATTTCCTAATTACACACATAAGCACCATTTGCCAAATACTAAAAAATAATTTATCTGTTTATTACATTTTGCTACTAGATAATCTCAACAAAATACGTTTTTTTTAAACTTCGTTTTAACACTGAATAAGCAATTTTACTAAACAACATAAGTTTTTTTAAATAAGCAAGGGTTATTGCTATAAACATCCCATAATTGGTTGCAAGAAGCTTTTGTCCCTACAACGATTTTCGGTATGATAATGTCTCACATTTGAGGTGTTTTTTTTTTTTTTTTTTTTTTTTTGTCAAATATGGCATTTTACAGGTTAGTGATCTTTTAGTTGGTAAATCCCAAACACCCCCTTAAGTCTTGTCAAATAGAGGTGGGGTTTTTCATTTTTGGTTTTTTTAACTTGGGCCAACCTCGGATTTCTAAAACATACATGAGCTAGCCAAGCCGGAGTTCCAAAAATTTAAGGTTTGAAACGAGCTTGGCTAGGCTCGTATAAACCCCTAGCTAGGTGACTACACTAGTTATTTTTATGTATTTTTTTATCTATCATAAAATTTCAAGATGTAGAAATTCAAGAGTCATGACAAAGCACATATAGGGTCATGGCTATTTAGTATTGACAATGAACTGTAGAGAAGTTTTATCAAGTGGCTAGATATAAGGATCTACAAAACTGGAAATAGTATACGAGTGGGATGTGTGTGGTTAGAAATTCAAAACCCCTATTAATTGATTACACAACACAACTGTACTACAGCTTATAATAAGTTAATAACTAAAGCTAATTAATCATACAAAAGAATCGCTACCTAGGACACTGCAAGAGACTGAAACCGGAGTTGAAACGAAGGAGCGGAGGTCAATATCCGATACACCAATCGGATCCATTGATCTTGTCAGCTCATCTGTCGAGAACGGTATGCTGCATGCATATCATATCCCATCACAATCTTTAAGTCAGCAAGAACAGCTTATTGCGAGGGCAATGTTGGAACAATTTAATTCAAAGAATGGAGGAATTAAGGGTATTACTATTAATTAGTAAAAGAAGATAAACATGATAAAATATAACCTTGAATCATCATCAAGCAAGAAGGAGTTGTTGGCGATGGCATTATTGGAATCTTGGGTCATTAGGATCCTCATGTTAGAAATAACCTGTCAGCCACTGATCACTGTTAGATGTTGGTTTAAGTAAGTAGGTTTATTATAAAATGATATGGGATATTGAGCGTTACTTCAGGAGAAAGGCTATGCGTGCCATTTTTGTCATCCCAATACATTGTACTGATTCTGTATAGCTGTTGTATACTAAGCATCTGCACATGCATGCAGGTGAGGTGAGGTGTCATAAGTAACACTTGAAGTCAAGATGGATGCAATTATTGATTAAAATCTCAAAGTTTGCATGCACATGCACTTACAGGACACAGATCATAACTTATTTCATGCAGCGTCCTCTTTGGCTTTTGCTGGGTAACCTAAAAAGACCAACATCACCACTTACCTCTGTTTCTTTTGTTTCATTAGATGACTACGTGCTATATATGTATTTACATAATACATGATTATTAAGCAATAATATCTATACATATATGCATACCAGGAATGCAATAGCTTGTCGTATGTGCTTCAGCTCATCCCAAGCCGATCCAGCATACTGTGATTTGGTGTTGTTAAAGTCAAGGGAAAGAATATATATATATGATTTTATTCATATAACATAATTATATTACCTCGTCGGTTGCCTTGAGGCACCAGAGTTCCAATATAGCCAATCCTGATCTCACGTATTCTCCATTACTATAAGAGCAGCATTCACGTCTCAGTAGAAGGCTGCAGGAAAGGACAAATTAGAGAATTAAAATTAAAATTCCAAACGGTCAGCTTGCTGCATGTGTTGTAAGTTGTAAGTTGAGACCTGTTGAATAACTGGACGTTGATGAAAGCGAATATCTGCGTGAACACTTGGCGAATCAAAAACGAAGGTACCTACACATTAATTAAGATCGATGGAAATCAAATGAAGCAATGTTTTGGCAGGGTAGTTAACAAAGAATAAGTTTATAGAATTAGAAACTGACAAAATTAGCCTTGAGTGTGTTTAACAAGCATCCAATTTTTGTGACGATTCCTTGCCACTGAGCAAGCAAAATCTCATGAGAAGCAGCAGTTGCTAGTGCACGAGCTGCCCCCTTTGACAAGTTTGCTTTGGATATTCTTGGCGCCTACATTTCACATCATATATGTATAACTTAACAAACACCAGATCAGCAGTGTTTGATTGAGTGAGCATGGGTTATGTCAGAGGCTTCCAATTGTGGTGTACCAAGACAGGTAAATTAGAAAAAAGTGGGAGGGTACCTGAATGCACAAGCCAAGTAATGGAGATATCTCTCTTTTTAAATTATCGCGTATCAAGCCGTATGTTTTTTCAACATATGCTGTGAGTTGCTGCTTGAAAAGCAAAGCAGGGTATTTGGGTTCAAGCTGCTGGCTTCCGCCAGGCGAGCTATCACCAATATCGTTTATAGAAATGGCTACACCACGAGGACTTCCACTTCCACTTCCACGAAAGCTCTGTCAACCAACCAACAAATTTCATTCATTCATATTTTTCGCAACATTTTTATCTTATTCTAAAAAAAATATACCTTACCTGATTCCTCTTTACTAGTAGAGGACCTGATCTTGGGCGCCGATGTTGTGGCTGATCCCCACTAGCTTTGAGTGTATGCTGTAACAGCAGCAGCAGTGTTGATGCATTGGATAACCAATAAGCTAAAACATCACTGTTGTCTTGTGCCTTCAATCCATTATCAAAAATCAAAGCTAGGTTATATAAATAACAACTAGTATAAATAAGTGATACCACCTACCTCAATGGATCGGCCTATGGCTTGGATTATGCGATCAAAAATGGTGGTTTTTTCGGCTTCAAAGGATCGCCATTTCCTTAGACATTTGTATATGATGCAAGCAGCAATGGGTCTGCCATTGGGAAATCCCATCCGTTGTGCAATGCATCGATTCACCAGATCCTGGCATTCCTGTTTCTGATCATCACCACACTTCTTTACTCCCTCCTCTACATCCGAGTTTTCTCTCGAGTGTGTTGCACTGGCACAGCTATGTCGATCCTGTTACAATTTTACAATGTAATCCTACTTGTCTTCAAATAAAACATGATAAATAACAAGGAGCAGTACCTTAAAGGACCTTGAGTGTCCTTCCTGGAGTTTCTTAATCTGTGGCAGTGGTGATGATGAACCCTGCTGCTGATGAAGACCTGGATTATGTGACTCAATGTCAGCCAGCTTGTCCTCCAGCCTAATTGCACAAAGACAACAACAATTGATAAACTAACCACACATCACAAAAACTAACACTTTCCTATAAATAAAGCATATGAACAACTTTTGTGTGATATTGCTAGTCATTTGTTACTAATAATATATCATAATGCACATTTTTCAATACATGCAAAACTATCAAAAACCAATTTTTCCTGACGTATGCGTCTGCATAAGGAGAATATTATATACCAATAGAACTAGAGGTTGGTTGCACTTATATCATTTATATATGATTCTAGCTCTAAATTAACTCAAACTGGACCTATTTTTGTTTTAAAGTTAGAACTGGCCTGATATTCTGGATTTGGTTAGAAACAAGTTTATTCAGGGTCATAAGTCTAACTAGAGAATTTTTCTTACTATGAAAGATTTTGCAGCAATGATACCTATCCAAAGATTCCTGGAGTTGAAGCACTCTTCTTTCAGTTTCTTCTAACTGCATCCGCTTATACTCACTTGATTCCAGAGCTTCACTACACTTCCTATCAGATTCATCTGCCCTTTGTCTTTCCCACTCTGATAAAGCCTGCATGGCATAAGTACATAAGAACTACGTACTAGTATGCAGTGGCAATGAGAGAGAAATTTCTAGGAAACCAAGAGTACATACCTTCAAGTTTTTAACTTCTGAAGTCAAACTAGCAATCTTTTGTGTGTCTTCTACACGGACTGGAATTTCTTTGACAACTGAGGATGCTTCTTCAATTGCTTTCCGTGCAGACTCCCGTTCCTTAACAAGCAATGCATTTGTTTCATCAATTTTATTCTGCATGGCTTGCATGGAGTTTTGCAAATTCAGAACTTCCTCATCTTTTGCTGCTTTTACTTCTTCGATTGCTTTCTGTGCAGACTCACGTTCCTTCACAAGAAACACATTTGTTTCATCGAGTTTACTCTGCATAGCTTGCAGGGAGTTCTGCAGATTCAGAATCTCCTGATCTTTTGCTTCTTTTGCCTCTTGAATTGATTTCTGTGTAGAATCGCGTTCCTTGAGAAGCAATGCATTTGTTTCTTCGAATTTATTCTGAATGGATTTCAGGGAGTTCTGTAATTCCAGAATTTCCTGAACTTTTTCCCTTGTGGCTTCTTCAATTGCTCTCTCTACAGACACACGTTCCTGAACAAGCAATTCATACGTCGCATCAAATTTACTCTGCATGGCTTGCAAGCAGTTTTGCAATTTCAAAATTTCCTCATCTTTTGCTTCTTTGGCTTCTTGAATTGCTTTCTGGGCAGAACCACGTTCCTTGGAAAGCAATGCATTTGTTTCATCAGCTTTATTCTGCATGGCTTGCAGGGAGTTCTGTAATTTCAAAAGCTCCTGATCTTTTTCTTGAATTGCTTTCTGTGTAGACTCTCGTTCCTTTACAAGTAATAATTTTGCTTCATCAACGTCTTTTTGCATGGCTTTCAGGGAGCTCTTCACTTTGAGAATTTCCCGATCTTTTGCTTCTTCCAACTCAATCTGCACCATACAGTGGTCTATTTTATCAGATTCAATTATATATATATATATATATATATATATATATATATATATATATATATATATATTCGAGCAATCATAAATACAACCCACCCACACTAATGGTAACATGAATACTGTTTACAATAGACTAACACTACCTTCAAGCGTTTTTCTGACTCTAAACGCGATGTGAGCTCTTCCACTTGTTTTTCAAGATTATCTTTCACTAGTTGGAGTGCACTAGCTTCCTTTGCCGCCTATATATGTTTAAAATTTATATATATATATATATATATATATATATATATATATATATATATATATAGAGAGAGAGAGAGAGAGAGAGAGCCAAGTTCTATTGAGAACCAAAAGATTTGTGAAAACTTGCAAACTCATAATTAGCTCATCATTGTTCAACACCAAAAACATCAATCTTCTCCAAATGGTGTACCTAAGCCATATCTAGCTAGGTTCAAAAAAAAAAAAGATTTGATCATTTTTTTTTGTATGACTGCTGATGAGCACAATCAACAGTCATATGAACTGCAGATGTCCATGGACTGCTGATTCTGCATACATGAAAATTTTGAAAAAAATAAAAAATAAAAAAATTTGTCAAATCTTTTTTTTTTAGCCTTGATATGGCTTAGACGCACCATTTGGAGAAGATTGATGTTTTTCGTTTTGAAAAATGATGATTTGAGTATGAGTTCGCAAGTTCACAGGCTTTTTTAGTTCGCACAATAACTAAACCCTATTATATATATATATATATATATATATATATATATATATATATATATATATATATATAGAGAGAGAGAGAGAACAATAATATGGATTTAGATTGATCGGATCCCATTAAAAACTGCAATTGGCAAAACTTAGGTTGCATTTAGTTACGGAAAAACAATTTTCATTTCCGATTTTCCGTTTTCAATTTTTGTTTTCAGTTTTCATTGGAAAATCTAGAAAACGCGTTTAGTTAAAGCTTATTCCTTTTTCATTTTCAGTTTCTGAAAATTAGAAACTTCTCAAACCATACACTTGGTGCCTGTTTAAAGCCAAGAAGGGTGGATCAAAACTTCTCAAACCATACGCTTGGTGTCTGTTTCAAGCCATATTTATTTTGCAAACATCACCAGGTGAGGTAGGCATACCATGAGGTGGTTTTATATAAACTTGTTTCAAATCTCCGTGTAAAAATGCATTCTTGACATCCATTTAAAGTAAAGGCCGTGATTGAGAGGCAACAATGGCTAATATGGTCCGTACGATAGTCATCTTGGCCACCGGTGCAAATGTTTCATCATAGTCTAAGCCATACTCCTGTTTGTTCTCAAGGACTACTAAACAAGCCTTGTAACTGTCAATGGATCCATCAGAATGTAACTCGAAAGAAAATAAAAACTTTCTACCCAAATGTTTCATAGATGAGGGACATGTAATAACATCCCAAGTTTGATTTTCTTCAAGTGCAAAAAGTTCTGTTTCAATAGCTTTTCTCCAACAATCATGATCCATTGCCTGTTTATAAGGCGAAGGAATGGAAATAGAGTACAAAGTGGTTGTGAAGGATACATGATTGGAAAAACCATACCTATCAGAAGGTTTACTAACCTAGATACTTTGTCTTCGAGTGAGTGGCATGTTCACTTGTTGAAATTGGATCAGCAGCAAGGGAATTAGATTGGGAGGGTGTTGGAGGTGTGGGAGGTTGATTTATCATGGTGTTTTTATGTCTATGATAAACCAATAGTGGTTTTGAAGAGGAAGGTTCTTCAAAATAGTCAGCAAATATAAGAACTGCAGAAAATGAAGGGGAAACGTGATATTTGTTAGTGGAAAAGAAATATTGATTCCATATAAAGATCACATTTCTGAAACCGGAATACAACACACTTCATAACAAAGAAAACCTTTCTGGTGAGTGAAATAACCTAGAAAAACACACATGGCAGATTGTATTGTTAGTTTTGTAGCGTTAATGTGTGGGGATATGAACATAACATACACAACCAAATATACGACGATTAGAATAATTCAGGTTGCGACCAAATAATCGAGTAAAAGGAGACAGATGGTTCAACGAAGGAGAAGGGAGTCTGTTAATAAGGTGTGCAGCTTTAGAAAGAGCTTCACACCAAAACCTAACAGGTACAAGTGACTCTAAGAGAAGTGTACAAATCACATCAAGAAGGTGGTGATTTTTCCTTCCAGCCACCCTATTTTGTTGAGGTGTTGAAGGGTACAATCTTTGAGAAATTATGTCATTTTCTTGTAGGAATTCTTGAAAAATATGAGATATGTATTATCCCCCATTATCGGATCGAAGAATTTGAATTTGAGCCGAAAATTAGGTTTGAACATAAGCATGGAACAACTTGAAAACTGAAAATGCATCATCTTTAGAACGCATGAAATAAATCCATGTGAAACGACTGTAATCGTCTATAAAGGCAACGAAGTATTTATAATTTGCATGAGAAGTAACCGGTGTTATACCCCAAACATCGCTATGTATCAAATCAAAAGGCTGAGTTATGTTAGATGAACGAGTGGGAAAATGAAAAGATTTACTTTTTTCGAGTTTACAAGAACTACATTCAAATTGAACTCTCAAAAGATGACGCTTTTTTATTTCCTGGCAAACCAGCTTTCAATAAATCAAAAATGACATGTTTATTTGAATGTCCAAGACTCCTGTGCCACACTTTGTAATCAACAGGAGCAAAATTACAATCAACAAAAGGCAGCATTGGATATGAAGAAAAAAGAGAATCAGAAGGAAAAAGACGAGTTGTCCCCCTCGCAATCATCTTTCCTGACTGTTGATCCTACAAAATACAACCAAGCTTAGAAATTTCCACCTTGCAATCAGTATCAACGAGTTGGCCAACAGAATTAAGATTAGTAGTAAGACCCGGAGAGATAAAAACATTTTTTACGGATGCCGAGATGTCACTGGTAGCTCTGATAGGTAAGTGATTACCATCAGCTGTATGGATTTCAAGATTCCCGGTGTATTTCTTTAGGTTGGTAAGAGAATGAGAAGAATTTTTCATATAGTTTCAGGTTTCAAAGTCGAAATATCATGTAGGTGAAAGAGATTTATCGGATATTCCCAAGGCAGAAAATGCAGAAATGATCAATCGTTGAATCATTTCAGGAGTTACGGTTGTAGTGTAGGGGTATTTTGTGTTGCATGAGCTGTATTCATAGAACCACCAGCACCTGAAGACCCAACTATATGATGTTTCTGATCTTTTAGGAAGCCTGGTAGGGCATTCCTTGATAAAATGGCCATCCTTTTTGCAGTAGTTACAGAATTTCTTTGGACAATTTGAAGCATAATGACCAATTTCTTTGCAACAAAAACATTGAACTGTGCGTATATCCCTACCTCTTGGCTTACCTTGTGTTGCATAAGTCATAGGAACCGTCGTGGATTTCTGTTTGTCCAAGTTATTTTGAGTGAGAAGACGTTCTTCTTGGAATAAATCATTGAGGCATGCATCCAAAGAAGGAATCGGGTCTCAACTCATAAGATTGGATCTAGTGATTTCAAAATCAAACCGAAGCTTCATAAGGAATTGATCTCTTTTAGAAGTTTCATGCACAGCTTGAACATAACTAAGACCTTCTGGAGGTAAAGTGGCATAAACAATATCTGTATATTCAGCCCAAAGATTCATGAAACAAGAGTAAAAGTCGGAAGGGGAGCAAATTCATGTTTCAATTGAAATCTTTGAGCAGTGTTGTTCTGACTATAGAGTTTCTTCAAGTGTTCCCACATCTGGCCATGATTTAACACAACATTGGATTCAACAGAACTAATAATCAATGTCATGATTTGGGCATCCTTGACCTCCCATTTGGCATGTTGGGTCTTGTTTTTGTCTTTGTCAAGAGTTGGAACCGGAGAGTTGCCATCAATATGGCCCCATAAGGCCTTCCCTTTGACAAAAATTTGGAAATGAAATGACCATGCTGAGTCTGAATCGAACCAAGAAAGCATCACATTTTTCTGAGGACATGGTAGACATGAAGCTACAAGAACTTGATCAAGAATAACTAAGAGCAAAATATTAAACTAGGATTAAGTGAGAAAAGAAAGACTAGAAACCGATCAGAATTGTAGAATTGTGGCTTTGATACCATGACAATTTAGAGACTTGTTTTGGGAAAAAGATGTGTTTTCTCATTCAGAAGAATCCTTAATATATACTGAATAACCAAGCTAATAATCAGCCTACATTACAGATTTCTAGCCTCCATAAATCAGTTTACTAAATTATCTACAATTATTGACAACAGAAGACCGATAGCAAAGATATTTTGCTGATTAATCTAAAACATGAAATCTGCAGTAATATCTTTGACAGGTGGGTGGGTGTGTGTGTTTATGGAGGGTAGTGGTGGTAGGGGTGTATTTGTGGGGTGGGGTGGGTCTTGGGAGTGGGTGGGTTGGGGGTGTTAGGGTGGGGTATGTAGAGGTGGGCGTGTGTTTATATTTTCGAAAAATTTTGGAATTAGAAAAATATGGAAAACAATGATTATTGGTTTTCCAAAATTTTCTAATTTCTTTGTAATTTTGGAAAACGGAAAACTAATTTATAAAAATTATTGAACTAGACGCGTTTTCAAAATTCTCATTTTTCTTAGAAAATTTTTCCAGAAAACGGCCCATTTTTTCCGTAACTAAACGCACCCTTAGCTATTCATTTTTCTTATAAAGCACATGCAACAAAAAAACAAACCATCTTTCGTCTCCGAAGCTCTTTCCTAGCAATTCTCCCCTTCCACCTACATTGTGTAACAACTGCTGCACTTATCAGTTTCTTATAGTATGAAGAGTCTCTATAACCACGCCAGTGGGCCTACAACCATAAATTCTTATTAGAAAGTATAATAAAGGTTTAGATCTATAACCAATGTGAGGAAACAAGGGCCTGACTTGTAAACGAGTTGCTGCCTTGCTTTGTTTTCTGAATCTGAGATGTTTACTAGCAACCATTGAACGCAGACGTGCCTGGAAGAGGACAACTGACAGCTTGAGTTTGTTATAGGTCTTCATTGACAGGTGTCGCCTGTAGAACGTCTGTATTTTAAGTGTAGCAGCATTGTTTTTCATGTGTTGATACACGTTACATGCAAGCTTTCCTAGTGGACATAACATAACACCACAATGAGAATTGGTCATTGGGATGAGAAGTTATATAATACAGCTGAGCATAGATGAAAGTTAAGGAAATACTTCTGCAAAATGACTGCCAGACAATAGCAGACTTCCTCAAAGCAAGAAAATACTTCCTAGCAATGTAAGTTTTTATCTGTCTTTGTATAATCTTGGCTGTGCTGCTAAGCTTCTGTGCTTTTCGTGCATCTAATTCAGCCATCTGACCAGCTCTAAGAAAAACTTTGGTTTTCCCTATCTGCAAAATTATTGAGATTTCACTTAGTTCATAGAAATGTTGACTGAATGCTAAAAGAAATCTTGCATTCAGAAGAAAGAGGAACTTTTGGTACCTGATATCCCTGAAGCCCTGATTTGGCCAGGATCTTTTTGCAGGCAACCTTCGGATCATAACTGTAAAGAAATAACTCAGGTTATACACACATTGATAATGAAAACCATTTATCAGTTTTTAAACGTTGTGTGGTGTTAAAATGTCTTTACTTACTTCTCACTTTTAACCTCGGGAGCAAGAATGCTGAATCTGGTAACGAAATCAGAAAAACTCTTGCGAGTAGGATAGCCAGCACAGCTGATGCGAATTGCTTCTAGAACCCCCTTAGTAATAAGAAAAGAAAAATTATTACATGTTTAATGAATTTACTATTATTAAAGCTTATAATATATCGATTGCATTATCTCATCAGTGCTCACCCCACAACGTAATTGTTGCATAATGTTGACATTCTCAAAGATGCCAGGCTTAAGAAAATTATTTGGCTTCACACATCTGATATAGTGGGGTTCTGTGCAATTCAAAGTTTCCATCAACTGCTGAAGTTGTAACTGCATGCATTAACAAAAAGATCAGATCAACTTATGACCAGCATAACATGACATTAAGGATCTTTTTTTTTTTTTAAAAAGAAAAACTTACCTTGAAGCGAGAACCAATCGATGAGAACTTAGAAGATTTGTTTGATGATTTGGTTGTCTCCTCAGCCAATGGAGGGAAAAGGCCTGATATAAAAAGGCACTTGGAAGCAGTCAACATATCTTGATGTTCCGGAACAACATAATCTTTGTTTTTGTCTAGAAACTGCTCAGATTGATATTGAACCTGAATACAAACAGAAAACAGATATAAGAGGCTTTGAAATACAGAAAGAGAGTAGAAAATCTATTCAAATCACCTCTCCTGCATAGTGAGCAATGGTGAAACCAGTGCGAGACAGTTTTGGTTTGAAAAACCGTTGATGAGATTTGAATGTCTGATAAAGCTTCTGTGAGAATGTTTCATGAGTCGACTTGGGAAACATACTGGAAACAGAATAAGCATGTCACCAGCTAACAAGCAGTTATTTCAAAAGTACATATAAGCTGAAGAACACTACATACCAGGCCTCATCAAGTAGTGCAATAATCCCACCAGGTTTCTGCAATCATAATTTAAGCATTAATCCAATGTTGAAGCCATCATCATATCATGATGGAATGCACTTTCAAATTATATGAAATACCTTTTCAATAAGATCTAGAACATCCTTATTATCTATAAACTCTATGTAGCTCCAGTCGATTGCTTCTTTGGTATATTCCTCTTGCTCAGTCTTGAATACGTGCTGTGAATGGAAGTACAAAACAAAAACCCAATCATGGGATTCAGCAGAATCGTCAATCATTAAGTCAGAAATACCAAAAGTCAAACCTGGTTGAAATGTTGCTGCAGCTTCTCATTAGTATAATTAATACAAAATTGTTCAAAACTGCACAATCCAAACATGGTGACAAAAATGAATCATCAACAAACAAGGCTGCGTTCAAACGCCCTTGATGATTATTTCAGCACATAAGATTACCTATTAGATTTAAAGCTCTCAAAACCATATATGTCAAGAACCCCAATCAGATATCTTGAATTTGGATCTTGCCCAATCGACACATTAATTTTTTCCACTAACCTGCAGATATGAATAACCATGCTATAGTATCTAATTGACTTAATTGCCATGTTGTATTTATTTATTTAGGCTGAAACTACCAGTCAAATAAGCGGGAATATAAGGTCTTTGCGAGACCATCTCTACTAACAGATGCACCCTCAGGATTAAGACTTCTCTTGATAACTTCTTCAGGGGTAACCATCACACGCTTCAGCAGTGCATCTTCCAGTTCATTAAAATCACACCTAATTAAGCATGATGATCAACAGGATATATTATTTAGTGATGCACACACATCAAATTAATTGAATCTGAAGACAAAGGAGAAAACACACATTAGCAACTCTGATGTTGTCTGAAGATGGAATTTGGATTTGTCATCTTTGAGGACGGAGGAATCAACCTCTTTCCCTTTTGAAAATTCAACATTTCCAAGATGGAGAATTGAAGCCAGAACTCTGAAAATTGCATCCTGGAGTAGGTGAGCATGTTATAGCACTTGTATTATGATTTATCAAGAAAGCAAATTAGTATTTTATATGAAGATACTACTATAACCTGTTCCTTTTCATTCATCCCAACAACTGCCATGGCTCTCCTTGTGGCAAGATAATCACGGGCATCGCTTACATCATCAAGCTCATAGCACTTTGATTGATTCAGATACCGATATGACTTAGGGTCTCCCAGTTTATATTTCTTAATCTCCTGAATGAAATATGTTGTTAGAAAATAGTGTTACGATTGATTTTATAAAAATCCAAAGCCTTGGTCATGGAAAAGTGTAAATTGTAACCAATGCATGTAAAAGTGTAAAACAACCTCTGGAGGTGCTGCACAGAGAAGATAGAAACAGTGATAGTTGCGTTCAGGATCTGAAATTTGGCAAACACGAGATCTTTCTAGAAGGTATGTGCGGATGGCTGCTCCAGATATTCGCCCTTGTTTATCAAACTGAATCTCAACAAATTTACCAAAACGACTGCATTTACATACAAATATATCAGGATTTTTAAGCCTATGTGATTATTATTAACTCATATCATACAATAACTTTATAATGTGATCAGCACCTGGAGTTGTTATTTCTAACAGTTTTTGCATTCCCAAAGGCTTCCAGAACTGGATTCGACTGCATTTATAACAACATATAGTTAAGAGGAACATACAGCAAAAAAACTAATATATATACATATATAAAAGCCAAGGTATCAAGTTGCTTACTTCAAGAATTTGCTGTTCAACAGTTCTTCCTTCAGTGCCTTTACGACCACCCAAAAAGGCAAGATATTGCATAAGCATTTTAGTAGTCTCAGTTTTACCTGCCCCACTTTCACCACTGACCAAGATCGAGTTGCTTTTTCCTTCATTCACCATTGCCCTGATAGATACATTCATCATAAAATAAAGAATGAATCCTCTGAAGAAAAAGAAGAGGTGGTGTGAGGTGAGGTGAGGAGATAACCTAAAAGCAGAATCTGCAATTGCAAAAACATGAGGATCTAGCTCCCCAAATGCTGCTCCTTTGTAGCGTTGCATCATTTTATCATCATACAAGAGGGGCAATCTTTTAAATGGGTTAACAGCGATAAGGATGTTGCCAGTATATGTCTGCCATATGTCAGAATACGATATATAATATTATGACACAGCCCCCCATAGCTGCAGTATAGTTCATGGTTTTCTCTCACCAGATTGAACAAAAATAAAAATCAAAAATAAAATATAAAATACAGGTTGGGTTATCTTTCTTACATATATTTCATTCAGCTGATATCTGGTAGCTAAATTTTGCAACACTCCAGGCTCATGCAAATAAGAAAGCTTGGTCATGTCATCAACTCCACCAGCAGTCGCTTCCACATCTTTGGAATATATTTTTGATAAATTCGCAACAACCTTCAATGGCAAATTCAAAGAGTAAAACCATTCATTATCCATCTTTGTTTACCAGAAAAAAAAAAAAAATATATATATATATATATATATATATATAGGGAATTTAAAACTGAAAGAAAATCAACTTACTTTCTTCCCATCAGTAGTTTGGATCTCAACTTCCTCTCCATTTATTTTTAACACCTCTCCATCTATCCAAGCAACTGATGGGTCTTCAACCCATACTTCGGAACCTACGATAATATTTGTCGTAGCACCCTGCATAAAAATGCAGCAAGTTGATAATATTCATACAAGTTTTGCATTATTGCAAGATATTGTGTATAAGTATAACAATCATCCATCAAGTGTATTTCCCCCTATCTCTATCTCTCAACACAGAGAGCCCGGCTAATTGTAATTAGGTGTCTCTAACCTTGACTCACACAAAGTGCATCCACATTAACATTCCATCCACCTTTTAAAAATAAAGTGCAAGATATTGGACTAATTCTTCTAGCTGATGTTATTTATCTTGGAATAGCTTGAATTTGCAAAACCATATTTTATAATATTACATCTTCTTGAAGTAGTACACTTCACATTAGAATAAAGTGAACAAAAGACTAACTATGGGCAACCCCCTTTGGGTTTTGAAAAGGTTGAATCCAGTAGTGTAATCTATAACTATAATACATAGTTTAATTTACCCTAAAGTAAACCATAATTCTTAACCAATAAGTTAATTAGGGGTTGGATAGCCAAAAAAAAAAAAAAAAAAAAACAGGAAGCTCTAACTATCATTTGTATACAAGTAGAATAGTTGATATATGGACACACATAAACATTGTAAGCTTAAAACAGTTTATGAGAAGCATTCATACCATCTGAATATCAAAATTTAAGTTGGATTACTTGAAACTCCTCCATCAAGTTTCCATCATCCCCGTCGCCTATCTTATATCGGATTCCTTCAACATAAGAAAGTGAGTGCAGTAACTCATTCATGACGTTGTAACAAATCCCTAAGAATGTCAATACCACAAAAAGTCAACAAAAAGACCAACTTACCATGTCAAGTCAAGTGTACTACTACTTCAGGGTATTTAGAAGATGTATATTACCCTTTCTTTAATTAAAATTGCTAATGAGGTAAAACACACGTATAGAACATGTGATCTACATACAGCCAACAAGTTTATGATCCAAACATATTATTATGATCCAATAAATTATTAATATCCGAAATAATATGATTCAAAAGTTTATAATGCTCCAACTCTAAAAATATGATCCCATTCTAACAATTTTATGATTCAGCGTTTCTAAGCTTTTTACTATCTCTTCCACAGCCACACCATTTTTAATTTTCCAAAAGAATGTTATTCTCAGCTTATTAATTTCATTCGCTAAATGTAGAGAACAGATGACATAGATAATAACAAGTGTGAAATTATGATTGCTAATGACTAATGAGATAAAACATACATTGCGTTGTAAGATCATAATCCTTGATGGCTGATAATATAGCTATAGAAAATTATATTAACATCAATTAATTGTTATTCACTTTAGCTACATACACAACCAAACATTAAAACTAAAAAATATAATAGACCAAAAATTAGAAAATCAAACCATTAAACTATATAAAGATTCTTAATAATATGAACATATATACTGAAATTGATGAACATCATAAACGTAGAAGTTTGCACAATTTCACGAACCCTAAATTCATAATAAAAAAGGGGAGATTTTGATCCACCAAAATTCCTAATATTTAAACAGCAAAAAACTTCAATGTAATTCATGCGCATATTGCATACAATCTAACAAACAAAAAGTGTTAATCACATCTCACCTTCATCGGGAAGCATATTAGGTATCCCTTATTAACAGGGAACTGGATTTCGGTCTATAAAAAAAATAAGTATGCCATCCTTGAGATGAAGCCCAAGGAATGTGTGGTGGAATTTCGCTAAAATCTCATCGGAATTGAGCATCGAGATCCAAAGGAAAACCACGTCGGCAGCTCCACGAAGAGGTGAAAACCCTAATTTTTTTTTGTAGATTCATCAAATACTGTTGCTGGATAATTTTGGAAATAGGGAAAGGGGAAGGATTTGAGTGACTTATAAGAGGGGGTGCGATAGATTAAGAGAGATTAGACCGTTTATGAGTCGACAATGGTGTAAACAGACAAACCAGTGACGTTAGTTTATTATATATTGTATGTATTATATTATATATATATATATATATATATATATATATATATATATATATATATATATATATATATATATATATATATATATATATATATATTATTAAATCTAAGGACTCTAGTGAACAGTAAAGTTTACTTATTTTAAGTTTCGACCACATTTATTTAAGGGTTTGACAGTTTCTATTCTTCGGTTATTGATTTTTGTCATTTCATCAGTTACATCGACTTCCCACAGCCTCATACGCATATTTATCTGTTTTTGAAGAACATGCTTTCAATAGAGCATAGTCACCACCTCCACCTGCTACCTCCCTCTTCGTTCTTTATTAAATCTAAGGGACTCTAATGAACAGTAAAGTTTACCCATTTTAAGTCTAGACCACATTTATTTAAGGGTTTGACAGTTTCTGCCCTTCAGTTATTGATTTTTGTCACTTCATCTGTTACACCGACTTCCCATCGCCTCATACGCATATTAATCTATTTTTGAAGAACATGCTTTCGATTGAATAGAATAGTCACCGCCTCCACCTGTTACCTCCCTATTTGTTCTTGTCGATGCTTCCACCTCCTACCTCCCTTCAGCACCGTCCTCCTCCTCTGCCTAATCACTATCGGCGTCTCCGGAAGACAGGAATGGCCACCAGCTTCCGATGGAGGTAAGAGGAATTAGTCGATGTTATTTTCAATGGGTGTTTCTAATTTCGTCGTTCCGTTCTAAAAATTAGGGTTTTAGACACGTAAATGAAAGTGTTGTATTGACAATCAGTACATTTCACATGATATCTTCAATTTCCGTTTGCTTTTCATCAACTAATTTATGGATTTCATGGGGATGTGATCATCAACTCTAGGAAGAAAAGGAGCGTTGCTACGGTTTGCGTAAAGTCAGTTCATTATGTATTTTCTCGAATAACTTCGTTGATGATTTTTTTTTTTAATTTCAGTTTTCAGAATGTTTTTTCTCATATAGCTTCATTGATGATTTTTTTTAATTTCAATTTTCAAATTAATTGTTTCAGCTGGTAATCTTTAATTTCACAAATTTTTTTGTTTATTGATTTTCGATTTATGATTAAAGGCGCTTTTGGTTCTAAAGAAATCACACCGTTGTAATTTCACTTGTTGGATAATGAATTGGGTAGTCTTTATGGCCCAACTTTTTCTTCACGGTTGGATTGTCACACATACTACATATTGGGTCCACAACTTCCCGGTTAGATTACCCTTGACCTATAACCTTTCGGTTGGATTGTCGTGGCCCACAAACTCCCGATCGGATTGCATCGAGATTGTTGATTGGTAACACAAAGCAGTACAGTCTCAACCCAACCACACTATGGGGTTGTTTGGTTTTCTTTTTTTGTGCAGATTTGTGCAATCACGGTTGTTTGCGCTGCGCAGACAACGCTCAAACATATGCCCTCACATAGTGTTTGTTTTTTGGAAGTGCGCAGATCAAAAAATATGTGCGCGATTCCTGGCACAGACATGAACCACTATCTTCAATGGACTTTGCACCACATTTTAACCTAACCCAAATATAAAAGATCGTCTATCTTCTTTTCCTTTCTTCATCGCCTCCAATCCCTGCTGAAAATGTTTTTTTATGTTTATGACATGAAATTATGTTTGAAAAATCAGTTTATTTCAGCAACCACAGACGTTAAAAACAAACACTTTTTTTATTGCAGATTGTAGACATTTTGTCCACCTATTCTGTCACAGACGATTGCAGATGTGGTCCACAAACTGCAGACATTTTGGTTTAAAAAAACAAACAACACCTATATCAACATATGCATCAGATAAACATATAACTAGTCAGCAGACGAACAGACAGATCTACAGGTCACTACCGCATAGCAACATCCTATATACCAGGATACAAATCTAACAGATCACTACAACATAACAATATCCTATATACTAGGATACATAATCTAGTGGGTCAACATTGGTGCCTTCGACCCACAAGCACAATGAGGAAAACTCACCTGAATCGAAAACTCTAAAACACTGTGATACAATCCATTTTTCTGCATTGCTTGCACCCGCGAACCCACTAACACCAAAACCATATAAAATCTCATTCAACAGTCCAAAATCCTCAAGTTTGACCCAAAATCAAACTTGGTCAACAATCAACGAAAGTTAAAGTCCAAGGTAGTTGAGTACGCCCATCATACGTGATTAAGGGCCAATACACGCAACGTACTCTTAGGTACTCCCGACGTACATATGTCCATGATAATTCCTTCCTTTAGTGCTTAATCCCTTAAGACCTTTTGTCCATATCTCAGATTTAGACTCAAAACATCGACTTAAGTCATAACGTTTCCTCCTTTATGACTTTCCATGGCTAGAAAAGGTCCAAACACAAAAACTATAACTTATTTATCCATTAAGACATCTCAACTCTTGCATGGATGGGATGGAAGGACCACGATCACATTTTTATGGTTCGTAATAGCTCCATAATGGATAAAGTTTCCAACTTTATCCATTAGAATGGTCCAAGCAACAAAGATCTACTCTTTTAAGTTTCAAAGGGACCAAAAGCGCATCTTTCTTACTTAATCCATTAAGTCCAAGTTTCCAACTTTTAGATCCGAATCAAAATGATATTTAGATGGATAAAGTTCCCAACTTTATCCATAACAATGTCACAAACTTTCAAGATTTAAACTTTATGCCCTCAAGTGAGCAAAAACTCATAACATCCGAATCTAGCTAGATATAACAAATGCATCATCAAGATTCAAGCTTCATACCTCTAGAAGAAAGATCAAGGTGAACAGGATTTGGATCTACAAGCTCCAATGCAACAAACACTTCTCATATGTGTTCCTTCTTCTCCAAGATGCACCAAGAACACTCCAAAGCACTTAAACACTCAAGGATCTCACAAATGGGGCTAGGGTTTTGATATTAGGGTTAGACAGGATGGATGTTGAAAGAAATAAAGGTTTAGGGAAGTTATGGAGCTTAAATAGGGCTCAAAAACCCTGAAATTATGGTTTAGGTTTTGATCACGTACACCCAACGTACATCTGGTACGTCTAGCGTACCAGGTTGATCCTCCACGATCAACCCTTGCCTAGTACGCCCAAAAGTACTCGGCTTAACCCAAAACCTTCTTAACTTCTAACAGTCATAACTTCTTCGTTCCAAATCCGTTTTCGACGATCTTTATATCCACATAAAGCTATTGAATAGCCCGAAAATATTATCTAGATATCTTGGACTAAACACTTCTCGAACAAAAATCCATATTTCATGCAAGAACCTTGCCTATGACTTTTCCCTTTCTACCCTTCGATCCAATATGCAGTTCAAGCGTTAAATCTATTAACCATCATTACCTCCTTCCACTAGGACTAAAATTTACCTCCTTAAGGCCCAAAGCCTTTACACAATCGACTTACATCCAACGACCTTCAGATAAGAAATGACAGGAAACATCCAATTATTAATTGAATCCCAGTTCACACAAAGAATCCAAACTAGGGTAAAAGACCTTTTTATCCTTACCCAACTTGGTTCAAAGCCAAGGCCCAATCCAATTTTCCAAAATCCCAAATTCCAAAATAATCACCCAAATCCCAATTATGGCCCAATTTTCCAAATTGGGCCCAAATCCCTTTCATAGGCCTTCAACCAAATGTCCAATAAATATCATTAGCCCAAACTAATATTTTGATGGCCCAATAAGGCCATAGCTATCAATAGTCCAAACATAGCCAAACACCATGAGCCCAAACAATCTGAAGCGCATTTGTTGAGTACGCGAGGCGTACTCAGCTCGTACGCCCACCGTACTTGCTTTGGGGCTTAGACGCGCATCATACCTGCTTGTATGCCCAATGTACTCCCTTGTTTAGCCACCTTTCTTCATTCATCACTTATTTGATTAAGACATCAATCCAAATCATTAATCTGACTTCCCTAAGGTAGTTTATCACGTAAATTGCCAACTTTATGTGCATGCATGGCTTAATGGGGCTCTAAAGCTCAAAATAACTTAATAAATGACTTAACACATGCACCAAAACCACCATAAAAATTGCACCTTTATGCTTAAGAAACCCTTAATATGCCCATATCTACAAGGATAAGCTCCATAAATGACCTTAGCTCACAAAACCAGCCAAAAAGGAACCATAATAACCAAAAAGTAAGCCAAGGAATAAATTTATGAAATGAGATGACAGGATTTGAACTTTATACCTCAATAGCTGCGAAATGAAGGTGCTAAAGTTGGATCTCTAAGCTCATTTCCAAAGAATGAGTTTCCATGCTTCTTCTTCTACCACTTCAAGATGCACAAAGCCCTCTAATGAGCAAAACAAGAGCACGAGAGCACCACACAAGGCAAAGGAATGAATCAGGGTTTTCAAATGGTGGCGGCTGGTCTAAAATGTCCAGGAGGTGAGTTAACGAGGCTTAAATAGGGCATAAGCCCTTAAAATTTGGGTTTTCCCCTATCCATCGTACGAGGCTCGAACCCACAATCACACTTCAGCTAGTACGCCAATCGTACACTATGGTACGCTCCGTATACTAGCCACAAGGGCCAAATTGCAATGTTTTTAAAAATAAGAAGGGTTGAAAGGGAACATACCAAATTCAAGTGTTACACTTTTGAAGAATATGGTTCTGGGCCAAGATATTATTTTGTTGCTTGATGAGAATGAGTCGTTGCACTTGGAAAATGGTAGCATGCGTGATGAGTTCAAGACAATATATGATCTGATTAAGCCGTTTGTGGTGTCATCTAAAGGGGTTGCTCATAACGTGAAATTGTTTCATAACCGACATGTGGAGCTTGTGGGAAAAGTTGTTGAGTTGGAGAAATTCATGCCGAATGTGGATAAGGTGGATAAGGTGAGAAATGAACTAGTCGTTATGAATAGGGGTGCAAACAAGCCGAGCCGAGCCCGAGCTTGACTAGGCTCGGCTCAGGCTCGTTTAAGTTATATGAGACTCGAGCTCAATCTCGACTCGATTCAAGGTTTCTTATACTAAGCTCGGCTCGAGCTCGTAAAGAATCATACAAGCTCGGCTCGGGCTCGGGCTTGATTCGTTTTTTATCTGATGTGTCTAAATAAGCTTAAGCTCGGATTGAGCTCGTTAAAAAGCTCGTTTACTAATACCCTAAATCCATAATTCCACTAAAATGTTTTTATTTTAATATATAAAATGCTCGTTTAGGCTCGCGAGCCTAATCGAGCTTTATGACATAGGCTCGAGCTCGAGCTCGTTTAATAAACAAGCTTAATATTAAGCTCGAGCTCGGATCGGGCTCGTTAAAAATCCATTTCGATTCGAGCTTTTAACGATCCAATCCTGAGTAACTCACGAGTAGCTTGGCTCGTTTGCACCCCTAGTTATGAAAAACAAGAAAATTTTCTAGCAGGCTAGCAGGGTTTGATGATGTTTTTTAGGAGGTTTCGATGTTAAAGGCCACTTTAGCATCTCTCGAGTTAGAGAAAACCAATTTGTTAGATAGAATCGATATGCTAGAGCATGACGTTCAGAAGCTAAAAGGTGACCTAAGTGAGTCCGCCCTGCGAAATACTGATTTGCAAGCAAGAGTTGTAGGACTAGAGGGTCAACTAAGCAAAATGAATGAAAATGTGTCTTGGGTATTTTCGCATGGGGTTGCATAGTTGGCTGACAAACTTGTCACTGAATCATCGTTTTTTTAGGCTAACCGTGATCTACAATCCATTTGTGTGGAATTTGGAAGGAGAGAAGGTTGTGAGATGATGAACATTGAGTTTAAGATGGGACTTCATGAAACCGATTTTTCATTATATGACCCTTCATGCATGCAGAAAATGGAAGAAGCCTTTTCAGCTTTGTTTTGTGATGGCTATTTATCTAAGTTTGCTTTTCCTTTGACAAGTGTTGATCAGTTGCGTATGTTGGTTGAGCGTGATGGTGGTAATGGTGCTTCTACGAGTGGTCATGGTAGGCACAACGAGTTGTGAAAGGTATGGTGTGTGGGATGAGGCTAGTGGTATGGTTGTGGGTATTTTTTTGAATCATGGATGTTAGTTTACGGGTTTGTTGAACTTAGACAAGGTGCTTTTCTGCCTTTTTCTTTATATATTTTTGGTGCATAGTTGTTTTGGCTTTGGTATTTGTACTGATACTTGGGATGATAGTATTTATATAACTAATGTGTATGGTAATATGTATTATGACATATAGTGCTTGATCGTTAACTATGTAGAATCAATATTATTATAATGCCGTGTTTTGCATGTGTAATCCTTTCATGTCCATCTCCTTATTTGTATTGTGAATCAGTTGTCTAATTGAAATTTTCTCCATTCTCCTACTGGCATACATTCAATTTGGCTCATATCTTTATTCTGAATCTTTATGATTGTCATGAAGATGAGTACCATCTCGTAAAGCAAACTTGTTAGTGATGGGTTTTGAGCATTCTAACACTTCCTAAGTGTACATGCAACCCTAATAACCTTGGATCTATGTTTGTCTAATTTGTCATGCAAAGTTGATTTCCAAGGTTATATTCCTATCTAGCATACATGGGGAACAATTTTAACATAAAGTATAGATAGAATAACTTACCTTGTTGTTGCTTGTGTTCCTTGAAACCTTGTGAGCCTAGCACCCCAAGTGTGATGCCTCAAATGCTTCACACAACACCAAATGCTCTTGGAAGAACTTATGAGAGAATACTCACTTCACAAAATCGGCCAAGCCCTCTATATTCTTAGTGTGTAACCGATTTGGGAGGAGATCATATTACTTATATAGTGTTGACACATCTAGGGTTAAACCCTAATGTGTCATGACTCTTCATTTCCATGACCCATGGGTTTGTAACTCCCATGGAGCATCCATGGAGCATCCTATGGGTGGAACCCAACTTGATGATCCATGGAGCCTTTTAGTCCACTATACAAGATATGGATGATTTACTTAATCAACCCATATATTTAATTAGTTATCTTTTGATCACTTAATTAATTCTAAATTAATTCTTGATCAAACTAATCAAATAATATTATTAATATATTAGAACTTATAATATATTAATAATCTCCAAGCGTTATTTCTCTCATTTAGTCTATCCAATTGCATGGTGCCATGCAACCCAAATGGACCATGCCGGGTCGGGTCAAGTACATACCAGAAATAGTTATGGACTTAGACACCTTATCCAACAGTCTCCCACTTGGATAAGTCTAGTAACTATTACTGCAAGTATGACTTCAGGAACCGATCGGCAATCGTAGCTCTTTACAAGGTTTCTCGAAACTTGAGAAGATGATGGTACGCCATTTAAGATAAGTGATCATATAATCCTCTGTTCTAGATATCAGTCGGACAAATACATGGAACAATGTCTTACTTATTATCCAACATTTGTTTCCCGATTTCCGATTTGTTTGACAAAGAACTTTATTGAACACATCAATTTAGTTCTGACCGGGCCCGGTACATAGGTCAAAACAAAATCATAAAGGGGCCCAGATATCAGCTTCTAATCCAAGAAGGAACAGATAAACTTCGACTCATATGTTTGTTCTACTACTCATTGAATTACACATAAGAGCACGATTTTATAACATCGAGTTACCAATGCGTTTTTCGTACAATCAATGCCTAACCAACTTGTAAGTAACAAATCATATCTCTAGGTTTAAAGACTTATATGATATTACCGTCTCACGATCACTCGAGATAGAATTCCATGAAGTGATTCCAGTGAGCGTGGGTTGAGTCCAATGCTCAGAACTTATGAGCACTCATGATTGTTGTAGCCTTGTCCCAGACCTCTACAACCAAACATGACAGTCTTGATTCATACCTACTTCCGACATATGACCGACTGTGGAGGTTTGAATAATATGTTATACCAAACAAAATTATTCTGGAAGTCAAAACATGCAAAAGAAATATAGTAAACGATCGACAAGAGATAGCAACACTTTACTCATAAATAAAACACTTTTATTCATCATCAAATGTCAATTACACTTTACAAATTTCGAGATTATCTAACTACTAAATCTAATATCATCCTTCAGCCCTATGCTCCGAGCATGCTGGAGATGCTTAACCCGAGTCAGTCCCTTCGTGAGGGGATCTGCCGGATTCTCATCTGATGATACCCTCTTTGCCACGAGGAGTCCTTCTTCGATCCGATGTCTGATGAAATGGTATTTTCTGTCTATGTGTCTGGATCTCCCGTGATCCCTTGGTTCCTTGGCTAAGGCAACAACACTTTCACTATCACAGAAAATTTCCATCGGCTCTTTAATAGCTGGTACAACTCCAAGGTCTCCAATGAAGTTCCTCAGCCATAACGCCTCCTTTGCCGCTTCGCTAGCTGCAATATACTCTGATTCACAAGTAGAATCTGCCACTGTCTCTTGCTTGGAACTCTTCCAAGAAATTGCTCCTCCATTTAGGGTAAAGACCCAGCCCGACTGAGAGCGGAAGTTATCCCTATCAGTCTGGAAGCTAGCATCACTATACCCTACAACTCTCAAGTCATCACTCCCACCGAGGGTAAGGACCCAGTCCTTAGTCCTTCGTAGGTACTTGAGAATATTCTTTACCGCAATCCAGTGTGCCTTGCCAGGGTTCCCCTGAAACCTGCTGACCATGCTCAAGGCAAAGGCTACATCAGGTCGAGTACACGTCATAGCATACATGATCGAACCTACAGCCGAAGCATAAGGTATTCGACTCATTTCCGCTATCTCAGCCTCAGTGCTAGGGCTTTGTGTCTTACTCAGCTTGGCGCTACTCTGGATGGGTAACTCTCCTTTCTTGGAGTCTTGCATTCTGAATCTCTTCAGAACCTTCTCCAAGTAGGTACTTTGACTAAGTCCAATTAGTCTTTTACTCCGATCTCTCAAAATCCTTATCCCCAAAATATAGGCAGCTTCACCAAGGTCCTTCATAGCGAAACACTTTCCAAGCCAGGACTTTACTTCCTGCAGGGTTGGAATGTCGTTTCCTATGAGTAGTATGTCATCCACATACAATACCAAAAAGCTAACTATACTCCCACTAGCCTTGACATATACACAAGATTCATCTTCACTCCTAGAAAAGCCAAATTCCTTGACCTTTTCATCAAAGCAAAGATTCCATCTGCGAGGTGCTTGCTTTAATCCATAAATGGATTTCTCAAGCTTACACACTCTATTAGGGTACTCGTTACTGACAAAACCCTCTGGCTGACTCATGTAAACATCTTCAGCCAACTTCCCATTAAGGAAAGCGGTTTTGACATCCATTTGCCAAATTTCATAGTCATGAAATGCGGCTATGGCTAACAGAACCCGAATGGACTTAATCTTGGCTACCGGAGAAAAGGTCTCATCATAGTCCACTCCAGGAATTTGAGAGAAGCCCTTTGCAACCAGTCTAGCCTTATAAGTGTGTACTTTACCATCCATGTCGGTCTTCTTCTTGAAGACCCATTTGCACCCTACAGTCTTTCGACCTGGTACATTCTCAACCAAGTTCCAAACTTGATTGTCATACATGGATTGTATCTCGCTATCCATAGCCTCTTTCCATTTGGCAGACTCGGGGCCCGCCATGGCTTCCTCGTAGCTGTTAGGGTCATCTTGACTTACTAGTGTCTCATCACTAATAAGTGTCTCACCTTCTGCAGTAATATGGAATCCATAGTAATGCTCAGGTGCACTCCTAACTCTCGTGGAACGCCTCAGAGGTACAGATTCGTCAATTGGCTCAACAGGAGTTTCCTCCTCAAGTTGAGGGCTAGAGTTTGAAGTTCCTTCACCACTTGACTCTTGAATTTCTTCAAGATCAACTTGCCTCCCACTGTCTCCTTGGCTTATAAACTCTCTTTCTCGAAAGACTCCTCCTCTTGCTACAAAGACCACATTGTCACTAGGTCTGTAGAAGAGGTAACCAAAGGATTGTTGTGGGTAGCCGATGAAAATACACCTCTCGCTTCGGGGTTCGAGCTTATCATGAGTCTCGCGTCTCACGAAAGCCTCGCATCCCCAAATCTTGATGTGGTCTAGTTTAGGTACTTTACCAGTCCACATCTCGTGAGGAGTTTTGGCAACTTTCTTTGTAGGGACTAGATTAAGGATATGGGCGGCAGTCTCTAAGGCATACCCCCAGAATGAGATTGGTAGCGAAGCTCGACTCATCATGGAACGAACCATGTCCAACAAGGTTCGATTACGCCTCTCAGCCACACCATTCAACTGCGGTGTCCTGGGAGGTGTCAATTGTGAGACAATCCCACATTCCTTTAGATAGTCGAGGAACTCTGAACTAAGATACTCACCACCTCGATCGGATCGAAGCATCTTAATGTTCCTGCCCAATTGATTCTCGACTTCCTGTTTAAATTCCTTAAACTTCTCGAAAGTCTCTGACTTATGCTTGATTAAGTAGACATATCCATATCTACTGTAATCATCAGTAAAAGTCAAATAATAACGATTAGCATCTCTTGTGGCATGTTTGAATGGTCCACACACATCCGTGTGTATAAGGTCCAACAAACCTTCACCCCTTTCACACGAGCCTGTGAAGGGTGACTTTGTCATTTTTCCAAGTAAGCATGATTCGCAACTATCATTTGACTTTAGGTCAAACGACTCCAAGACTCCATCTTTTTGGAGTTGGCCTATGCGTTTCTTGCTTATATGTCCAAGACGACAATGCCATAATGATGCTTTATCCAAGTTATTATTATTAGTAGAATCAATACACAAAACATTATTTCCTAAGTTATCTACAATAGATACAGCTTCATACACACCATCACAAGGTAATGCTTTAAAATAAAGTACATTATTAAAGAAAGCATTAATCGAACCAACTTCATTATCAAACGAAAAGGTGAAACCTTGTTTGTACAATGCATGAAAGGAAATAATATTTCTTGCCATTTCTGGCGAATAACAACATTTATTCAAATCTAAATTTAACCCACTACTTAGCGATAAAGTATAAACTCCAATCTTGGTGACAGGTGTAACTTTCCTATTCCCCATGATTAAGTTTATTCTTCCTTGCTCCACATTCTCACTTCTTCCTAGTCCCTGCAAGTCACAACAAATATGAATACCGCAACCTGTATCAAGGACCCAAGATTTCGAATGGGGTGAGTTATTAGAAATGATAGTGTAAATACCTGCATGGTTGGGTTTGACTTTCCCATCCTTCACATCTTGCTGGTACTTTGGGCAGTTCTGCTTCCAATGAGCTTTTTCATGGCAATAGAAGCATTCAGCCTCTTTTGGGTCAGAAGAAGGAGTAATGAAACCTTTCTTGGTTCCACTTGAAGAAGAGCCATCAAGGGTCCGAGCCTTGGTACCCTTTGAAGATCTCTTTCTCTTCCTCCCTCGACTTTGCCCGATTGCCAAGACCGGAGTTGAGTCTGGAGTAGGAGTGATAGCAACCGACTTCCCCTTAAGACCTGTTTCTGCGGTCTTGAGAAGTCCCTGAAGTTTGCTGAGGGTGACCTCTTCCTTGTTCATGTGATATGTCATGTGGAATTGATCATAGCACGATGGTAAGGAGTGCAAAATGATATCTATTGCAAGCTCCTCAGGGAAGTTCACATTGAGCTTCAGCAAACGATCCACATACCTTTGCATTTTCTGCATGTGGCTCGTGACGGACTCTCCGTCCTTCATCATGGTTGTTATCATGGAGCAGATGACTTCGTACCTCTCTTGTCGTGCACTTTGATGGTATCTTTCCATCAAATCTTGGTGCATTTCATAAGGGTAGAAGTCTTCGTAAGACTTTTGGAGTTCAGCTGTCATGGTGGCTAACATGATGCAAGCCACCTTGGTTGCATCTCTTTCATGAGTATGAAAGTCAGAGATCTCCTGGGGAGTTGCAGTGGACTCGTTAATTTCCTTAAGCTCCTTATCAAGGACATATTCTTTATCCTCGTAGCGGGTAATCATCCTGATGTTTCTGATCCACTTATTGAAGTTGGATCCATCAAAGGTGACTTTCCCACACAGACTCATAAGAGTAAAGGAGCCATTAGGATTCGAGCCAGAAGCATTATTTGAAGACATCTGAAAAAGAAGAACAAGTTTAGTTTAGATTTAAGAGAGTCCTTAATAAAACACCCAAATGTAATATTAAGGCTAGGATCCAATCACAATATAATATAACTTAGAAGAGGTATGCCGTAATCTAAGCTATACCATATTTGAAAGGTAGGTGAATGATGATTCACCAATTTCCACCACGAAAACCGAAATATTAAATATTTAGTTTTTATTGGTTTTAGAAATTCCTAGATTCTTTGAGATCCAATGAACTTTTCAAAGGCATGTTTCAATCTCGGGAGTGCCCTCCAGGTTTTGTGACTGGGATGCCGAGGATCACAAAACGAGGTGTGAAGTAACCATGCAAATCACTTGGTACCCTTAAAATTTATCACTCAATCAATGTGCCGGTAAACCACACACGCTCCACCGATACTATAATAAACCTTAAGTCACCCTTTACCTACCTTGTTAAGTCCAAGTTAGTGTGCCGGTTAACCACACACGCTCCACCAACGACTCAGACAAAGTGTAAAGTGTAATTTCATGGATTAGCACCTTATTCACATTTTTCCTAAAGTAACTAAGATTGGGAATTTAACAAACATTTAGTTACTTTATATATTCATCATACTTTGAATGAGAATTTATAAGTCCTTGTCTTACCCGTTCGGCTAACGACCCTCCACCAGTCAAGCAAGCGGTGGGTGAGAATATACACCCATTAAGTCACCATTTTATAGGCAACAACCTTATACCCACCTTATAGACCGGCTTCGTGAATGAGGCGTACTAGCGGTAAGACGACTTGTTCTTATACATATATATATAATTATTAAATCATCATAATATAAGTATAAGGTTTGAATTTTAACTTTTAAAATTCTAGGAGTTGGAACTAAAGTTTTAACTTAACTTTACTTGTTCCAAAACTTGAGGGCAAGTTTTGTAACTTTCAAAACTTTTCATTTCTTGTAACTTATGAGTTTAATAGAGTAATAAAATGAAGACTCTTCATTTTTATAACTCTTGTGTTTTCTTAATGGTTTTAACTCAAGTGTGACTCTTGGTTTTCCATAACTTAAGGATAAGTTATGAACTCCATTAAAACACATTATGATCAAGAATTAAACTACCAAATAGGTTACAAATAATTCCTATGATCATCTAAAACATCATAAGAACAAGAACATGAATATGAACACAATCAAAAATTACATAAAACTTTGTAATTTTGATAACTAGTTGTTGTAAATGAATTAGCAAGACATTACACCACCAAAAACAAGTTTACATTTACTAAAACAGTTTAGGGTAATGTTTCTAATTCATTTTCCAGCAACTGAATCGAAATTCTGCACTCATTCGACCCTACTCGCCGAGTGCAAGAACATGACTCGCCGAGTTGGTTGAAGATACACATGGACTCGACGAGTCCCCCCTATAGACTCGACGAGTCCATTCGCAGAAAGCAAATTTCCGATTCTGTTTTCAACTTTTAAGCACAAATAAGAACAAACAAGCCTAGGCTCTGATACCACTGATGGGTTTTGAGCATTCTAACACTTCCTAAGTGTACATGCAACCCTAATAACCTTGGATCTATGTTTGTCTAATTTGTCATGCAAAGTTGATTTCCAAGGTTATATTCCTATCTAGCATACATGGGGAACAATTTTAACATAAAGTATAGATAGAATAACTTACCTTGTTGTTGCTTGTGTTCCTTGAAACCTTGTGAGCCTAGCACCCCAAGTGTGATGCCTCAAATGCTTCACACAACACCAAATGCTCTTGGAAGAACTTATGAGAGAATACTCACTTCACAAAATCGGCCAAGCCCTCTATATTCTTAGTGTGTAACCGATTTAGGAGGAGATCATATTACTTATATAGTGTTGACACATCTAGGGTTAAACCCTAATGTGTCATGACTCTTCATTTCCATGACCCATGGGTTTGTAACTCCCATGGAGCATCCATGGATCATCCTATGGGTGGAACACAACTTGATGATCCATGGAGCCTTTTAGTCCACTATACAAGATATGGATGATTTACTTAATCAACCCATATATTTAATTAGTTATCTTTTGATCACTTAATTAATTCTAAATTAATTCTTGATCAAACTAATCAAATAATATTATTAATATATTAGAACTTATAATATATTAATAATCTCCAAGCGTTATTTCTCTCATTTAGTCTATCCAATTGCATGGTGCCATGCAACCCAAATGGACCATGCCGGGTCGGGTCAAGTACATACCAGAAATAGTTATGGACTTAGACACCTTATCCAACAGTTAGAACAGTAACGCCTGTTTTGGCCAAGCAAGTAGTGTTGGTCGGGGTTTTGAAAATGTTGACGTGTATGAGATTATAGTTCGCTGATCAAATTGCCATGTTTGGTAAAGGTTGGGGATACTCTAAGGCTAAATAGGTAGTTTTGACCTTTATTAGTTTGTAGTCGGTGGACCGAGCCGCAAAATATAAATGAAATAAAGATATTATTGTGCTAAGCAGGTAGTCGGGGTCGAAGTGTTGAACTTGAACTTAGTTAGATTGTAGTCGGCTGATCGATATACAAAATATAAATAGAATAAAGATATTATTGGGCTAAGCAAGTAGTCGGGGTCTAAGTGTTGAACTTGAACTTAGTTGGATTGTAGTCGGCTGACCGAACTACAAAATATAAGTAGAATAAAGATATTCTTGAGCTAAGCAGGTAGCCACGGTCGAAGTGTTGAACTTGACCTTAGTTAGATTGTAGTCGACTGACCGAGCTACCAAATATAAGTAGAATAAAGATTTTCTTGGGCTAAGTAAGTAGTCGGGGTTGAAGTGTTGAACTTGACCTTAGTTAGATTGTAGTTGGCTGACCAAGCTATAAAATATAAGTAGAATAAAGATATTCTTGGGCTAAGCAGGTAGTCGAGGTCAAAGTGTTCAACTTGAACTTAGTTAGTTTATAGTCGGTTGACCGAGCTACAAAAGATAAGTAGAATAAAGATATTCTTGCTAATCAGTTAGCCGAGGTCGAAGTGTTGAACTTACCTTATTTAGACTGTAGTCAGCTGACCGACCTACAAAATATAAGTTGAATAAAGATATTCTTGGGCTAAGCAGGTAGCCAGGGTCGAAGTGTTGAACTTGAACCTAGTTAGATTGTAGTCAGCTGACCGAGCTACAAAATATAAGTAGAATAAAGATATTCTTGGGCTAAGTAGGTAGCTGGGGTCGAAGTGTTGAACTTGACCTTAGTTAGATTGTATTCGGCTGACCGAGCTACAAAATATAAGTAAAATAAATACATTCTTGGGCTAAGCAGGTAGACGGGGTCGAAGTGTTGAGATTCAACCCCCTTAGTTTTATTTATCATGAAACAACCACAATGACCATAGTCGCTTGCCTACAACATGCTTTTAGTAGGTTGTTGCCACTTCATTGCGAATAGGCACATCTATTGTGTACCTTTCTACTTACTTTCATGGACCGTCATAGGCATTACTACTTCATTGCGCGTTGTTCTCGTTTGCTTGGTGCCCCCACATTGGTATCACAATTGGTGATCATTTCTTTCCTTTGGTCTTTGCCGATGGTTGTGGAGTTGTTATCTTGCTTAAGTCATATATGTCTGCTAATCGCTTCGTTGCATTGTGTTTCCGTAGATTTCCCTTAGTGTTGGACATCCTATATTGCTTGAATTGTTTTTGCTGTACTTCTGCCCATGGTGGTCCTCCTTGGACTGTTTTATACGTGCTTATGGTGAAAGTTCTTGTTTCATCCCGGATTTCACCAACTTATTCATTTTTCCTTGTTCGTGCAGGTTCTGTGTTGGCTGGCGCAATGCTTATTGTCTACTTGTGGTTCTTAACAGTTACCGATATGCTGCCTTCTGTGCTTTTCCATGATTCCCTAGTGGCGAGCAGTTGTAACGCTTGTTTTAGGCATGGGTCGTCTTCTGTTTGTACGTTTGATGAACCTTGACTGTTGTGTGGTATTTCTGGGGTGGTGCTCGGGCTAACCCCTTGCTCCATTATTTGGTAATCTGTTTGGATTTCGAACCAACTTGGGACGTTGTCCAGGTGATCCTCGTCAGTCTTCTTGCCTTGTTCTGATCTTATTTTGGTGTATATTGTCCCGACACCCTGTTGGATTAATTGTCGAAGCCCATAACTATTATTGGTATGTAGTCGACCCGAGATTAGCATGGTCCATTTGGGTTGCATGGCATCAGAACAATTGGATAGACAAAATGAGAAAAAGGATACTTATGATTTCTATTAATATATTATAAGTTCTAATATACTAATATGAAATCATCTTATTTAATTAGTATTGATCAAGAATTAATTTAGAATTAATTTGGTGATCAAAATGAACTAATTAAATATGGACTCTTATATATATATATATATATATATATATATATATATATATATATATATATATATATAGGATGGGCCAAATTCATTTAGGTTGGACTAAACTTGCATGGATAGTCCATGGGGTTTTAACCCATGGATCCTATGGAAATGAAAGGTCATGAGCATTAGGGTTTACATGAATGTAACCCCTAATCCTCCACACTATATAAATAGGTCTATGGTTCATGAAATGGGGACTAGT
The DNA here is from genome assembly GCF_052625555.1 of Lactuca saligna. Classification (NCBI taxonomy): domain Eukaryota; kingdom Viridiplantae; phylum Streptophyta; class Magnoliopsida; order Asterales; family Asteraceae; genus Lactuca; species Lactuca saligna. The sequence goes on along the minus strand of NC_136425.1, from coordinate 7,159,896 downwards.
ACATACACAAAAGAGGGCAAAGCCGATTTTCATAAGTAACCTTCTTCTCAAGTTCTTCCAAGTGTTTTTGGTGTTGTATGAACCATTTGAGGTGCAACACTTAGGGCACTATGCTCTTAAAGGTTCAAGACTTCAAGCTCCATCAAAAGGTATGTCATTCTACTAGATTCTTGTATTGTATATACTTCATATTATGCTAGTTAGGATGAAACCTTGGAATATTGAATATTTGCATGTATAATAGAGAAAACATAGATCCAAGGTTTATAGGGCTGTATGTACACCATAGGAGTGTTCGAATGCTCATAACCCATCACACCCGACTTTGACTTAATTTTTATAGCTTCGTTGATGCAATGACCTTGAATTTATGCAGCGTCGTGCGCCCAATGATGAGGTCGTAAGGTGAAGGTGCATTAATTGTAATGAAACGTATTAAATGCGTGTTGTTCCTCCCGTGCGGATAATCGATAAGGGTTAGTGGTAGGGTAATTATCCCTTCCTTCTATACATTATGGCTGGCAAAGCATACTAAGTGACTTTCTGGTGGGCTTGCTCTTGCGCGTACATTCCCGGGTAGCTGTTTGAAAAAGTGTTTATACATGACATCCGTAGAGCTTCCGTTATATACATAGATATCGCTTGCATGGATTTTTCCCATGAGGTTGTTGATAATAATCGAATCGTCTCCCTTGTGGAAGTCATGGCTGTAATCCCATTTGGCGCTTGCCGGTCACAGTGTTGTAGCATAAAATTTTTGTTTTTCCTTGCATTTTGCACTTTTGGTTCTACCGGTGCGATGCTTTCGAGGTGTTTAGACCGGAGGCCTTTTATCAAGTGGGTGTGATGTCCTGACTGCATCTTGTTTGCCAACTCCCTTCTTAACATAGTGCATTCGAAGGTATCATGTCCCGTGGATTCGTGGAATTCACAATATCGCCTTTGGTCCTTGGATTTTATTTTCTCCCCGCTTTTGTGAAGTTACTTTATTGAAATCCATTCTTGTATAAAAAATGATTGTGTTTCTTGATAATGTTAAAGAAATAAATGGCACTACTATTAAATATTTTGTATCAATTTCGAAAAATTTGATAATATTTTTTAATAGTGTAAGTGTTGAAAATGGTACACAATTTTATGTATCATTTTCAGTAAGTACACAATTTAAAAAAAAAAATACCATCCATATATTCAAATTTATGCCAACATTGAATTTTACTTGTCTTTCTTTTTTTAACGTTAGCAAAAAGCTGTAAAATTTTTTAAAGTAAGTGTTTTTTTTTGTTAAATTTATTATTACAAAGAATACCATCCATAATAAGCAATGGCTAGTCCATTACAAAGAAAAAATAGGAAACGAAAGAAATGATCCATTACAAACAACAAAAATTAATCATTTTATATGATAAAGATATAAAAAATTGCAAAACAATAAGTGAGATTCCTATTTATTTATAGGATTCAAACCAAGGTACATTGTTGTTTCTTGAGCCATCCTATTGCATTTTAATTTTTTTGTCACTTGTTATACTCTCATTGTCATTTTGTAACTATTTTGAATTAATTTTTTTCCACGTGTCATTTTATGAGTTTTTTTTTTTATTTTATTAAATTTCGCATAATACTTTAATGTAATAACTGCAATAAATATAGCAATAAATTGATATTAATTTCATTAATAAACTTACCTTTTACTTTCAAAATTCCCAAAATTAAAGGTTACTAATTTATTTTTTTATTTAATTTTAAAAGATAAAAAACATTTCCATTATAATAATTCATTATTTTTTTATTTTCTTATAAATTCAAAGTTCTCATATATTTTGATCTTTATATTTAACTTTAAAAAAAAAAAAAAAATCCATGTAATACATGGATCTCACAATTAGTATCATATTATAAAGGATTCCAACAAAAATATAGGTACATTGCTGTTTCTGAAACCCATTTAAGATCCCAACAGATCCTAATCAGAATTAACCTGATGTAAAAGGAAAGAAAATAAGATAACAGAGAAAAGAAAAACTAATCATATTTAACAGATCTAGCCTGCTGTAAAACCAAAGAGATTAAGTTAATGGAAACCAATAGATAGCATCCTCCTTTTTTACTTAATACAATGACCCAACAAATCTGTGACTTCACAAACATTAGACAACATCATACTCCAAAACTCAACAAAACCACACCACTTATGTTGGTCAAGGCAAAAGCATACCAAGAAAATAACTGTCCATTTTGCTTAAAGAAATGGCAATGGCATCAACTCACTGAAGAAGAGATATTACTAACAAATATGAAACTTCAAAACTATAATAGTAATTCACCACTCACCATTCACCACAACCCAATCGAACCAAGTCTAGTTTACAAACGTATCAGAAAAAGAGATGAAAATAATTCATGATAACTTAAGTGGCTAAACATGAACTCAAAGCAAAAAAGCATTATCAATAAGTTAACACCGTGTATCATATCAGTGTCCCTCATAATCATGCAAGAGCAGCTCCCTAAATCACCTTACTCCACTAAGCTTCACATTTGATGGAAGAACGAAACCTTTAGCTTGCAAACAAGAAATAGCCTACCAGCCAAAGTAGAAGAAGAAAGACAACAAAAGTGAAAATATTGATTGAAACAAGTTTATCCAAAAGGGAAAAAGCAAAAGAAATTTTTACCTTAGAACATAAATACCCAAGTTCAACCTCCGTGACATGGCGAAGATTGATTATACATCCTTTAAGCACCTCTTCTTCCACTTCATTAGGCGGCATTGTGAGCTTTGTACAAGTATAATCTAAGTGAGCTTTGACTAAAGAAGACACATTTAGCAATAAAAGCTTACACAATGATACGTCATGGTCAATTGTTAGTGACAAAATATTAGGAGCATTGATTTCGATGATATCAGCTTCAGATTCAACATAAGAAAAATCCTTGTATCCACGTAACACCAAGTTTTTAACACTCTTTGAAGTAATATCGAGCCGGTTATAACCATAGCAATTATCCAAAATCAAAGTTTCCAATACAGGACTCCCAGATAATATATTTTCAATCGAATCTTCATCTAAACTCTGGTACCCAGATATACACAAACTCCTAAGACTTTTCCAACTAATCTCCCCAACTGGATTGAGCATGCATCCATTTACTCTCAGCTCGGTAAAACATGAACTGGTGAAAACAATTTGACCCAATATAAACTCATATTCTGAATCCGTATTCCAAAACTCCAAGTCAAGCTCTTTAACATTACATCTAATAGCATAGTGAATCCAAATGTTTAGTTGCGACTGAAAATGAACATCATAACTGGTATACACTTTGAATTTCTTGAGTTTGGGACATTGAGTTGGTGATAAACTAGTAGGAGCACTCATTCTGATTTTGATGATATCACTGCCTTCAGATTCAGATTCAGACTCATCATCTGAAATAATATTGGGCCGCCCATGACCATAGCAATATTCCACTACCAAAGTTTCCAATAGAGGACTCCCGGATAATATTTTTACAATCAAGTCTTCATCTAAATTCACATTGGAAATACACAAACTCCTAAGATTTTCCCAACTAATCGCCCCAGTTGGATTCAACTTACATCCTGCTAATCTCACATCGGTAAAACATGAATTATTGAACAAAAATTGATCTAACAAAAACTCAGGTTCCCGTCCCAAAAACTTCAAGTTAAGCTCTTCAACGTTACAACTTATAGCATAATGAATCCAATTGTTGAACTGCGATTCAAATCGAATATCATAAAAGGTATGCACTTGGAATTTCTTGAGCTTCAATTGGCGACATTGAGTTAGGGTTTTGTCCACCAATGATGCGAAATCGGAACTTGAGTTAGGGTTTTCGAAGGAATGATTTGAATGCTTAAAGATCAGAGAAGGTACCCAAGTCCAAACATGTTCCCATCGCTTGGCGAGTGTACTTGTTATGATGGCGTCTTTTGTGGACGGCAAACGAGAGAGGATTTCAAGAAGCAAACAATCAGGCAACGCACTGATTCCATCATCTTCCCCCTTCTCCATGATTTCTTGACATTTAATCCGTTTCTGGGCAATTTCACGTTGATTTGTCCTTCTTCCAAAATCTTCAACAGAGAATCCGTGCTTTCCCCGATCAAAACCAAACACAAAACTCGATTGGCGTATATGTAGTCATGTAGACCATAACGTTTGCTTTAGCCCCCTGGACTTTGAAAATATACTATTCGATCTAATAAAATAACATATATTTTCATAGTCAAATAATCTCTAATCTCTAAATATTATTAAAAGAGAATCTTTAATTTTAAATCGAAGAAATCATGACCATTGATTGTTTTTCAATCATATATCTTCCACCTTTGGAATATTTGCTGACATCATCCTTAACCAAATACATAAAAACCTAAATCTCGTCTATTCATTATTCATTGTCTTCCTATTTTTTTGCAATTTAAAATTTTAAATCGGCAAATCTCCCGATCACGCAGGCTGATTTCTTGTGTTTTCCATAAATTATTACCTTTTCTCTTCCTCTTTAGCAACAATCCTCCTTTAACCTCCGAGTCCCACCTTCTATTTTGCACTTATCTTCCCATTAGGATTCTTTCTCTCCTGCAACCCTATTCCTAATCAATTAGGATTCTTTGTTTCTCCTCGTATCTCCTCTAATCGTTAAAATCCTAGCTTCTCCATCGTCTGCTAAACCCACCACCATCACTGCGTCCACGTCGTTACTCCTCAACTAAGAGTTCCATCTGACATCCAACGCTACCTCGAAGTTATGAAGGCGGATCTGTCAAGTCGAGGTACGGTTGGGGGTTTGATTTTAAGGATTATTTCCCCTATGCATCATATTTTGAATTGGATATATTTTTTTTCCCGTTCCTTTCAGTTTTGATGAAGAAAGTCCTAATACAACTCAAAAAGAGGTTCACGATTATGGCTTCATTAATTACTATTCTCCTTCCTGTAGAGGTTATTCTATTTTGGATCTTTGTTTGAGTTTTTTATAGTTAGACATTCTTTAATTGCTTTAATTCTACCTGATATTCCCCTAGGAACATCCACAAATAGTGAATGCTCGTATTTACCCCTGTAGGGTTCGTAAAGTGATTATGTTGACACAGAGCTTGGTGATAAGGAAGGAAGAAGAATGATGGCTAGAAACAGAGGCGGTAACCAAATAAGCTGAGAAGCTACATGTTTAACTCTTCATTGTGAAGAAACCTAAATGGTATGTGATTGTGGCTTTTCTTTTTAAATATGTGGAATGAACTTTGGTTCTTAAACTATGACTGAATTTTACTTCTCATACACACAAGTAATTTACTTTCATTTTTATGTTTATCTTTTTGATGTATCAATTAGATATATATGATTTACTTCTCACAACTGATTGCTTATGTTTATCTCAATAAAAAAAATATAAGGAAGGCCTCTTCAAGCAACATAGAAGGAATTTAGTTAAAGTGGATATCATTAAACTTGAATTGAGCTACAAATGGTACTAATCAAACCCGTTATTTTGTTCTTTGTTTCTTAATCTAATTTCTATGAATAATTGCCTTTTTCTAATTTAGCTAATATCCAATATCTATGATTTGTGCTATTTTAAATTTATTTGATGTATCTATGTGATGCATGCCCTAAAATACCACATTGCAAGAACTACTTGGCAACCTAGGAATTAATCTTGATCAAAGCACCGTATCTGATACTTTTTGTGTAATATTCAAAGTTAGAGCCCAACAAGGCATGTATAGGTATTTTAATACTCAACCACATCTTGAGGGATGGAAATCAAATAGTGGTGATATTTTTCAAGAATCGTGGCATGGCTCCCTCACATTTGATTTGAAAGGTCATTTTATTTCTCAAATTAGTTTTAAATTACAATAGTTGTTATATTATAATTTGTTTTCTTTATTCATATAATTTATTTAGTACTATTTTCAAAAAGAAAAAGATCTATACATGTTCTATTGATAATTGGTATTTAGTCATAAAAAACAAATTGATATATTTTTCTAACAAAAGCTTTGTGTGAGCATCTATTAATGTCAAGTGTGTAACGCTCTAAAATTTCAACCAATTTAAACTTTTCAAAAACAACCCAATTTCATTAAGTTATTACAAAAAGGTTTTCGTTACATCTATTATCAAAGTATTTTCCCATAACCACATCATAAAACACAGAAAACATGAGGAGCGGTACGATCACGCCTTTACCTTGCCACGGTCTCCTGAAGTACCTGAAACATTAAACCACAACTGTAAGCCCGAAAACTTAATGAGATACCCCCAAAATACCAACCTCATATACCATACACAGAACATATCATAACATAACATAACAACCATGCACTTCGGGTCTACTGTGTGACTGGTCCGCCGCACCGGGCCTTCAGTCCACCTGGTCCACACTCCGAGTCTAGCCATATACATCGAGTATGCAGTGTGGTTGGTCCCACACTAGGCCTTCAACCCACCTGGTCCACTCTTTGAGTCTACAGTATGACTGGTCCGCCCGCACCGGGCCTTCAGTCAGCCTGCTCCACTCTCCGAGCCTCGGCACGTCTGGTCTGCCCTCGTGGGGCCTACAACCTATCAGGACCACTCGCTGGGCCTTCGGAATATCCGGTCCGCCCTGGGTGTGTTGGCCTACAGCACAAACTAGGACCCGCCTCAACCCAACCCCATCCAACCAACCATGTGCACATAAATATATCATCATATAATAATTAATCACCAATCAACCGATCTAGCATATCACATGCATAATATACTCTAACCATGATTCCGACCTAACCGGTCACTAGCCTAGCATCATCCTATAAACCAGGATACCGACCCTAACCAGGTCTCTAACATATACCATCCTAACTACCAGGATGCAAACATAATAAAGCAATAACATAGCACACAACTACCCGGATTCCCATCCGATAAAGGGCCGACTTTGGTGTCTTAGACCCTGTTGATATAGTGAGGATAACTTACCTCGCAACTACTGACTAAAAAGATAAGATCACGTTGCTCCCACCTCCGATACGAACTCCACCATTGATCAATACCAAAAAGACTGAACTCAATAAATACCAATAATCACCAAAATACCCCTGGAAGTCAACTGGTAAACTCTTGGTCAAAGTCAAAGTCCTCAGTCAAAGTCAAACTTCCTGACTGACTCTACTCGTTGAGTCAACACGCTGACTCGTCGAGTCCCCATGCTCTGAAACTCCCATACCGCAATTCAACTCGCCGAGTCGCCCCAAGACTCGTCGAGTCCAACAACTCTGAATCCCTTCACGCTCAACTCACCGAGTCACCCCTCGACTCGCCGATTCACCGTTCAACCCGAAAGGTTAGGAATCCTCGACCAGACTTGTCGAGTCCAAGAACAGACTCGCCGAGTCCAAGGCAACATTCCACAGACTCGTCGAGTTGTTCTTCCAAATCATCGAGTTCCCGCCTATCTTCATCCAACTCGCCGAGTCCACCCATGCGACTCGCCGAGTATCTCCCGTTCTTAACCCATGTAATGGCTTTCTAAGCCATGTTGGGGCTCATATCCATAGATTTATCCTTCTTCAAGCTACCCCTCATGTAAAGTTGCAAACTTTACGTGATATCAAGGAGATATCAACTCAAAACATACTAGGGCTTGGGTTTTAGACAAAAGGGGATTCACCAATCCTCCAAGGACTGAAACTTTATGAACTTAGAACCCAAAAGAGGTTCAGATCTAAAGTTTTAGCTTCAGATCTAGCTTCTATAACAATTCCCTTAACCAACGAAAACCCTAGCCTCCACATAAGAATGATTCTAGAAGAAAAGGTCAAGGTAACAGCTTAATACCTCACAAATATGTCCCAAACTGGAGTGGGTTCTAGATCCACACGAAATCCTTGATGGTTCCCTCTTGCTCTTCAAGTCTCCTCCACAAAATTCACTCCTCAAAGCTCCAAACACTCTCCAAGCTCTCCCTCACGGCTATTAGGGTTTCTGGGACTCAAAGGGAATGCAAAGAGGCAGAGGAGAGGGTATTATGTTCTTTATATATGGCACAAACTCGGGATTAGGTGTTCTCTCATTCCAGCACCAACTCACCGAGTCCAACCTCCGACCCGCCGAGTTGGTCACTTAACTCGTGACCAGAATCGCGACCCGACTCGCCGAGTCTATCCATCAACTCGCCGAGTCGGCCTTCCTTATTTACACTAAGAACCCTGAACTTGCACTTATGAACTCGGGGTGTTACAATTCTCCCCCACTTAAATTAGGCTTCGTCCTCGAAGCCTGCTGCAGCACACAATTCCCGATAATACTCCCACAATGCACCTCCTGGTATCGACCGACCCAGGTTCCTCCAATCGCTGCTATCAAACCTCAATAAAGTCCAAATCTTCGCTCCCAAAGTTACGACAACTGATTCAAGCCGGCCACCGGCTTCTTTCTCCGATAACGACCCTCATTAACCAATGATCACCCGATGATACTTTCATCACCCCAAATCCAACAGTTACTTGACCCTTACAAAGCTAGACATCACCCTAGACCACCGGGTCCTGACCCGGTACCAAGCTGCTACCCTTTTACTCAACTCTCATATCCTTTATCGAATTCACTTTTGGGACTTATCCCGCTTTCCTTTCCGAATCCAACTTGTTTCTTTGCGAGCTGACAGGATGACACATCCTTCAGCTCCTGAGCAACTCTCATGAGATCTCCCTTGCAATCACATACGCAGGCTGAATCTACTCTAACATCCTCGGGGTGGAAAACCCGACACACTGACGATACCTCCAGACATCCTTGGAATGAATTACTACTAGATACATCACCTCCTGATCACACCCATACAGAAAATCCAAGGCTCCCTCCTTACATCCCTTCCGAACTCCTCTGGTTCTACACTACCGAAAATCATTTCGCAACCTCAACAGACTCCCAACCCGGATGTGATTCCATACCACTGGTACAATCCCAGTACTTGCTACCAATATCTGAAGCACTGATGATAATCCACTTACTCTACTTCCTCCTCTTTTGGACTGTTCACGCTCCTTCCGGAGATACATGCCTTTCCTTTCCAGGAAATCCACCCAACAACCCTTACCGCACCTGCACGTGCCACTGAGCTACACTTCACATTATCCGTGTAGAATAACTGTTATTCTCGAACTTCCATATACTCTGAATCAGCTCGCAAGGACTCTCGGGTCCATGCACCGCTTTCCACTAACATGATCAATGCTTGGGGCCAGACCATATTAATTATCATCCCCTAGTGATGCTTTTTCCTCATTCTCCTCGTACCGATCCACTAACACATACAAAGTCTTCAGCATGATTAGACCGCCTTACCAGGCCTTCAGTCTATCTGGACCACTCTCGGAACCTTTAGTGTGTCTAGGCCGCCCTCATGGGCCTTCAGCCTGTCTGGACCGTTCTAAGAACCTTCAGCGGGTCTGGACCACCTCTCCGGGCCTTCAGCCTATCTGGACCATTCCTTGAGCCTTCGACCTGACTGGTACGACTTTCGGCCTTCAGTCTATCCGGACCGCTCCAAAAACTGTCGTCTGTCACCCTGAACCATCCTTCCCAGGACTTTCTCTTGCACATACTGTTCTAGCCCTCTAGGGGTTCCAAACTCCCGTTCCGGTCCCAGAATCCTTTCCATGGCCTAAACCCACGCCTCACATCAACCATTTCTTTTCCTGAATCCGTGGCCTGCTCCCGGTCCCCACTTGCCTGTCACTTACTCATACCAGCCCATGCTCTTGGCTGACTGGAACACTGTTGAAACCCAAACAGCTAATTGACCTCTCACACTGTTGATCCCCCAGAGAATTTTCCAATTCTCCCAACCTAGAACACCGACTTCCAACCACCAGTGACTTAGCTGGCATAAAACAGTTATCCTTGCTCAACATACTCCTCGTATCCACAAACTGGTTTCCTCTGAAACTAGCAACCTCCACAAAAATCATTTTCCGGCATCGCGCCTCACGAACCCTAAAGGAGTCCGACTCTCCGCTGAACATTTCTCAAATCCCAATTGCTATACCCGATAATCATACCATACAACCAAATTCTGACTATCAATCCCTTGGGTGCTAACCGCCTACAACTCCTAGCTACTAACACTCCCAATACCAAAACCCTCGATCATACGCTAAACCCAACGAAAAGACGAACGAATACCATACCGTGAATTATGCGAACGAGACTAGCAAATATAAAACGCTCCATAACAACATATCAAGAAGGAAACATACCCGCAGCTGTATCCGGCTCTGCCCTGACCTCCTCTGCTATAAGCTGAAAAGCACGTCCCTGAGCCGTCGGGGGCTCTGCTCCACCCGTAATCCTCAAAGTGGCCGGTGCTGGAGCCTGCACCGGTCCTGCAGTAAGCTGTGGACAGTTGGCCCTCATGTGACCAACCTGATGGTAGTGATAACAAATCCTCACATCTTGAACTGGGGCTGACTGACGACAATCCCTCGCATAGTGCCCCTCGCTCCCGCACTTGCGGCATGCACCACTAGACCTACAAACCCCGGTGTGACCCTTCCCGCACTTCCCACAAGTACGGCTGCTCTGATCTCCCAACCTAATATCAATGGTCTTGGACCGTTTCGGTGCTGGCTGCGATTGCACCGGGGCTTGCCTCTGCTCTCGAAACTGCAACTCAATCTCCAACTCACACCGCCGAGCAGCCTCCTACAACTCCAGCAAGGTCTCGCACCTCTGTGTAGACACAAACTGCCTGATATCCCTCTTGAGCATACTCATATATCGGGACATCTGAGGGTGCTCCGAAGCATACTCCGAGCAAAACATCGCCCTCTCAGTGAATATCCTGCTGATCTCCGTCACCGACTCTGTATCCTGCTTCAGCTCCAAAAACTCCTGAGCCAACCTTTCCCACTCCACCCTCGGAACGTAACGAGTACTGAACATGTCTCGGAACTGATCCCAAGTAACCGCAGCTCGCTGCGCATCAGAATAAGATCCCGTAGTCAACCTCCACCAATCTTTTGCCCCGAGCTTTAATAGGTTTAGCGTACACCTCACCCTCTGATCCGCAGGGCATGAACACGTGAAGAAATATCCCTCCACGTCTAACAAACATCTCATAGCAACAATCGGATCCCGAACTCCATAAAAAGTAGGGGCCTTCGTATTATCGAAGTCCCGATACTGAAAACCTCTACCGGCTCCTCCCCATGTCGTGTTACAACCGTTACAGCCACGGTGGCAGCCGTATCTGTAAGAGTTGCATAGCGCTCATCAAAATACTCGACCATGGTGGTCTTGATCGACCCAGACAGTTCCGGCAACTCAGCCCAGAACATAGCAGCAACCTCATCATGCAGGATCTCACGAATCCTAGCATCCAACTCATCCGTACTCATCTGACCGATGACCTCGGGTGGCACCAATCCACCCTGACCGCCCTCTCCTGCTCCGATCCTGACCCGGATCCACTTCCAGCATGCCTCATAACCACCATTCTGAAAAACACCGCCAAACATCAGATACTTCCCACTAACCCGGGAACCAACCCCCAACCCAACCCTAAGGGTTGTAACTTCCTTGATGCGCGTATGGGTCATGCGCTTTCAGTAGTACGAGCCCATACTACCTTCCACACCTACCCATATTTACATCAATTATCACCACACCACCCTAAAGATGAATATATCTAACAAGCAATCTACCCTCACCCCTAGAGGAACATTGAAATTATCGTAAAAGGAGACCCTAGGCTAGCAGGCATCACAATCAGGCAACTCTATCATGTACTCCCTGAAGATCCCTAGCCTAAAACTAGCATGCTGTACTAACATATCACATAATCAAATAACTTGTATGGTATTTTAGGGTTACTTACTGGCTCCGGCTGATCGTACCTCCGCGTCCTCCTTTACTCATTTTGAAAACCATTTAAAATTCTCTTTTGAAAACTTACCTTGATTTGAGACTGGAACCAAACGAATGTTCCTCCAATTCACTCAACCCAAGGCTCTGATACCAACTTGTAACGCTCTAAAATTTCAACCAATTTAAACTTTTCAAAAACAACCTAATTTCATTAAGTGTAACAACGTGAATTTTCAAAACAATTTTTTTTCATTTGTTAAAAGATGGTTCATCCAAATCAAGTCATAAAATCTAATGTATCATAACATAATACAAATCGTGTAAATCCCAAGATCATAAATAAATCCTCCGATAGTGTGTACAGATCACGCCGACGCCTTCCCACGGTCCTCACTAGCACCTGAAACACGTAACACAACAACTGTAAGCATAAAAGCTTAGTGAATCCCCCAAAATACTACTTACGCACATACGCCCTTCCAGGCCCTGACCTTTCGGTCCATGTGTCTCAGGGGACTTCCGTCCCGACCCGGTAAACCTTCCGGTCCTACCCGTGTCGAGCTTACGTTCCACATCACAACGCCTTCCAGCCCATAACATATATGTCTTCCGGCCCATAACATAATGCCTTCCGGCCCATATCAAGCATAGCATACATAGCACATACAAACGGTTAACTTATCATATATAATGCATATAACTCATAACATATCCGACCTTCCGGTCACACAATAATACCCTTCTGGGTACAGTATAGTGAGGAAACTCACCTCGTGGAAAGTCTAGAATCTCACGTGCTCGCTATCTCCGAATCTTGAAACGAAGACCCAACCCCTCCTAATCACAACAAAATATCATTCTAATTAATATAGACTTCTAAGACTAGGCTTCACCCTTATTATTATTCCTCAGAGGGGTAAAAGACCATTTTACCCTTCCTCGACTCAAAGTCCACATGTTGACCCAAACCCTAAAAGTCAACAAAAGTCAACATATCACAGTACACGGAGCGTACCGACTTATGTACGCGGGGCGTACATCCCTGATCCACAATCAGGGTCTCAACCCCGTACGTTGCGCGTACTGGGAGTTACGCCCAGCATAACACCCAGATTCAACCACTCTTCATTTCTGGTCTTAAATGGTTAAGACACTTATTCAACTTCTAAATCCGGCTCTCTTTAAGCCTCCTTACCCATAAAGTCGAAACCTTTAAGCCTTGGCATGGCTGTAAAGGCTCCTACACTCCCTAATACCTTTCCTTTTCAACTCAAAAGTTCTAGATCTCATGCATGGCTAATCATTCACGTCCCAGATTACATTTTTATGAACCTACAACTCAAATGGACCAGAAATATGATAGATCTAAGCCAATGGAGACTACTTGCTCATAAAGTCTCCGTCTTTGGGACCAAAACCCTAGAAAATGGTTCATAAAGCATACCACAAGAACTACAAGGCAAGATCTGAACTTTTTACCTTAGGAAGAAGCTCCAACCTTTGCTATTCACGGATCTACACTTGAACACCAACTTCTAGCCTCCACAATGGACTCCTCTTCTCTTTTGCTACCTTGAAATGACACCTCAAAGCTTAGAACACTCACAAATAAGATATGAACGAAGGAATAACTCTCTTAGGGTTTCTTTCTGAAGGATGATGGCTGAGGAACCAATCCATCTCATTCCTTTTATAGCCAACAACCAAATTAGGGTTTTTGGGTCTGGACCGGTTACGCCCGATGTAACCTTGGGTACGCCAGCGTACCCGGGTGATGACGTGTTTAAATGAGGCGCGCGAGTACGCGCAACGTAGTCCTTGTACGCCCAGCACAAAGGCCCAAAATGACAACATATAAAAAGATGAAGGGCTAATTAGTGGTACCTGAATTTCGGGCTATTACAATTCTCCCCCACTTGAACCAGATTTCATCCCCGAAGTCTTATACCGAAAACAATTCTGGATACTGCTCCCGCATCTCCGACTCGGACTCCCATGTCAGCTCGGACCCTTTCCGATGCTGCCACTGCACTTGCACCAAGGGTACTTCCTTGTTCCTCAGAACCTTAACTTTTCGATCCCTAATTACCACTGGTCTCTCAACATAGTTCAGGCCTGCATCCACATGAATATCCTCTAATGGCACCACTGCCGACTCGTCGACAATACATTTCCTCAACTGTGACACATGAAAGGTGTCGTGAATCTGACCTAGATCTGCAGGTAGATCCAACCGGTAGGCTACCATGCCTACCCTTGCGATTACCCTGAAAGGTCCAATATATCGAGGTACCAACTTGCCCCTCTTCCTGAATCGAATCACTCCTTTCCAAGGAGAGTCCTTTAAGAGTACAAGGTCACCAACTTGAAACTCGAGCTCGGACCGACGCCTGTCCGCATAACTCTTATGGCGACTCTGAGCAGTCAACAATCTCTGCCTGACCTGCTGTATCTGCTCGGTCGTCTGAAGCACAATCTCCGTACTACCCATTACCCGTTGCCCCACCTCTCCCCAGAAGATGGGGGTTCGACACCTCCTCCCATACAACAGCTCACAAGGGTGGCATACCAATGCTCGAATGATGGGTGTTGTTGTACGAAAATTCTGCTAAGGGTAAATAGGTGTCCCAACTCCCTCCAAAATCCAAAACACACGCTCGGATCATATCCTCGAGCGTCTGAATTGTAACGCCCGGGTTTTCAGGGCTAAGCATTTTTGTCAATGTAATAGTCTAGGTCAACTATTGTAACTCTTTTTGAAGTAATAAATATGAAATATTTGAGTATTATGTGAATTATGTGTGTTTGTGTGTTTATTGTTTAATTATAAATGTATTTAATAAAGAATAAAAATGAGCGTCAAAATTAAAGTGTGAGATAATCCCGATATCTCTACATAAAGTTGTAGAATATGTCTCAAGGTTTCCGTACATATAAAGAACGCCGAAATCCGAGCTATAACGAAGAAGTTATGGCCCACCGAAGTTTTACGGCAAAACCGGCACGGCACCGGGAGACGTAAATAGTGAATTTACGATAGAAGACTTTTTAGCCTTAGCAATCTAAACAAAAGTCGTATAATATGTTAAACTAAGAACATCGATAAAAAGAACGCCCAAATCTGACTTCGTATGAAGAAGTTATGATTTTTCTAAGATTCGGCTTAGCAGCGCACGACCTGAAACTTGAATTTTAGTTCGAGCGGTTTTTGGCTTACGTGACCTAAATGAGAGTTGAAGATCTCATTAATAGGAACTCAACGGTAAAAAGACAGACGAAAACGGAGTCCGTATGAAGGAGTTATGAACTCTTCGCGGTCATTTAACAGTCTAAACGCCTCCTACTGTTAAATTTGACATCGGTCGAGAATTAGCCGATGGAGTCTAAATGAAAGTTGTAGATCTTGATTTTACCTATGCGTGGATATAAAGAACATCGAAAACAGAGCTCGTATGCGAAAGTTATGATTTTTCTAAGTTTGAGGGCTGATACGCGATAGGGGGTGATGTGACACCACCAGAATTGGACACGTGGCACCACCAGAAGGCCACCACATGGACCAACTCGGCGAGTAGGTCCCCCTACTCGGCGAGTCACACAGATTCCACCCCTATAAATAGAGGTGCCGAGTTCCCTCATTTCCTCACCCCTCACCCCTCTTCTTTCTCCGAGAAAAGAGCCTTTCGGCTCGGGAACGCTGCTCCAGCGAAGCCCGGTTTTCGAGAAAAACCCGTTGTAAGTGAGTTGTACCTATCCTATCTTTATTTTAGCTTATGTTTTAATATAGGAATGTTATTAGGTCCTTAAAATAATTATTTGGGCTATTATTATGAGTTATATTGAGTGTTATTAACGCTTATATAATAATAATAATAGTCATACAATTACTTTATCACGGTTATCATTAGACTAAACCCTAGTGGCATCGATACTAGGTTTTATCGAAGGAAAATCATTGTGAGAGTATCGAAGCGCTGTCCGAGTGCTGAGTCACCACCTAATCAGGTGAGTGCATAGTTACTTTCAACTTACACATAGATATGAAGTATTTAATATAAATTACGTGCTATGTGTGCATATTATCTGAATACTTGCTATCTATGCTGGATGAACATTTTATACAAGTTTTCAAAGATTTAAACTATATATGTATTTTATATCTACAAAATGTGTTGGGTAAAACATGGGTAGATGTAATAGTTGTTGTGTGACAAAATAAAATAATGAGAGGCCTCGTTATAGATGTTATTGATGATCCAGTCATCTAGCGGAGTATAGATGACGACCACGGACTATTCTAGACAGTCCAGTGGAACACTAGCAGGCTCGCAACCTGTAGGTGTTTATTTGAACTGTGTGCTCACCAGATGTACTCCATCCCCCACATGGTTGCCTATTAGGACATTTATTGCTGAGGAATCCCCTTAGTAGTAGTGTCCGTCCCGATGATGATCCTTAGGCTAGGTCCCTTGTGATAGGTGTTTAGGGACGTAAAATGAGGATAACGGGAACGGGTAATCGGGTTATTGTTGATTGATGAAATTAATAAACTTATTTATTGTAGGTTGAAAACCCTATGTGCTCACCAGGCTCCCAAGCCTGACCCACTCAGTTTTTATGTATTACAGGTAGTGGCGCATGAGCATAGGTGTGATGTTTTGGACGAGGGATTACGGATATAGGCTTGTAGATATCAAATAATGTAGTAAGGTTTATAGTGTACTGTTTATACTTTTGATCTATACGAACATGACATCCCGAGTCTTTTAATGAAATACATTTCTATGGAAATGCTTTTGATAAATCTTTATCATATTATTGTTTTGGGACAAATTCCGCAACCCTATTATTAAAAGATAACTCTGATTTTGAAATAAAGTATAAACAAAACCGGTCTTTTCTGGCCGTGATTTTGGGGATGTCACATGAATCGTCCGCTCGCTCTGTCCGTCCATCTGCAGGTGGTATGCGGTACTAAAACGCAGCCTCGTACCCAACTCCTCGTGAAACTTCTTCCAAAACCTGGAAGTAAATCGTATGTCCCGATCTGAAACGATCGACATCGGAACCCCGTGCCGCGATACCACCTCCCTCACATATAACTCGCCAACCTCTCTGTAGAAGAGCTCTAGCTGATAGCAAGAAATGAGCGCTTTTCGTCAATCTATCCACAATCACCCAAATTGCATCGACCCCTCTCGCAGTCCTTAGCAATTTGGTGATAATTCCATGGTAATCTGTTCCCACTTCCACTCAGGAATCTCCAACGGCTACAACTTACCATGCGGACACTGGTGCTCGGCCTTAACCTGACGACAAGTCAGGCACCTCTCGACGAACCATGCAACATCCCTCTTCATACAGGGCCACCAATACTCCTTTTTTAGGTCGAAATACATCTTAGTAGCCCCAGGATGGATCGAGAACTTCGATCGATGCGCTTCTTCCATCAAAATGGTACGCGTCCCACCTACAAACGGTACCCAAATCCGACCCTGAAATGTCATAAGTCCCCGACCATCGGTAACAAATTCTGATACCTGCCCGACAACCCGCTCCCTCTTTTGGTTTTCCGGTCTCGCAGCCTCAGCCTGGGCCCCTCGGATGGTGTCCAATATCGGAGTCATCACCGTCAAACTCATACAACCATCTCGGATCGGGGAACTCTCCACCCTACGGCTCAACGCATCGGCTACGACATTAGCCTTGCCCGGGTGGTACAGGATCTCACAATCATAATCCTTCACCACATCCAACTATCTCCTCTGGCACATATTCAGGTTTGGTTGATCCATCAAGTACTTCAGACTCTTGTGGTCCGTGTATATGGTACACCGAACCCCATATAGATAGTGTCGCTAAATCTTGATGGCAAACATCACAGCCCCCAGTTCCAGGTCGTGGGTGGATATCTCGACTCATGAGGCTTCAGCTGCCTCGATGCATACGCTATAATGTGCCCCCTCTGCATAAGCATTGCCCCTAACCCAGATATGGATGCATCACAATATATCACAAAATCCTCCATCCCTTCTGAGAGTGCGAGCACCGATGCCTCACACAACTTCTGATGAAGGGTCTCAAATGAGGACTGCTGCTCCGGACCCCATGAAAATGCAACACCCTTCCGGGTCATCTTGGTAAGTGGCACGACGATCTTGGAGAAATCCCTAATAAACCTCCGATAATAGCCGACCAATCCCAGAAAGCTCCTGATCTCAGTGGGTAATCTCGGCACTTCCCATCTCATCACCGCCTCGATCTTGGCCGGATCGACCAATATCCCATTTTGGTTAACAAGGTGCCCTAGGAACTGGACCTCTCGTAACCAGAAATCACACTTAGAGAATTTGGCATACAACCTCTCTGATCTCAGAACTCCAAGAATCTCCCTCAAATGTTCCTCATGCTGCTCTCTAGACCTCGAATATACCAAAATATCATCAATGAATACGATCATTGACCGATACAGCATCGGCCTGCACACCCTGTTCATAAGATCCATGAACACAGCTGGGGCATTGGTGAGCCCAAAAGGCATCACCACAAACTCGTAATGTCCATAACGAGTTCTGAATGCAGTATTCTGGATATCTTCATCCCGAACCCTCATCTGATGATAACCCGACCTCATGTCTATCTTAGAGAACCAAGATGCCCCCTGCAACTGATCGAATAGATCATCGATCCTAGGTAACGGATACCGGTTCTTGACCGTTGGAAGTATAGTGATAATTCTGGAAGGACCATATTGACATAATCTAAGGTCTAGAATTAGATATGACTAAAAGGATTAAACAATTGTCGAGGACGATTTAAGGTTTACCAAAGATTGGGTGCTCAAGAACAGTTGGAAGTATAGTGATAATTCTGGAAGGACCATATTGACATAATCTGTAAGGAGGCAACTCTTGTTCAGAAGTGATAGTCAAAATGAATCTGGAAATGTTTCAAAGTTAGAAATTATTCAATCTGTGTGAGATTAGGAAACTTAATGCAAGAAGGATGTTTCCAAGGAGCTGATCTCCTTTGGAATACTCTGTAATGATTGGTGCCAAGTCTTTGTGAAATTGTGCATAATCGTTACAAGAGGGTCAATGCATATAAGTTTAGAATCTAACATATTTTAGTAAATGGCATGAATTGGGAATTCTTGCATTTGCAGTAAGGATTTGGGACTGTGAAAGATGATCATTGGAGTTATGTTCAATTGATCTATTTCACAAAGTAAAGATCATAGAAAAACATAGTATGCATACTTGGTGTGTGGCATGACTAGTGTATAGAAAACATAGTGTACATGCTTGGAGCATGGGACAACTATTGTTTTAAAATCAAGAATAAAGTTGATAGCTGAAACAATATACAATGAATAATGTGTAATCATATGTTGATAAATAAAAGGTGTTTTATTTATATTCATAAGTTCTAAAACCATATTGGATTCAATTATTCTTATGTTTCATTTTGCATGTTTTGACTTCCAGAATAAACTAGGTTATTCTTCCAAAATGACTAAGTTATTCAAACCATCCACATTCGGTCATATGTTGGAAGTAGATATGAATTAAGACTATCATGGGTTATCTTGTAGAGGTCTAAGGTGTTGGACAAAGGGCTACAACACTCATGAGTGCTCATAAGTTCTAAGTATTGGATTCAACCCGCGCTCATTGGAATCACTTCATGGATTTTATCACGAGTGATCATGAGACAATAATATCTTATATTCTTCAAACCTAGAGATATGATGTGACATCCCCAAAATCACGGCCAGAAAAGACCGGTTTTGTTTATACTTTATTTCAAAATCATAGTTATCTTTTAATAAAAGGGTTACGGAATTTGTCTCAAACAATAATATGATAAAGATTTATCAAAAGCATTTCCATAGAAATGTATTTCATTAAAAGACTCGGGATGTCATGTTCGTACAGATCAAAAGTATAAACAGTACAATATAAGCCTTACTACATTATTTCATATCTACATGCCTATATCCGTAATCCCTCGTCCAAAACATCACACCTATGCTCATGCGTCACTACCTGTAGTACATAAAACTAAGTGGGTCAGGCTTGGGAGCCTGGTGAGCACATAGGGCTTTCAACCCACAATAAATAAGTTTATTAATTTCATCAATCAACAATAACCCGATTACCCGTTCCTGTTATCCTCACTTTACGTCCCTAAACACCTATCATAAGGGACCTAGCCTAAGGATCATCATCGGGACGGACACTACTGCTAAGGGGATTCCTCAGCAATAAATGTCCTAATAGGCAACCATGTGGGGGATGGAGTACACTAGTGAACACATCGTTCACAACACCTACAGGTTGCGAGCCTGCTAGTGTTCCACTGGACTGTTTAGAAGAGTCCGTGGTCGTCATCGATACTCCGCTAGATGACTGGATCAACAACAACAACATCGAGGTCTCTCATCATTTTATCACATATCACCTATTACATCTACCCATGTTTTACCCCAACATTTTTCGTAGATATAAAATACATATACAGTTTAAATCATTGAAAACATGTATAACAACGTTCATCTAGCATAGATAGCAAGTATTCAGATAATATGCACACATAGCACGTATTTTATATAAAATACTTCATATCTATGTGTAAGTTGAAAGTAACTATGCACTCACCTGATTAGGTGGTGACTCAGCACTCAGGCAGCGCTTCAATACTCTCAAAATGATATTCCTTCGATAAAACCTAGTATCGATACCACTAGGGTTTAGTCTAATGATAACCGCGGCAAATTAATTATCTGACTATTATTATTATTATATAAGCGTTAATAACACTCAATATAACTCATAATAATAGCCCAAATAATTATTTTAAGGACCTAATAACATTCCTATAATTATTTGAAAGCTATATTAAAAAATGCGTAAGCGTAGCATACTTACAGCGAATTTGATTGAAAACCGGAACTTAATTGGAGCAGCGTTTTGAAACCGAAAAACTCCTTTTTCTCGGGACTCCGGAAGCCTCGGGGCTTCCCTAGGGTGCTAGGGGTTTAACTAGGGCTTATGGGTGGTTTCGGGTTGTAGAGAGAGAAAGGATTTTGGTATGAAAAATGAGGGCAGCCTCGGCCCCCTTTTATAGGCTCGAGGGCCTCGCTACGCTGGGCGTTCGGTGGTGCTACGCGGGGGGTAGCTCGTGTTGGGTTATGAGCATTCTAACACTCCTAAGTGTACATGCAACCCTAAATACCTTGGATCTATGTTTTCTCTATTATACATGCAAATATGAACATCCAAGGTATTATCCTAATCTAGCATACAAAATATCAATATAACAAGATAGAATACATACCTCTTTAATGGTGCTTGTCTTCATGAAGCTTGAGTGCTTAGTGCCCCAAGTGTGACACCTCAAATGGTTCACACAACACGATAAGCACTTGGAATAACTTAGAGAGAAATTAGAACACTTCATGAAATCGTGTAGCCCTCATACATACACATAGTGTTAGTCATAGTCACGATTTCTTGAGCCATGGGTTTCTTTTATATGGTGGCTATTAGGGTTACACCATGTAACTCATGACTTTACCCATTCCT
The DNA here is from genome assembly GCF_052625555.1 of Lactuca saligna. Classification (NCBI taxonomy): domain Eukaryota; kingdom Viridiplantae; phylum Streptophyta; class Magnoliopsida; order Asterales; family Asteraceae; genus Lactuca; species Lactuca saligna. Next base: position 7,138,418 of record NC_136425.1, on the reverse strand, counting down.
TATGCTCCATGGGTTTTAACCTCCATGGAGTATCCATGGGTCACCCCATGGACTTAGTCCAACATAAGGAATCTTGGATCACAAGCCCACATATATAAGAATGAATGATTTACACAATCAACCCATATATTTAATTAGTCTTCTTTTGATCACTTAATTAATACTAGATTAATTCTTGATCAATACTAATTAAATAATCTCATTATTCTTATTATTAATATACTAGAACTTATAATATATTAATAACCGTAAGTGTCTTATTTCTCTCATTATAGTCTATCCAAGTGCATGATGCCATGCAACCCAAATGGACCATGCCGGGTCGGGTCAAGTCTTACCAATTATAGTTATGGACTTAGACATTAATCCAACAGTCTCCCACTTGGATAAGTCTAAAACTATTATTGCGTATGACTTCAGGAACCAACTAGTAATCGTAGCTCTCAAAAGCTTCTGTCGAACTCTGACCTTGTAGATGAACTCTGATCTTTGTCAATGACTTGTCCATTAGATAAGGGATCATATATTCCTCCATTCTAGATATCATATGGACTGAGACATGGATTATAATCATTCTCTCTGTCCATTAGTTGTTTCCCGATTTCCGATTTATGACGACTGACTAATTGAACAAATCAAATCAGTCCTGGCCCGGCCGAGCACTTCCATTTGTCATCATCAAATCATCGAGGGGCCCACAGATATCGCTTTTATCCCGAAGGTAAAAGGAATGGATAAACTTCGACTCATATGGCTTGTTCTACTACTTGTTGAATCATACACAAAGGCACGTTTTATAGCACCGAGTTACCAAATGCAGTTTCGTGCAATCAATGTACAACCAACTCATAGTAACAACTCATATCTCTAGGTTTGAAGAATATAAGATATTATCGTCTCATGATCACTCGTGATAAAATCCATGAAGTGATTCCAATGAGTGCGGGTTGAATCCAATACTCAGAACTTATGAGCACTCATGAGTGTTGTAGCCCTTTGTCCAACATCTTAGACCTCTACAAGCCAACCCATGACAGTCTTAATTCATATCTACTTCCAACATATGACCGACTGTGGATGGTTTAAATAACTTAGTCATTCCGGAAGAATAACCTAGTTTATTCGGGAAGTCAAAACATGCAAAGTGAAACACAATAATAATTGAATCCAATATGGTCTCAGAACTTATGAATATAAATAAAACTCCTTTTATTTATCACCATATGATTACACATTATTCATTGTATATTGTTTCAGCTATCAACATTATTCTTGAATTTAAAACAATAGTTGTCCCATGATCCAAGCATGCACACTATGTTTTCTAAACAATAGTCATGCCATACACCAAGTATGCATAATATGTTTGACTATGATCTTTATTTTGTGAACTAGATCAAATGAACATAACTTCAATGATTCTCTTTTCACACTCCCAAATCCTTACTGCAAATGCAAGAATTCCAAATTCATGCCATTTACTGAAATCTGTTAGGTTCTAAACTTATATGCATCGATCCTCTTGTAATGATTATGCACAAAGTCAGAAAGACTTAACGACAATCATTACAGAGCATTCCAAAGGAGATCAAGTCCTTGGAACCATCCTTCTTGCATTAAGTTTCCTTAATCTTACACAGATTGAAAATTCTAACTTTGAAACATTTCCAGATTCCATTTCGACTATCACTTCTGAACAAGAGTTGCCTCCTTACAGATTATGTCAATATGGTCCTTCCAGAATTATCACTATACTTCCAACTGTCCTTGAGTAACCAATCTTTGGTAAGCCTTAGATTGTCCTCGACAATTGTTTAATCCTTTTAGTCATATCCAGTTCTAAACCTTTTCCATTCTTAATGCCCTAGACATTTGGAAAATTTTAGAAAGGATGAATATAGCACATGTAACCGGTCCTATATCCGAAGCATATGGGACACGATTCATGATGTCTCACATAAAGACTAAACCAGTCTTTTGCTATAACATTTCCATTTCTATTTGCCAAGTTCTTATAATTCAGGTTATGAAAAGGGATGCCGTAATCATAATTGAATTTAAGAACGCAAATAATGGACCCATATACAGAATTTCCTTATGTTGAGCCATTCCAACATGAAATTCATATATATCCTTGACTAAATGATTAAAACCTCACGATCTAAGCTTATAGATTTGAGATGAAGTACAATTTCCTCTCCCTTAATTATAGCAAAACAACTTTTTCCCAATTGAAACCTTTTGTTTTCTATAATTAACATTGCTAGCTTGCAATACTTATCGTAATTATCATGCTCCCACAAACATGATGATTATTAGCATAACACTTATGCTCCCACTAGCTTTGACATGTACTCAGAAATCACTGGACTTCTAGAAATCAATACTTTATTGACTTTCTTACCAAAGTTCAGATTTCTGATACTAGATTGTTTTGATAAAACTTTATCAAAAACATACACCTTCCTTAGATAGCTTGTGGGTGTGTCAAAACAATTTTAAGAACTATGAAAAGGGATGCCGTAATCATAGTCTTGATCGTTTTGACCTTTGCCATTTCTCACAAGTCCAAGTTAGTGTGCCGGTAAACCACACACGCTCCACTAACGACTTTGAGATCACAATTGCTATCTAGCTAAAATCTACTTAGTGGAAGTGTTTCCTCACCATCATTTTCATGAATCGGAGAGAAACCTTATGACACTTAGATTTAATGGTGTATGAGTTCTTATCCATGTGAATTGTCAAAACCATAGTCACAAGACAAGGATAATGACAAATCCAAACTCATATGGAGTGAACTCAATCTTAATTTCTTGCCACCTGGTAGCTCAAGGGCCTACCATTGCTTCCAAGTTGTTGTGCAACACATTGAGAACTCTAAGAACTCATATGCAAAGCCAACTCTAACTGGAATGCGCACAGAATATGTCAACACGATAGGTTATAAACCTTAAGTCGTGTGCTAGTGAAGAACTTTAGGTTTTATTCTTGATTAGTTCTTGAGACTTTCAAGACCTTTAAGACTCCCACTGTCCTCTTGACCTATAAGACTCCCTTGTCAAACATCCAAGAGATAGTGTGGATTCTAATCAAGACAAACACTTCACACAATTGGCCTAAGTTGGTCTTTGTTTTATCCAAAACATCACAACTTACCAATTTCAAATGTACAAGAGTAGAAAACTTTTACTCTTACATTTGTCAAGTGTTTTAAACCTTCTTTAAGGACATGTCACTCAAATTACAATCTTGGAGTATGACTCTAAGACTTGTATTGGAACGAAGTATGACTCATCTTCTTGATTTAACCATTTCAACAATTCAAGATCCCTTCTTCTTAGTCATACGAATGCACTAAGACTTCCTTAGAGAACTAATTTTGATATGGTTTCTTAATCATTAAGATGATCACAAAACTGATACTAAAGTACTCTCCCATCTTTTCAGATTTGAGAAACTTTTATCCTTCTGCCTAATTTGATTCTTCTTATTTGCTCTGCCATGTATTGGAACCTTTTCCAATGTCTCAGAGTTACACTTAAGCTTGTAAGTATAATCATATTTACTGAGCTTTAGTAAACTAGGACGAATAGCCTTACATCTTTTGTGGTGGACTTAATCAGTGCACATGACTATGTACTCGACCCCTTAGTCCATTACTTGACTCACACATTCATGTGAATAAGTAATTAGTCTTAATTTTCCAATACTTGAAAGTTCTCATTCATCATGCTATAGAATTTGCATGATTCCAAGTCCCGGTCCAATTGAGACTTTGGATGATGAGAATCTTTCCTTGTTTGGTAAATTTAGACATTACCACAAATGAAGGAATCAATTTCATATTTCCACTCTTGCTATTAATGGAATCATATAAGCAACAATTTTTCCTCAAATGCCATTGTAAGGATATTTTAAAATAAATAAAATCAAAAACTTTCTTTTATTTTAAAACTATGCGGAAAAACTTATCCTTACAACCCATATGAAAAACTTGTTGTTATCTATTCTTTAGCAATATCTCATAACTCCTAAGAATTAGCTCAAGAATCCGATTTTTCAAACTACGCGATAGAAATCCATCTATGCGATCAGATTCAACATATTCTTTCTTTAAGTTCCTTTACTTTTTCTTTGATTCTTAAAACATCACCATGTGACCCAGTCACATCATGTATCAGGAATCTCAGAATAGAAACTTAACAGAGTTAGATAGTGGACTTTACCTGAAGTAGAGTCAATCTTATTGACCTTAACATCCTTAGGTAAATTTGGCAGCTTCGCAACTAATGACCCTTCCTTTGGCAATATAAACATATGGATCCTTTGATAATGGTACACGGGATTATCACAGACTTAGTTTTTCTCTTTACCATTTGTTCAACCGAGTTGACTATGGCCGATCCCTTTCCATTGGGAAGAGAATGTTTTTTTCTGTATTTCCAGTGTCACCATTGTCAATGTCCATAAAGTTTCAGGAAGTTGATCTTAACAATATATAAGATCATTTAGGGTCTTGTCATAGTCTATTTCATAGGTGTCCCAAAGGAACTCACTAGGTGACTTAGAAAGTGATTGAACCACCAACTTTCTCAAGACATTGACACCCAACTCTCCCGGCTTGTCAATATGTGACTACATCTCCAAGATGTGATCACACCTAGACCTTGTCTTGCCAATAGGGTTCGAGTGACCTTAAATTTTTCAAGAACTTGTGGGTTAGGGAGAATAATTGGAGGAGGAAAAAGAAGTATGATATCCATGGGACATCATCTTCATTAGGAATGCTTGTTTCAAGAGATTTGGGAAGATCATAAATGTCTAAACCAGACATCTTTTGGGAGATATTCAAGATAGTTGATCTAAAGTCCTTAATATGACACCCAATATGAAATATTAAGGCTAGGACCCAACAAACTATTTTATAACTTAGAAGAGGTATGCCGTAATCCAAGCTATAAAACAATTTGAAGGTAGGTGAATGACGATTCACCAACTTCCACCAAGATAAACGAAATGTATTATTAGGTTTTAATTGGTTTTGAAACTCCTAGATCTTTTGAGATTCATTGAACTGTTCAATGGCATGTTTCAATCTCGAGTGTGCCCTTCAGGTTTTGTGACTGGGATGCCGAGGATCACAAAACAAGGTGTGAAGTAACCATGCAAATTACTGGGTACCCTTAAGTGTTTATCCCTCAATCGATGTGCCGGTTAACCACACACACTCCATCGATACTATGATAAACATTAAGTTACCCTTTGCCTACCTTGTTAAATACGAGTTAGTGTGCCGGTTAACCACACACGCTCCACTAACCGACTTAAACAAAGTGCAAAGTGTAATTTCATGGATTAGCACCTTATTCACATTTTTCTAAGTAACTAAGATTGGGTATTATTAAAAGTTTAGTTACTTAGTATTTATCATTAATACTTTTAATGAAGGGAGAATTATAGTCATGTCAAACCCGTTCGGCTAACGACCCTCCACCAGTCAAGCGAGCGGTGGGTGAGAGTGAACACCCATTAAGTTGCCATTTTATAGGCAACAACCTTATACCCACCTTATAGACCGGCTTCGTGAATGAGGCGTACTAGCGGTAAGACCGACTTTACTCATATACATATAAATATTATTAACTTATAATATTATAAAGTATAAGGGTTGAATTTTAACTTTTAAAATTCTAAGGGCTAACTTGGAATTAAAGTATTCATAAGAGAAAACTTTACAAATTCCAAAACTTGAGGGCAAGTTTTGAAACTATTCAAAACTAATTAATTCCATAACTTATGTATTTAAAGTAGTTTTAATCCAAAAACTCTTCAAGTTCCATAACTTGTGGACAAATTATGGAAGACATTAAACTAATAAAGAATTAACCTTTTTCTTTATTTTATAACTTATGGAATTAATTAAGGTTACATATTTTATTTATTTATTTATTAATGAAGTGACTCTTGAACCTCCATAACTTAAGGACAAGACTCTTCATCTTTTTGTAACCTTTGCCAACTTTATGAGTTTTATGAGTCTTTAATGTGACTCTTCATGTAACTTAAGGATAAGTTACACAAACACATTTTATACTCAACTCTTAGATTAATTTGGATTGAAAACAACTTTTTCACTCAACTTTTCTATTAATCTAAGCAACTCATAAGAACAAGATAATTCAAATCAAACTTTTTCATGTAATTAGTCTAACCTTTAAACTAATACAAAACATGAATCTATTGACAATTATCTTGAAAATGGATTAGCATGAACATTACCACATTTAAAAACAAGTTTATAAGTTCAAAACACCTTAGGGTAATGTTCCTAGTCCATTTCTAGCCAAAAACCTCGAAGATATGCTGTCTGGGGTCCAACTCGTCGAGTGCATGAACTCAACTCGGCGAATTGGCTGCATTTTGCCTTGGACTCGTCGAGTCCCTTCATGGACTCGGTGAGTCAGCTGGGCTGACAGCATCAAAACTCGATTTTTCAGCTTCTATTGCAGGTATAACAAGAAAACAAACCTAGGCTCTGATACCACTGTTGGGTTATGAGCATTCTAACACTCCTAAGTGTACATGCAACCCTAAATACCTTGGATCTATGTTTTCTCTATTATACATGCAAATATGAACATCCAAGGTATTATCCTAATCTAGCATACAAAATATCAATATAATAAGATAGAATACATACCTCTTTAATGGTGCTTGTCTTCATGAAGCTTGAGTGCTTAGTGCCCCAAGTGTGACACCTCAAATGGTTCACACAACACCATAAGCACTTGGAATAACTTAGAGAGAAATTAGAACACTTCATGAAATCGTGTAGCCCTCATACATACACATAGTGTTAGTCATAGTCACGATTTCTTGAGCCATGGGTTTCTTTTATATGGTGGCTATTAGGGTTACACCATGTAACTCATGACTTTACCCATTCCTTATGCTCCATGGGTTTTAACCTCCATGGAGTATCCATGGGTCACCCCATGGACTTAGTCCAACATAAGGAATCTTGGATCACAAGCCCACATATATAAGAATGAATGATTTACACAATCAACCCATATATTTAATTAGTCTTCTTTTGATCACTTAATTAATACTAGATTAATTCTTGATCAATACTAATTAAATAATCTCATTATTCTTATTATTAATATACTAGAACTTATAATATATTAATAACCGTAAGTGTCTTATTTCTCTCATTATAGTCTATCCAAGTGCATGATGCCATGCAACCCAAATGGACCATGCCGGGTCGGGTCAAGTCTTACCAATTATAGTTATGGACTTAGACATTAATCCAACAGCTCGGAGGTGGTTGCCAGCTCGCAACAGCTGGCTCGCACTCGGACTCGGACGGATAAGGCTGGAGGTACGCGGGGCGTAATGCGAAGGGTGCGCGTGTCAATCCGAAGCGAAGACCGTGGGCCGCAAGCGATGGCTGGGATTGTGCCACGTCATCAGCTTCGCAACAGGTTTCACATTTTCATGCTTCAACTTTAAAAATTCGTAACTTTCGCATACGAGCTCCGTTTTCGACGTTCTTTATATCCACGCGAAGGTGGGAACGTACTTTACAACTTTCGTTTAGGGTCCGTCAGCTAATTTTGGCTCGATTTTAAATTTTATATTATCAACGGGTCGGGATAGGATTGGTCCGTTAAATCCTCATAACTTCTTCATCTGACATCCGTTTTCGCCCATCTTTTTCTCGTTACGCTACTCTTAACGAGATCTTCGATTCTCGTTTAGGTCATGTCGGCTAAAAATCACTCGATCTAATTGATAGCTTCATTTCATTTACTTCTTTTTATAGTTTATTTTAGCATATTTCATTCATAATTTAGATAATTTCCATGCATATTTTCCTTTTTGTTATTTTATGACTATTTCGGGTACTCTCGAATCTTGTGAGCATAATTGCAGGTTTTCGGGTCTAGCGGAGCGGGAGTGTTCGGGACGTATAGGAGGCGATGAGATTTGGTAGACAAAAATGACGTTGGGCTTGATGGGTAGTGGAGATGATGCATAGAGTGATCTTGATGATTATTTGAAGACTTGGAGAGAAATAAACTTTAAATTTGCAAGATGCGGGGGAATATTCAAGCGTACGTAAATTATTAATCGGGCGAGTTCAAGAGCTTTGGAGGACTTAGAGAGGTCAAATTGGGCTTAAAATGAAGAAAAACTTGAAGAAAATGGGCTAGGAGGTGATTGGATTCGACCTGGGCCAAGTGGGCTAAGCTATGGAGGCCCAAAACCTCAAAGATGCTACATCCAGGGACCACCCGCGGAACCCACCCGCGCAAGAGCATGTGGGTCGCGCAACCTCCTGCAGGGGAAGTTTCGGAAATTCTTCTTTTGAGCTATTTGAGGAAGGTTGGTGCCCATCTTTTGCATACTCTTGGACACCCGATTTTTGAAGATTCTCTCTGGAGTTTTGGAGACTTTTGAAGGCCAAGAACCCTTGAAGAACATCATATTTTTACCTCTTGATTCTTGCTTAATGTTTGGTACAAATTTCTCTAACTTTGTTTCTTTGGGTTTAGCCATGCTTGGCTAAGCTAATCTTGGTTGACTTTTGGTTAATCCTTTGAACTTTTGTTGAATGTTGAAGAATCCATGAACATGTTCTTGAATCTTTATGGAAATGTTTTGTGTTTTAACATCTTATCATTACTTGTATGTTTTAGTTCATGAGTTTAAATGTGTTTGTGGTGATTAGTTGGCTAATTTCTTGATTAAGTAAAGGATCCTCAAATTAGCAAGCAACAAATGACTTTTGTGTTGTTTTTGCTTCACACAATCATAAAAACATTTCCTCCAACATGGTGGTGAAAGCATTTGACCCCTCTTGGATTTGGTGACTTTTTGGTTCTTAATGCTAGTTGACTTTCACTAATTACATGCTATTTGGAATTAGTGACTTTGACTAAGGAAATTGTTATGAGCTTCTCTAGCCATTTCAACAATTAAGAAAAGTCTAGGTAATCTCAAGCTCCTTGGATTACTATAGCCAAATTGAGGATTTAAAACAAGCATTGCACCATTGAATTCTAATGATATGTTCATCAAAAGTCAAAGTGAGAAAACTTTAAGTCAACCATCTTTCCCTTATTGATTTTACATCAAATTCTTATTTTTGTTGCAATTGTTTATTTAAATCATAGTTAATTCTAGTTTGTTTCAAGTATTTCAAAACATCAAAACCCCCATTTTTAATTTATTGTCATATTCCAAGTATTTTACAAAGAGATTTTTCATAGAGTTATCAAATTGAACCAGTCTCCGTGGATTCGATCCCTTTACCACTATACACTATTTTAGTGTGTAATAATTAGGGTTATTATTTGTGTTGGCCTCGACAACCACCAAATTTTTGGCACCGTTGTCGGGGATTGGTTTATTTTTAATCAATTTGTTTCTCTATGCCTAGATCTCATTGTGCAGGTACTCAAATTTAAATTCCTGAAATTAAAAAAAAAAAAAAAAGAAGTATGGTTCGGAGATGAACACTCCTTGCACCGAAGAGCGACTTTCTGAGCTAGCTCAGTTAGTTATGATGATTGAAAGTGACCAAAGTGTGCAGCCCACACCTCTTCTTTGCGATTTTTGTGCCCAAAATGGACATCATTCCGACATGTGTTCATATTTACAAGGAGAATGGGGAGACGTGCAAGAGAAGGGAAGCTACTATTTGTCAAACCAATCGAGTTATGATCAACCTCAACATGATCAATGGTGGGACAACAACCAAGTTTGGGGAAATAACCAATACCAAAACCCATACCAAACTTGGGGAAATAACCAATACCCACCAACTCCACTGTTCCAAGAACCCTATCCTTACCCTCCTCAACAAACTGAAACGCCAAGCATGTCCTTAGAGTACATTGTTAAAAGCATTGCCACTTCTACCCAAATTTTTCAGGAAACAACCCAAGCTAGCCTCAAAAGCTTAGAGCAACAAATAACACAAATTGCTCAATCAATTAGTTTAATGGAAGCTCAAGACAAATTACCATCCGAAAAGAGCCCATCGCATAGTGCATGTTCCATTCCTTTGAATGATGAGAAAATTTTTGATGGCCCAAGAGTGTTATATGAAGAAGAGGAAGAAGAAGTAAAAGTGGAAGAGGTTGTCAAAGAAGAAGAAGAAATTGAAAAAGCTGACAATGAAACTATAGAGGAAGTGATAGGGGTTAATGAAAGAGAGGTTGAGCCGCCCACTACCATTAAGAAACTAACTCCATTGGTAGACCAACCACAAGAGATGGAAGCGATAAATTTGTCGGACTCTTCAAAGGATACGTATCACAAGAAAGAAGACGCCTGTCAAAGAAGGAAGAGTTGGTCACCTTAATGAACAAGTAAAAGAAAGAATATGGTTGGATGATTGCTATTATCAAAGGTTTGAGTCCGGTATGGTTCTCCCGTAAAAAGAAAGTCAAATACAAGAAAAGAGTCTCAATGGAGGTGTGGAAATTAAAAAATGTCGACATGGGGAAAATTTACAAGGTTAATGGACATCGATTGAAGCCATTCAATGAAGTTTTTGATTCAAATGTCCAAGATGTCGTCCATTTAGACGCCCCAAAGTGTTAAAGTGAAGTTTGGAGGCGTCTCGCCAAAGACGTTAAAAAATGGCATTTTTGGAAAGCATTGTGTTTTTGTGTTTTTAATTTGAATAAATGACTTTTGAAGATGCTTTTGGGATTCAAAAGAATTGTTTTTGAAGAAATCAAGAGTTTCTAGGTTTTTGGGGCCTTCCAAAGCGAGAACGGGTGAAAAACGAAGAAAAATGAAGCAAAAATGAAGATCAGGATCAGGGGGTTGCGCGACCTGCGTGCTGTCGCGCGGGTGGGTTGCGCGGCCAGGTGTGATGAAGCGACATTGGCCCAAGACTTAACTGCAAGGTCTGCGCGACCCGCGTGCTACACTGCGCGACCCGCGCACTGTGCTGGGCAATTTGGGCTATTTTTGGCTATTATTTGACCAGGTGTTGACCAAAGGTTTTAATGAGTTGACCTTTTGACTTTTCTTGACCAACATTGACCGAAATTGACCCTTTTTGACCCATAGATTAAAATGTTCAACTTCTCTTCTTCTTCATTTAATCATCTTGACCTCCCACTCCATTCCTCTCATATAACCTTCCAGCACCCACCTCGCTTGAAAATTCAAGATTGGCGGAGTTCTACCGGTCGTAATTTCACGAAACCACCGCCACAGACATTTCCCGCCGCCCGACCCTCCGATTTAGGTCCTTTCCTCCCTTTCCTTAAGCATTGAGGACAATGCTTGTTCTTAAGCTTGGGGTGGGGCATTTCCCTTTTTTTCTTACTCTTTTTCATGCATTTTTAGTTAGGTTGCATAACATATTAGTTTAAGTTAATTTGCATTCATTTTTTTTTTATTTTATAAAATTTCAAAAAGATTTTATTTTCTTCTTTTCTACTTTTTATTTTTGCATAACATTTAGCTTAAGACATTAGCATTCATGCATTTTTGTTGTCTGTTTATTCTCACCTCTCTTGGATGCCATGGAATAGGTTCACAGTTATTGTATCATTATTGGTCCAGGATCTTGTTGCTATCTCACCCATCGAATCGGGACCACTAGCTGCAGTTTGGGATTTCATACTTGGGATCAGATGCTGGTAGCTTAAAGGGGTAAGTGATCATGGCCAGGTAGTTTCATGAAGAATTAAGCATACAATACTAACAACTGTAGGATATACTATAGCAATGGGTGTTCTTAGCCTTGCGGTCACTACCGCGGAGAGGATCACACTTGATCATGTTTGAACTATTAGGATGAAGCATTGGTGCTTGTCCCCGAGTAGAATCCATATCCGGTCTCTTTACATTACCATATCTTTTTGCGATTTTCTTAGAATTTAGAGAGTCTTTTAGTCCACATTTGGACATTTTCATTATCTTTGAAAAACCACAAGTTTGAAAAGGAGCTTACATTACATCTTTATGCTCCACACATGGTCATTTTCACACTTAGGCCATTCGGATTATATCATTACCCTTTCGGTTCCACCTACACACCTTTGGGAACCAAATTTTGAGTCAAAGGGTTTTCTCATAAAAAAAAAAACAAAAAAACAAAAACAAAACAAAACAAAACAAAAACAAAACAAAAACAAAAACAAAAACAAAATGAAGCATGCAAATTTTCAGTTGCAACTATCTTAGATAGGTGGCCGGTTCAATTATTGAACAAATTTTCCAACATCTTGGTCACCCGACGTTTGATATTCATTTGTATAGGTCTGTTTTATTGTATATAGATCGAGTTGTTATTTTTTTCTTTTCTTTTCTTTCTCACAAATTGGTGATGTTAGAGAGACTGTCGAGTCGGATACTACGGGAGGTTTGGGCCAACACTAAGTGAACTGATTCCTACAACGGTGCCCGAGCGATTAAACCTAGTTACACATGAGAGAAACCGACAGATCAGAGTGTGCACTTAAAGAAGAGCTCCACCCGAGCCCATCCAGTTGCTTTCTCCCTACTACAGATGTTCTTCATTGTATACATGTTCCATTGAGGCTGCGACTGCTCATCCCTCCTTACTCACCTAAAGGAGTTGTCCTGGCTGTGGTTTATGGTTCCATTGTCATCGGATGAAAAAGTTGTGAGATAGCAGCGAAATCAATTCGGACCATGTTGACTAACGTCGAACAGGTTCCATGGTTCTATCCATTCTTTTTATTTCTAGGGTAGTTCATCCCAAGTTCATTTAGTCTTGTCTTACTTGAGGACAAGTAAGGTTTAAGCTTGGGGTGATTTGATAGCTTCATTTTATTTACTTCTTTTTATAGTTTATTTTAGCATATTTCATTCATAATTTAGATAATTTCCATGCATATTTTCCTTTTTGTTATTTTATGACTATTTCGGGTACTCTCGAATCTTGTGAGCATAATTGCAAGTTTTCGGGTCTAGCGGAGCGGGAGTGTTCGGGACGTATAGGAGGCGATGAGATTTGGTAGACAAAAATGACGTTGGGCTTGATGGGTAGTGGAGATGATGCATAGAGTGATCTTGATGATTATTTGAAGACTTGGAGAGAAATAAACTTTAAATTTGCAAGATGCGGGGGAATATTCAAGCGTACGTAAATTATTAATCGGGCGAGTTCAAGAGCTTTGGAGGACTTAGAGAGGTCAAATTGGGCTTAAAATGAAGAAAAACTTGAAGAAAATGGGCTAGGAGGTGATTGGATTCGACCTGGGCCAAGTGGGCTAAGCTATGGAGGCCCAAAACCTCAAAGATGCTACATCCAGGGACCACCCGCGGAACCCACCCGCGCAAGAGCACGCGGGTTGCGCAACCTCCTGCAGGGGAAGTTTCGGAAATTCTTCTTTTGAGCTATTTGAGGAAGGTTGGTGCCCATCTTTTGCATACTCTTGGACACCCGATTTTTGAAGATTCTCTCTGGAGTTTTGGAGACTTTTGAAGGCCAAGAACCCTTGAAGAACATCATATTTTTACCTCTTGATTCTTGCTTAATGTTTGGTACAAATTTCTCTAACTTTGTTTCTTTGGGTTTAGCCATGCTTGGCTAAGCTAATCTTGGTTGACTTTTGGTTAATCCTTTGAACTTTTGTTGAATGTTGAAGAATCCATGAACATGTTCTTGAATCTTTATGGAAATGTTTTGTGTTTTAACATCTTATCATTACTTGTATGTTTTAGTTCATGAGTTTAAATGTGTTTGTGGTGATTAGTTGGCTAATTTCTTGATTAAGTAAAGGATCCTCAAATTAGCAAGCAACAAATGACTTTTGTGTTGTTTTTGCTTCACACAATCATAAAAACATTTCCTCCAACATGGTGGTGAAAGCATTTGACCCCTCTTGGATTTGGTGACTTTTTGGTTCTTAATGCTAGTTGACTTTCACTAATTACATGCTATTTGGAATTAGTGACTTTGACTAAGGAAATTGTTATGAGCTTCTCTAGCCATTTCAACAATTAAGAAAAGTCTAGGTAATCTCAAGCTCCTTGGATTACTATAGCCAAATTGAGGATTTAAAACAAGCATTGCACCATTGAATTCTAATGATATGTTCATCAAAAGTCAAAGTGAGAAAACTTTAAGTCAACCATCTTTCCCTTATTGATTTTACATCAAATTCTTATTTTTGTTGCAATTGTCTATTTAAATCATAGTTAATTCTAGTTTGTTTCAAGTATTTCAAAACATCAAAACCCCCATTTTTAATTTATTGTCATATTCCAAGTATTTTACAAAGAGATTTTTCATAGAGTTATCAAATTGAACCAGTCTCCGTGGATTCGATCCCTTTACCACTATACACTATTTTAGTGTGTAATAATTAGGGTTATTATTTGTGTTGGCCTCGACAACCACCACTAATATTCAAATTTCGGGTTGTACACTGCTATTCCGAAACTTCGAAAAATGGTAACTTCTTCATACAAAGTCAGATTTGGGCGTTCTTTTTATCGATGTTCTTAGTTTAACATATTCTACGACTTTTGTTTAGATTGCTAAGGCTAAATAGTCTTCTATCATAAATTCACTATTTACGTCTCCCGGTGCCGTGCCGGTTTTGCTGTAAAACTTCGGCGGACCATAACTTCTTCGTTATAGCTCGAATATCGGCATTCTTTATATGTACGGAAACCTTGAGACATATTCTACAACTTTATGTAGAGATATCGGGATTATCTCACACTTTAATTTTGACGCTCATTTTTATTCTTTATTAATTATACATTTATAATTAAATAATAAACACATAAATACACATAAAATCACATAATACTCAATATTTCATCTTTATTACTTCAAAAAGAGTTACAAGAGTTGACCTAGACTATTACATTGACAAAAATGCTTAGCCCTGAAACCCGGGCGTTACATATGAGTTGTTACTATGAGTTGGTTGTACATTTATTGCACGAAAACGCATTCGGTAACTCGGTGTTATAAAACGTGCCTTTGTGTATGATTCAACAAGTAGTAGAACAAGCCATATGAGTCAAAGTTTATCCATTCCTTTTACCTTCGGGATAAAAGTGATATCTGTGGGCCCCTCGATGATTTGATGATGACAAATGGAAGTGCTCGGCCGGGCCAGGACTGATTTGATTTGTTCAATTAGTCAGTCGTCATAAATCTGAAATCGGGAAACAACAAATGGACAGAGAGAATGATTATAATCCATGTCTCAGTCCATATGATATCTAGAATGGAGGAATATATGATCCCTTATCTAATGGACAAGTCATTGACAAGGTCAGAGTTCATCTACAAGGTCAGAGTTCGATAGAAGTTTTTGAGAGCTACGATTGCTAGTCGGTTCTTGAAGTCATACGCAATAATAGTTTTAGACTTATCCAAGTGGGAGACTGTTGGATTAATGTCTAAGTCCATAACTATATTTGGTATGTACTTGACCCGACCCGACATGGTCAATTTGGATATTTCTCGATTATTATGTTATTCTTTGTTAATCAAATCTTGTGATAGAATTATTTTGTAATAATATTTTGATATTGGAACCAATTTTCTGGACCGTCGATATTGTTGTTCCACCGTGGATAAATATATTTTGAAATGAATTTTATGGTTCGAATGAATCGATGGTGTTGATATTTTGATGATGTCGAATCAAAATTGAAACTTCCTTAAGTATTTAGAATTGATTTTCGAATTTGTTTTAATGGCTAGAATTCGATGTTGAAGGAGGATTGATTATTTTGATGAAATTTTTGCAGGATAGTTTCATTAGATTTCCCTGACAACAGATTGAGTTATTTGGGTGTTTGAGCTGAATAATTCAAATGGAATACTGATTTGGTGTTTGGTGGATGCTACAAACCAAAGGATTCATCCGATGATTGCTTCAATGCATCCGTGAAGGGCAATAATGTTGGTAAGGATGTTATGAATTTTGGGTGTTAGGGTAACACTTTTGCAGCTAATGTTGAAATAAAGATAAAAACTTTGGATTCTCAAACATACATCCTAAAAGTAGCCAACTGTGTAAACACTATTTTCTTGCCTTGTTTGTGTTTCAAAGTTGCTACATTGATTGCAATTTTGGTTTGTATATATTTCCTGTGTTCAGTAAAATTTGGCTATTGTGAAAATGTGAAAATTTGGTGTATTTTCTTTTTATTATACTAGAAGAAAAATGGATGCATGATTCTTATGGTTGATAATGAAAATAGGTTCTTATGGAAATGTTGGGTGAGGGTAATATAGTCATTTTGTATGGTTAGTTAGATGCAAGATCAAACAACAAGTTTCAGTCAGAAGTTAATTCAGTCAGAACTTCTAACTCAATCAGCTTCTAAACCAATCAACTCTAAGTTAGTTAGAAAATATCAAACGAACCTTTAGTAATTAAATTTCAAAATACTATTAATCACTAAATAGTTTTTAAAAGTACCGTCCCTTGGTACAAAACTCTACAAAAACATGGGGCATGAGTGTTATAAAATCTTTATATGATGAAATGAAAATTTGTAGTTCATTTCAGTGGAGAACAACCATAAAGCAATTTCGTAATTTATAAAAATCATATTAAGAAAATAAATAACCATTTTACTAAATTATCATAAGATTTGAAGGATGATCTTACTATCATATTTTTGTGATCAGCCCTTTATAAAAACTCTTCAAAACCTTTCGTTCCATTTATTCTTTTATTAGAAAATTTTATTTTTATTTTTTAAAAAAATTCGTCCTGTAAATTAGATTGAAAATGAACCGTTTGAAAACTCGCCAGAAGCAAAGGCGTCAACGTCATGAAGTACCAAACGGCGTAATATATCCAGAAACTTATTCCAACGAATTTTAGTACCCAATCAATCCATATAGCAGCCGCTGACCTTTGCGCGAAGCTATATTGGCCAAGATTTACGCCACCGCCTCCCGTCAGCCACCGCCGGCCGACCCTCTTTATGCACGTATGCAAACTGTCTTTCGTATTTATTAAGGTTGCATTTCTAGGTTCGATTCCCCTGTCCGAAGGTTAATTTCTTTCACCCGTAGATACACCCTTGTCCAGACATTCGATTATATTTCTGAATTCTTTACTGTTAATAATCGATGTACATCGTGGATATTTTCATAGAGAGTGTTTCTATCATTTGTCATGCCTCCTCCATTGACATCTTCTTCATTCACTAGCGGTGCAGAATTTCATACACAAAATCCAACCCTAACCCTAATTCCAGGACTCCCGGACGATTTAGCAGCCTTGATTCTTGCTTTTCTTCCGTTCTCTCATCACGGGCGGCTCAAATCCATTTGTAAATCATGGAAACAGTTTTTCTCATCGAGAACCCTACGCTCAATCCGCCATAAACACATCCCTCTCTTAAAACGCTCTCACATCCTCTGTATCTTCCCTCAAGACCCTTCCATTTCTTCGCCTTACCTATTCGACCCCCAAAATCTCGCCTGGTGTTATCTTCCTCCGATGCCATGTAATCCTCACGTATATGGTCTCTGTAATTTCACATCTGTTTCTCATGATTCTCGCCTGTATGTACTTGGTGGGTCCCTATTTGATACCCGATCATTCCCGCTGGATCGCCCATCCCCTTCTTCTGCGGCTTTTCGATATGATTTTGTGACACAAAGTTGGGATTCTCTTCCTCCCATGCTTTCACCTCGTGGGAGCTTTGCCTGTGCGGCAATCCCTAATACTGACCGGATTCTTGTGGCTGGCGGTGGGTCCAGGCACACCATGTTTGGTGCTGCGGGAAGCAGGATGAGCTCTGTGGAGATGTATGACATTAGGAGGAATGAATGGGTGGCATTGGATGGATTGCCCAGGTTTCGAGCAGGATGTGTTGGGTTTATGGTGGGGAATGTGGATGAAGAGAAAGAATTTTGGGTTATGGGTGGGTATGGCGAGTCAAGGACAATTCTGGGTGTTTTTCCTGTAGACGAGTATTACAGGGACGCTGTGGTGATGCAGTTGAAAAATGGTGGGGTTGGGAAGTGGAGAGAGCTTGGGGATATGTGGGAAGAAGGAGAGAGGAGGCAGCTTGGAAGAATTGCAATTGTTGAGGATATCAATGGAGGTTCTCCTGGAATTTTCATGCTCGACAAGAATGATATATTCAGGTATCTTGTATCCATTCACACCTTCTACACTAACATTGTGATTTCAAGTCGTATGGAATCTCATTTGCATGATTCCAACATGGTTACAGGTATGACATGACTTCAAACCATTGGTGGAAGGAAACCAGTGTGCCAAAAAGAGCAACAGATGAGTCATCAATGGGGTTCACTGCTCTAAACAGTGAGCTGCATGTTATGGTCCTTTACAATGGATCTGATTCAGCAGAGAACCGAAGGTTGAGACGCAATAAAAGGTCAGCATCTATATTCCTCCAAATATACCACCCTCAGAAGAAGACATGGAGAACCCTAATCACCAAGCCACCATTTCAACAACCTTTAGATTTCAAAACTGCAGTTATGTGCACTATTCGACTCTAACTAGACTCCATCACTCCATTCATATCTTTGATGGCCCTAGTGTATGTATGTATTTCTGTTTACTACAATATAAGTTTTGTTGTTGTATCACTACTTGTACCACTGTACAGCATGCTATGTTGTCGAATCAATCATAAAGAAAATGTATGTTTGCTTCATGTTGTCATCGTGTATATACTTGGTAAATAAATTTATTTAATGATTCAAGTCTTTACTAATTTCTTTTTCCTAAAACAAACCATTAATGGCGACACTCATAGAACAGTATTTATCTGAATTCACATTCTTGTAAACCATCTTATTACAACATAAACCAGGTAGAGCTAGTACATCTAAAAAAAGAAGTCAACTCAGGGTCAAAACTAACTGAATTCTGTCTCTTACTTGGAGACAGATAGCGTTTAAGTTGCTGTTGTGGTTAATTTTCCTTTCTTTTGTGGAAAGTCGTGTGCACCTTCATGTTCATGTTCATGAGTATGACTAGAAGTACTACTAGCTATGCTTCTGTTATCTTTAGCTGTCAAAAAGGTTGATGTTGCTGTTGCTTCCCCAAAGCTGAAATCAGGAAAAACTCCACATCCTTGACCTTCCATGCTGGTCCCACTTCCGCTTCGTGGGGCCTGAATGCCAAGCTGGCTCTGTAACACGTGTTGCTGCTGCTGCTGTATCATTGCAAAGGGTGGTTGCTGAGGG
The DNA here is from genome assembly GCF_052625555.1 of Lactuca saligna. Taxonomy (NCBI): domain Eukaryota; kingdom Viridiplantae; phylum Streptophyta; class Magnoliopsida; order Asterales; family Asteraceae; genus Lactuca; species Lactuca saligna. The sequence goes on along the minus strand of NC_136425.1, from coordinate 7,119,196 downwards.
AACACTGTATGTGATTGAGTCAGCATATGGGAATTGGGGACCATCTGTTGCAATTGCTGTTGCTGCATGGAGTAGTTCGTGTATACATTCCATCTTTAGCATCTTACTATACGTATCATCAACACAAAATATATATATATATATATATAAAAAAGAATATATATATAACCTGGAGTTGAGTAGAAGATGACTTTGGTTGACAGTCGGCTATTGCAGCCAAATACATGAGATTATGCTGTAGCCTTGTTTGGTTTCTGGATAAAAAGAGCATATTTATGTCCATATAATATTGGAGGAAGAATACAATTTAAAGAAAAGAAAAGAAAAGTAGACTCACTCTGCACATTCACTGAACTTCCCTGAACTCTGATTTTCCAGAATGTTCAAGATCAGTGCCTTGTTTTCATCCAAATACTGCACAAATCAATTTAAAAACAGCCATTAAGTTAAAAAGTAGCCACTATTGTAACTTATGAGAGAGAGAGACCTGTTGGATATGATCAGTAGTAATAGTGGTGGTGTTGAAGGCAGCTGTGGGTGTGGGGCGGTGCTGCATCTGGTGCATGAGTTGTTGCTGCATGTTTGTATCTCTCTGTGATGTGATCTTCTGATACAGCTTTTGTTTTTTTAAAGTTATTATCCACCTGATGCTCTGATAGATATAGATAGAGAGAGATAGAGGACCCTTTCTGTTTTTCTTGATGTTGTCTTTCTGGTTTTAAAGCTTGAGACTTATAAAAAAAAAAAAGCACAAGTAAGGGAAAAGGTAAGCAGCATCCTGTGATCTTCTTTAAGGATGACATTTATTTTAATAATTATCAAACAAACAGGGACACCTTTCTCTTGGGATTCTCCCTCACTCTCTTCAATGAAACAACAAAGTCTATCTACAAATCCCAAGACTTGTTGTTGTACATAATTTCATATTTATATTTATTTTGACAAGGGTAGTTATTATTATTATGATGGTGAAAGGTTAGGGACAGTGGTGGTTTGCGTTTCATAACATTCTTTTTAATGAGAGTAAATTTTGGATGGTAATAATGGATGATCATGTATGTCTGTGGGACCAACTGACCAAGAATATAATAGCAGGCAGCAGAGGGGAACCACGTGAACGCATTTGCATTTGCATTTGTATGTGTAAGTAAATGCCTTGGCCTTACAGATGCAATATGGATAGTGTTTTGCTGGGTGGAGGGAGGTACGAGGGGATCTTCACCTCTTAACACGTACTTGCTACGTATCCACTAAATCTTAATGTCTGCCTTTCATTATTTTGTCCCCAATCAACATTTTTTTATAATTTCAATATATATATATATATATATATATATATATATATATATATATATATATATATATATATATATACCCTTAAGGGTATATAAGTTTAGGTACCAAAACCCACCATAATATGTCATTTTGTTTGATATATTCATTATAATGTTCTTAAACTTCAACACTTAACTTGATTTACTTTCAAATTTTTTGAAATTTCACTATTATCTTTCTCTTACATCATATCTTTTTGCCAAACATTTACTAGGTTATATACATTATAGTTGAAAATGAAAATTATGTAAGAGGAAGATAAATGTAAAATTTATAAAAATATTAGAAGTAAATCAAGTTAGAGGTTGAATTATAACAACATTGGACAATTAGAATACATAAATGACACAAAACGACGTAGTATGATGATTTTAGGTACCTAAGCTTATATATCATTAATGGTATATTCACTTTTCTCACACACACACATATACACGCACGCACACACAGATCTGAATATTTTTATTTTTTTGCTTTTGAAATATGAGATGAAAGAAGCATTATACACAGATCTGAATATTTGTGAATATTTAAATTTGAATTGTGAATATTTATGTAAATAAAATTTGAAAGAAGTACCGACACACACACACACACACACGCACATATATATATATATATATATATATATATATATATATATATCTGAAGTTATACATGTAAGTTTTAAGTTGAGAATATAGCTATAAATGTATAATTTTTGTGTATTAAAATGTAAATTTATTATATTAAGCTGTAAATTATGTGTACTAAACTGTGAATTAATTATATTAAGCTGTGGAATTTTAATGAATTTTATGTTAAAATATGAATGCATAATTTTATATACAAATCTGATTTCGAATGAATGATGGTTGCGAAAGTGGCACATGTAGTTGGTGGCAGTGTGTGGTAGTTAGTGGTGGTGGTAGAGTTTGAGTTTGACTTATTTGATTTTGTGAATTAGTATATAATGGATTGGATTATGTTGTAAATTTTATGTATTAAACTAAAAATGGACTGTATAAAGTTGTATATATTATATAAATATGTGTTAAAATATGAATGAATGTATACATGAAAATATTAAACTGATTATTAGTGAATTAATATGCCTATTAAAGTGTGCATATGTTATTTAAACTGTAAATATCTCTTATAAACGATACATTTTTTTAAATCTACAATTTAAAAGAGAGAAAATTGAATTTGTCAAGGCATAATTCTATTTTTTTTTATTAATTTTTCTATATTTGGCTGAGTATTACAAAAGAAACGAGAGCTATAATGTTTGTTTTATTAAGCTGTGAATACGATCAAAAAAATATCATTGTATTTGGTGTTAGTCTAGCAGTGGTCTAATAAAGATCGAACGGTGGTCCGATGACAAATGACAACTAGTAGGCTAACATACCCGGTGAGCGGTCCGGATAGGCTGCAAGCCCTGCAAGGCGGTCCAGTAATGCAAATGCTCGGGAGCGGTCCAGATAGACTGTAGGCTTTACTAGGCAGTCCAGTCAGGCTGAAGGCTCATTATGCATGTTGTTCTGTATTTGTTATATGTTATGGTTATATTAGTATGGCGTTGGTATTTTAGGCTTACAGTTTTAGTTTGTTGTTTTAGGTACTTCTGCTGATCGAGGGAAGGCGAAGACCTAATCGTATCGCTCTTGCCGTTGCTATGTTTTATGATTGGAAACTGGGATACTCTGATGATTATTATTTTGAAAACAAATTATGTAATGATTAAATGGTTTTTCAGTGTGTTGAAAAAGTTTTAATTTGGCATGATTTTATGGGTGTTACATATTAAATCCAATTATTATGGTAAGAATATAAATAGTTGATGGACCGATTTATAGAATATTAATTACCTTGTGGGTTGAGTTTCCTGTTTGACTCGAGATCTTCAAGATCTTTACCATCTCTTACATTAGGGTATATCTCCATCTATATATACATGTCATGAGGAGCAAATCATAATATACGAAAATACATACAAGAAATTCGTTTTAGGGTTTGCTGTAGGATTTAGAGAGAGTTCTTGAGATCAACTGAAAAACTCAACCCTAGTTCTTCAAATCCGAAGATCATAATGAAATCAGGTATGTAATCGGTCTTTCATGTTTAAGTTTTCTTTTAATCATATTCGAGATTAAAAAATCCAAAGTTTATGCTTCCGCGTTTATATTTTGGTTATCAAAACATCCAACAGGTTAGTCTATACTCACAAATATTAATAGTTATTATATATGTTTGTCTAATATGTATCGGACAATTTTTAGATTTATATTTGATTTTTAAATTGGATTTAATGTATTGAATTAATTTTAGTTTTTCTTCATTTTATATAGGTAAAAAGTTTGATTCTAATTATATTTAACTTTTTTTTTCCTTAATTTTTCACTTTGCGGATGGATTGCATACCGATAGAATATCTAAAAATTCCATGAAAATCTATTGTAAAAAAACCATCTTGAAGGTAATTGGAGAGGAGGCAATGGGTGACTTAAGTTGTTCTTGGGGGTTCTGGTCCATTACTCCGTTTCAACTTGGTAATAATGTCTATAAAAATATAGAGTTTATTATTTTTTAGTGTCAGAAAATTTCTGTGTCCACAATTGAAAAGAGGTGTGATGAAATAGCTACGGATTTTTGTCATTCTGTTGGTAATGAGCACAAATATATATGAGTAGACATTGGCAAGGCTATGTTATGGGAAGATGGGTTACTTGACCCACCTAAAATTAAAAAGTTTATAACAAGTTATATACAAAACATATTTAGGATCTACCTTAAATATTTTAAATGACCTATCTTAATGTGATTGGTAAAAACGTAGAAATAAAAAGATATAAACTATAGACAATAGAAAACATATCATAAGTGAGATTAAACTATAGACAATAGAAAACATATCATAACTGGGATTAAAGAGTCCCATATCGACTCTAAGAAAAAAAAATTGGTTCATGAGTTTTCTATTATAAATAAATGTTTTTTCTTTCTCATTTGTACAACATAAACTTACTCATGTCTTGTTTATATTGACTAACTTGAAGTATAAGTTGCTTTTAGTAAAAAAAAAAAAAGAATGACCGATTTGAGTTTAGTCATTTCAACATTAATTTGTATACATGTTAAAACCGTTATTTTTTTGGGTAAATCGTTATTCGTGAACCCAAAATTGTTTAAATAGCTCAATTAAATACGGTTAGTGAGTCAAGTGATTTTCTATTTTAGACTTACTGCGAGTGGAAAGCATCATTTATTCATTTATATCCGTAACACAATGATTTACATCATAAAAATTGAATAGTAATATATAATAATAATATATGAAATCAAAACGTTATTAGTTATATCATGCATGCGCAGGAGCATGCATGTTTTAACATATACTCATACGGTATAGAGCTTCTACGTCAGATCTGATCCGAAGCTCCAATAGCCTGCCTCATCATTTTCCGGTTGGTGGCGGATCCACCCTCATGAGGACGTGCAAAGGCCTTTCCGTTGACTGGTGTTATGCAATGGTTTCCACCATTATCACTGTGATTGCATCCATTTCCAGGGCTGCGTGTACCGGAGTGATCAAGCGATGGTAAAATCAAACGTGGAAGAACTGCTGGCTGATTCTTGTTTATTATTGCATAGCATGGGTCTACCATGGTCAACCATAAAACCAGTGACGCCATTGCAGCTGCTTCAAGAACCTTAATGCTTTGTTTTTGCATGCTTGCTGTGTTTCTTTGCTAACCAAGCAATTTTCCGGTAACTCTTTTGTTTGATTTAATTTTGGTGGTAATTAAAGAAGGAATGAGCATTAAGGTGAAAGTGATGAAGCTATTTATAAGCTGCGTAGTCGGAAGTTAAGGATTGTTTGTAATGGACGTCAATATTGCTTTGAATGTTGACCAGAGGGAAAATGGTTTGAGTCGACAGTAAAGTCGTAAACTCCTATACATTAATTTGCAACGCGACGACAACGACAACGCCTAGCGAGTAGCGACACTGGCAGTTTTCCGGTGTCGTGGGTATTTTCCTTCGACCCTTCCAAAATTTTTAGGCTTTGAAATATTGTTTCATTCTCAATTTTTGACTAATTAATTTTTGGCATATATTATGTTTTTTTTTTTTTTTTTTTTTATTTTATATTATTATATGTGTAATGCGATTAATATTGTATTTTTGAAACAAATAGTAACATTAAAATAAGTTTTGTTAATGACATTGTTTATTATTTAAAACTTGCTAAAAGCTAAAATTAATTTAAATTGGATTTCTAATATTTAGATTAATTTTTCGGTTCGAATTAGTTTTAACAAAAATACAAAAAAGAATATTGTTTATAACTGTTTCAACAAATCGTACTAACAAATCTTTTGAAATATATCGATTATTCGTAACACTAATTTTTGTACAATTAAAATAATACAAAAACAAAACACCTTTCCAATTTAATTTTTATGGTTCATCGATTATCGGAACACTTGTAGAATAAAGAATTAAATAACATGTTTATTTATTATTTGTAAAATAAGAAAAATAAATAAAATAGTTTATTTATTGAAAGAAATAAAAGGCATACGCCATGACTCACCGGGGTCGTTGATTCCAATGTGACCATTACTTTTTATTTCAATTGATTCGTTTTCTGTTCGGTTCAAATCAATTGCTGCAATTGGTGCATCAGTTTTAGTCGCTTTAATACATTTGCAACAATTGACATAAATTTAAGGCCCCAAAAGCAGTCGGGCATTGACTGTCGCTCTGGTTGCCCCTCCTTACGTTACGGTTCTAACAATAGGAATGAACTTTAATGTAATTACATCGACAATGTCAATAATACATAGATACAAAATAATTATATGCATTTACAATATAAACCTAAAAAAATAACTTTATATTCACTTTAGTGACCAAATATTATAAAGAAATATTACATGGCCAAAGTTAAATCTTAAAATCGCCACCATGTTCGAAAATCTTACATTTTTGAACTGTGAAATATTATTTTCAAGTACTTTTTGTTTTCAAACTGCTTTGTGATACAACGCATGTATATTTTGAATTTTCCAACCTTTTTTTTTTTTATTTCATTTTTCTTGATTTGATAGATAGGCACGCATAAACAACATGCAATATGTCACAATGTGAAATGTAGAAAACTATTTCCAAATAAATATTTGCAAATTATTATCTAAATTTTAGAACATGTTCTTATAAGATTTTTGGACATGACAATTTTTTTGAACAAGTTTTTATGAAGATTTTCGAGCAAAAAGTTATAAAATTTCACTAATTATTTGGTAAAATGTAACATATATTAACAAAACTTACTAAAGAGCTCGAACACGTCTTTCATATTCTTTTCGATTTGAACTTTTTAAAAAATAAATTCGAATATGTTCTTTCGAAAAGATTTACGAAATATGTACCCCTATGATGATAATTTGAAGCTTTGAATAGGGAAAACAAAAACTAATTCGAAAATTAGTGACATGTTAGAGAATAATTTTTTTGTCAAAATAAGTAATTATTTGAAGATTTTGAAAAATAGGAGGATATATATATATATATATATATATATATATATATATATATATATATATATATATATATATATATATATATATATATATATATATATATATAGGTTCAGTTTCATTTGAAACCATTCTAATTTTGTGAGATTGTGAGACCAAATCTAAAAATAAATTTAAAATGCAAAATAAATGGAAAAATCCAAAAATTCTTTTTTTAAATATTATTTTCGGAACTTGAATTAACTAAAAAAAATATTAAAAAATATTAAAAAAAAAAAATTCCGTTTTTTTTTTGAAAAATACGTAAAATATTCTAAATAGAATATTACTCTGACATATTCTAAAAAAATAATTTTAAAATGCAAAATAAATGGAAAAATCTAAAAGTTCTTTTTTTAAATATTATTTTCGGAACTTGAATTAACTAAAAAAAATAAAAAAAAATAATTTTTTTTTATTTTTTTTGAAAAATACGTGAAATATTCTAAATAGAATATTATACTGTACATATTCTAAAAATAATTTTAAAATGCAAAATAAATGGAAAAATAAAAAAAAAAAATTTTAAATATTATTTTCGGAACATGAATTAACTAAAAAAAATAAAAAAAATGCGTCTTACGGTCTCACAAAATATAGGTGTTCTCAAATGAACCTATCTATATATATATATATATATATATATATATATATATATATATATATATATATATATATATATATATATATATATATATATATATATATATATATATATATATATATATATATATATATATATTTTCATGTGTTTTAAGCTTAAAAAATAAAAATGATTGTTTTTTGCTTTCGAATTACAATCAAGATCCAAGTTTGAACCAATAATCAAATCGAAAATCAAAATTTTGAAAAATTAAAATGGTTCTCTTTCGAGTTTGAACTATAGAATCAAGTTCCCCTTTTGCAGCCTTAGACTTGGTGCCGTCCAATTCAGTTCTTGCATTTTTTTTTCGGTACGACATGGTTTTCCACACCACTATATACGAAAACAAACAATGGAAAAGATGTGCAAAGAATTGACAAAAAAAATTCTTCGTTTGAAATTGACTTGTCTAGTTTCAAATTTAGGCAACGTTATACGTGTGGTGAATGCTTCAACATTTATCATTATACTATATATATATATATATATATATATATATATATATATATATATATATATATATATATATATATATATATATATATATATATATATATATATATAGACACACACACACACACACACACACACACACACACACACACACACACACACTAACCGTTTACCCGCGCCAAGCGTCGGGTGCGGATATTATTTTTCAAAAATTAAATTGTAGAGACGATTAATTCTTTTGCACAAATAGTTTACTATATATAAACAATTATCAGTAAGAGTTATCATAACGGAAATTAAATTTATAAAAAATAAAAATAAAAAGTTAGAATTTTTTATAAATATACATGAAGACATGTTGGTTTCAACTTTTGGATCTAATGGAGAAAAATTATCATTCATTTCTCTAATAGCACATAATTGGCAGACATCTGCATTAACTTTATGATTAAAACATAAGAATAAATGAAGTAACAATAAATGAAATAAAAATAAACAAAACGGTTAGATCACTGGAAATTTTCATTCTTTCACTGAAAATTTAATATAAAAACAATTATACCATTGATTTAAATTTATAAATATTGAAAAAGAGAGAAAAATCCTAAGGAATCCGGGATTTATTTTAGTTATAATCATTAATGAGAGCAAAAGATTCGTATCCATTTTTTGGTGATACGTTTATAATTCCTTCCTAAAAATTTACTACGATTTTTTTTTTTTTTTTTAATTTTATTTATAGCTTTGCTCCTTTAATTAGCAGCATTTTTTTTTTCTTTTTTCTACGATTAGTTTTTTCTTTTTTTATAGTATTATCCCTCATTTTCACACTTTATTTTTTTTCTTTGGTTATTTTTTCACCATCAACTATAATATTTTCAAGATAGGTTATTGACACATTAATTAAATAAAAGTTTTTAAAATCAACAACTTAACAACCAGAATATATATATATATATATATATATATATATATATATATATATATATATATATATATATATATATATATATAATATCAAACTAATGTAAATCAAATAACGACAAAAATGTTTTGGCAACAAAAATATTCATATTAATACACATCAACTATGTATTATGGCACCCATTGTCCATTGATCACAACCATCTACCTACCTTGTGCTTATAATACAAACCCTACCAACCGAGATTTTATATATTTCTTTAGATTAATTACAAGGAATTAAAACCCTTCCAAACTTTCCAGCAATCATCGATAAGACATTGGTATTCCAGAAAGAGTACTTCCACAAATCTTTAACCAAACAATCCTTTGATTGTGAAAAAATTTCTTATCCCATCTTTTTAACCACGCGAGCCATCTACTCCATGTAGTATGTTGCTCTGAAGGAATTCATCTGCCGTAGATCGATGCGAATCGACTTCCACCATATCTGGAATAATTCCCCATATAGGTAGAATTATCATGTTTTACAGCCCCCACTGAAAGATCTAGATAGAGCCTCTTTGAATGATTTGGCATGCACCATATATCCATCCAATTCAGGTCTCCATGTATCCTTTCGTTCCCTATCATCTTTCCTGTCGGCTTCACCACTAACATTAATGGAACAATCTCACAGAAAATTCCTTCTATCATACTTAGCCACATTACATCCTTGAAAACTTTCCAAGCTTGCTACTCTTACATCATTCAGGTAAGTGAGACATGAAGAAAGTAGTTGCAATCATTTTTTAGCTCTAAAATATTTCCCCTTTTCACCAGATTGAACCTTCTCTGCTTGATTTCTATAGTCATCCATCCTTCTTCAGTGTCAGAGTATCCCCTGTGAGGGGGCGACTCTTTCCCTCATGTTAATTATTTGTTTGCAAATAACGAATAGGCCATGAAATAAAATATGCATCCTAACTATAATTATTTTTTCTTGATTACATATATCAATGGTGAATAACTTACCAAGAGTGTAAATATTGTGAACGTCAATCGACCTCATGCACGAAGGAGGAAGGAAGAAGATGGAATGTTGTTCGTTTGGTAACGTATCCTAGATTCCCTAGGATCTTTCTCTCTCTTTCAATATCTATAAATTTAGATCAAGGGTATAATTGTCATTATATTAAATTTTCATTGCAAGAATTAAAATTTCTAGTGGCAAAATCAGCACCCTAAACAAAAGTATGATGCTCAAATCAATGAAAGTTAGTTGCTATTTACAAAACTATCGTACCAGATGAATGGAAATTAAAAAAAAGTACATTGCAAGGAAATTGTTTGTAAGAGAAATTCAAAAGGAGAAGAAATATGAGACTTAACAGAGGGCCGACTTGGTGTGATTAACATGAATCCCTCTCTTTTTACCTTTAGTTTGCTTATTCCCAGACCCATCTACATTGACCTGATGTGATTATAATAACCAGATATTCACCATGTATTAATTATTTTTTTTGTATTAAAATTATATTTTACTTAGTATATTCTTCACGAAACTTCTATACACACATTTTATAAAGAGTATTTCGGTCATTTTACCCTTACCTGTGTAGCAGCCATGTCTTGTGATAAAGCTCCTCAATGGGTCATAAGCCTGCCATTTAAATAACAACTTTTAAAAGCATGAATTAAGCTCTTAGTTTATAAAAACAAAGTGGATGATGTAATCATCTTTCTCAATGAAGAACAAAATGGATTTAACAACCTCCTATTCTAGTAATTTGAGACCTACGTAAACAGAAAACACCAAAAAATACATTAACAGTGAAAATTATCTACTTTTTTTTTTTTCTAGTGAAGCAAATGATCTGTAGTAAAAGAAGATTAATAAAAATAAATAAATAATAACTGATTTTGGTGATATGCATAATCTTGTTCCTCTATACGAGATCAACATAAGACCCGACACTATTACTATCAGTGAAAGCACCTCCTAAATAATGAACCGCCGTGGATTTCTAAAACAAATGAAAAAAAAATATGATTAAAAAACATAGGTTATGATGTAAACTTGCCAACCAAATATATTTATCAATGATATGTTAGATAATGACATGAATATCTTTATCTCTAGCCGGCTTTATTTTCAGTTCTCACTTTTGCACCAGATTATATATATATATATATATATATATATATATATATATATATATATATATATATATATATATATATATATATATATATATATATATAGGGTTAGGTTCATTTGAGACCACCTATATTTTGTGAGACCGTGAGACGCATTTTTTTACTTTTTTTTTTAATTTTTTTTAGTTAATTCATGTTCCGAAAATAATATTTAATTTTTTTTTTGATTTTTCCATTTATTTTACATTTTAAAATTATTTTTTAGAATATGTCAGTGTAATATTCTATTTAGAATATTTCACGTATTTTTCAAAAAAAAAATGGAATTTTTTTTATATATTTTTTTATTTTTTTTAGTTAATTCAAGTTCCGAAAATAATATTTAAAAAAAGAATTTTTGGATTTTTCCATTTATTTTGCATTTTAAAATTATTTTTAGATTTGATCTCACGGTCTCACAAAATTAGAATGGTTTCAAATGAACCTAAACCTCTATATATATATATATATATATATATATATATATATATATATATATATATATATATATATATATATATATATATATATATATATATATATATATATATATATATATATATATATATATATAATTTACCTCATAAGTTTGAATGTTAGAGAAAATAACCTACAAAAGAAATTAAGTACGTACTTAAATAATATTCAAACTTTAAAACATTATACTCATAAAACCACTGTTGATTGGATATAAATTATGAGAGGTAAAATCATAAATAAAAAAAAATTAATAAATAACTTAACGTTGAGGGACGTTTTAATATGATTATCATAACTTTATAGTTATACATTATCTTCAAATAGGAATCCAATTCGGCACTGTTTACTCCAGCAAAGGATGACCAAACGGTGAGAGAAGTTGTTCCCCACAAAATCAATTTGGCAAACAAATTTCCATTTTGACAAAAAAAAATTGTCTCCTTTCTCCCGACCGGTAACTTTTTTTTTCCAATCAAATACCCCCTTTTCACAAAACATGTATAATTTATTAAATCCAGGGAGAATAGGCTACGAAATAGAACACATACTTGAGAACAGAAGGTCGAGTTTATAGAGTAAACATGCATTGTTAAGTAAACTAAGCATTACCTTTAGAGATGTCAAAACTTGCGAACAATGTGATTGTTTTGAAGGAGAGGCTCAGATCTGTGAATTCAGAATCATACATACAAAGGAGATTAGACAGCATCACGACTACACCATCAATGGTGTCAGCCCTTCTTTTAGCTCTGAACAACTTTCGAGCAACGGTTCATGCCCTAAGACGATTGGGGTTTGACTCTGTGTGTGAGAGTGATATATATATATATATATATATATATATATATATATATATATATATATATATATATATAGAGAGAGAGAGAGAGAGAGAGAGAGAGAGAGATGGGTCGTAAAGGGATTCTTAATAAACATGGGTCTTTTTTTCTCTTCGAAGGTGGGATAAGGAGAGATTGGCTGACATAGATGGAAGGGCTTGTTTGGTGGAGAGATATAGCCGAGAATGATGAGAGACGATCGTTTTCAGTTAGCTTTTATAGAAAACGATGACAGACAATGGAGGATCAGGAAGGAAGGAGCATACCTTTTGTTAATTAGAGGATGCTGGGCTAGAAATATGATTAAGGATTTTTATGGAGAGACATCGGACACAAAACATATAAGGGAAAATGACTTAAAAGCCCAACGAAGTTTCCAAACCATTCAAAAAACCACAATTATGTTTTGTCTGTTCAAAAAAACTCAACAAACTTAACTTTTTGTCTAAAAAGTCCAACAAAGTTCCAAACCGTTCAGAAAATTCCAATTTTGTTTTGTTTAACTTCGTTGGGTTTCTTTTGAACAGTCAAAACATGATTGGGGTATTTTAAACGTTTTGGAAACTTCGTTGGTCTAACAAGTCATTGTTCTGATACGGTAATAAGCCACGTCATCTGTTTCTCTTATTCGACTTTCAGGAAAGTGTAACTTAATTGGGCTTTTTAGACAAAATGTTAAGTTTGTTGGGTTTTTTTGAACAGACAAAACATGATTGAGGTTTTTTGAACGGTTTGAAAACTTCGTTGGGCTTTTAAGTCATTTTCCCAACATATAATGAAAAAAACTAACTGAATGAGTTTTCTAATTTGAATCAGTCTCTCAATGGTATACTCAGTTGAAGATACCACCATGAAACAAAAAACTTAAGCTTTACATACGCCAGATTACCTGATTCACAAACATTAACCGGTTACTAGCTCTATATACGTGTATTCCTACAAACATGTCGGCTTATTCTCTTAAAAAACACAAAGTAGTTATTAATGTTGGAATCAAGAGAATGAAGGGTCCTCTCCGATCTGCACCATCATTAGAACAATCACTTCCTTAAAAGCCAAAAAAGTATTGAAATTAGGGATTAGGGGTCGCAGAGAAGAAGAGGAGGGGATATTTGAATAACATTTCGAAATTTAAGGATATTTTGTTGAGGCTAAAAAGATTTCAAATTTTGAATGAACCTAAATTGAGGAAAGAAAATCAGATTTGTTTAGAATTCATTGAAATTATAAGGATTTAAAAACGGTTGTTAAAATTTAATATTATTATATTGATGTTTTGTTGTACATTACGTTTAAAGAGTTGAACGTTTTAAAAAAATATTATTATAATAGTAAGATTTCTTTTATAAGTTAGTATGTATATATATATACTAGCAGCATACCCGCGCAAAGCGGCGGGGTGTGTAAATTTTTTCGGTGATATGTTTCCTCTACAAAAATGTTATGTTACAAAAGAAAGTACATGTCGAAGACAAAATAATCAAACTATGGTGTTATTTGGGAGATGAAGTCATTTTTTATTCCTAGACGGTGGGCTTTATAGCAGACGAGGGAACAAAGAGGTATCTGCGATTGGAGGGATATTTAAATTAACATGCAAAATTTAAGGATATCGAAAAGGGTTCAAAATTTGAATGAATCCGGGATTTGAGGGAACCATATCAAATTGCTGAGAAATATAAGGAGATTTGATGATAAATATTTGAATTCAAAATATGGTTAAAATTTAATATTATTTTATTAATGGCTAGTTGTACTATCAGCTTCATCATTTGGACGTCTTAAAAAAATATTATTATTATAATCAATCTATTTTTAGAAATAGTTAGATTTCTTTTATAAGATAGTAAAGATATATATATATATATATATATATATATATATATATATATATATATATATATATATATATATATATAGGTAAGAGTTATATGGAAAATGAATGATTAGGGCAACACATATTTGAACCAATGAAAACATGACAACACATCACTTCCACAATAACTTCCACAATACATTACTTGTGAAGAAAGAAATGAACACGTGTCATTTGATTATTTGTTCTGGTAGATGTTGCCTAGTTATTTGTTTTCCATAGAACCTATTCCTATATATATATATATATATATATATATATATATATATATATATATATATATATATATATATATATATATATAGGAGCGTTCAATCAAGTATATTTCTTATCGTGAAAACATTTGATAACAAATTTGGACCACACAATTTTTTTTAAATTAAAATTATAAAATAATATTCATATTAATAAAAAATAGTTACAAAAAATTAAAAACCTACTAACCAACACCACTCACCACCCAACTAACACCACCCACCACCACCACCACCCATCACTAACAACCACCACCAACTACCACCCACCACCACCACTAACCACCAACCATCGCCCGCCACCACCACCTGCAACCACACCCACCTCCACTACCTGCCACCACCACCCACAAGCCCTACCTACCACCCATCACCACCATCCATCGCTCCCCACAACCACCAACCACCACCACCACCGCCACCACCACCCATCACTAACCACCATCACCAACCACCACCCACCACCCATCATTACCCACCTACCCACCACCACCACCCGTAACCACCATCACCACCCACCACCAACCACCACCTACCACCTACCACCCAACACTACCCACCAACCACCACCTACCACCTACCACCCAACACTACCCACCACCCACCAACAACCACCACCTTCAACCACCATCACCACCCAACCATCATCACCTGCTATCACCACCCACCTCCACCACCCACCACCACCGCCTGCCACCACCACCCACAACCACTACCTACCACCCACCACCACCACCGATCACTACCCACCACCACCACCCATCACTAACCACCACCACAACCCACCACCCATCAATACCCACCACCACCACCAACTACCACCCGCTACCACCGTCACCACCCACCACCATTACCACCCAACCTCTACCACCCACCAAAACCACCCATCACTACCCACCACTCATCACCACCCACCACCACCATCATCACCACCCAACCAACACCACTCGCCACCACCACCCACCAAAACCAACACCCGTCACAATCACCACCACTTGCAACCACCCACCCACCACCAATCATCACCACACACTACCACCACCAATCTCCACCACCCTCACCCCCACCTATAAAGATTTGTTATCGTGTTTTTGATTCATTAGGTTTTCTCTTTTATATAATCACATGTGATTGTATGTATTGAGTCACATGTAATTATATGTATCGAATTATATATGATGTATATGTTATTAAATATATATAATCACATGTGATTTAATACATGTGAAAAACTAGTGAATCGAGAATGCAAAAATGAATATTGTCTACATAAAGCATATGTGATAAGATACATATAACTACACGTGATTATATGTATTTAATAAAATATTATTTACGTGGGCCGTATTTATTTTTGTGTTTTCAATATAATAATTGGTATCGTGTATTAAATCACATGTGATTATATGTATTTAATCACATATGATTTACATGGACGATATTTGTTTTCATGTGTTGATTCAATAGTTGTTCTTGTGTATTTAATCACATGTGATTATATATATTTAATCACATATGATTCGTATGGAAAATAGTTATTCTCGAGTCGATTCAATAATTGTTCTAATATATTTAATCACATGTGATTATATGTATTTAATCACATATGATTTATGTGGACAAGATTCATTAGTTCTTTCTCAATTCAATAGTTGTACTCATGTACTTAATCAAATGTGATTATATGTATCAAATCGCATATGATTTATATTGATAATATTCATGAGTTAACATTTTTTCCTATGTATTTAATCATATGTGATTGTATGTTTTAATCACATATGATTAATGTGGAAAAAGAAAAACTATTTAATCAAAAATACGAAAATAAATCTTGTGTACAGAAATCATATGTGACTAGATGTACAAGATCAACTATTGAAAAAGAATGTGAAAATGAATATTATCCATATAAATCATATCTAATTAGATACATATAATCTCATGTAATTAAGCACACAAGAACAACAACTGAATCAAGAACGCAAAAACAAATAGTTTCCACATAAATTCTTTGTGATTAGATACATATAATCACATGTGATTATATGCATTTAATCATATATGATATATGTGGATAATATTTATCTTTGTGTTCCCGATTCAATAGTTGTTCTTGTGTGTATAATCATATGTGATTATATGTATCTAATCACATATGATTTATAAAGACATCATTATTTTTTGTCTGCATAAATCATATGTGATTAGATACATATAATCATATAGGATTATATGTATTTAATCACACATGATTACAGTGGACAAAGAACAATTATTGAATCGAGAATGTGACAATGAATCTCATCTACATAAATCATATATGATTGCATACATATAATCACATGTGATTATATGTATATAATCATATATGATTTGAGGTGGACAAGATGCATTTTTTCCTTCTCGACTCAATAGTTGTGCTCATATACTTAATCACATACGATTATACATATAATTACATGTGATAAAATACATGAGAACAACTATTGAATCGACAAAGCAAAAATGAATTATGTCCACATAAATCATATGTGATTGGATTTATATAATCACATGTGATTGGATTTATATAATCACATGTGATTATATGTATTTAATCATATGTGATTAGATTCATATAATAACTAAGGTAAAATGAATTACCTCCGCCACCCACACCCACCCACCACCCGTCACCATCACCACCACTTGCACCCACCCACTACCACCCATCACCATACACCACCACCACCACCCCTCCACCACCAGCCGCCACCACCCCCACCCCCACCTACAAAAATTTGTTATTGTGTTTTTGATTCATTAGGTTTTCTCATGTATATAATCACATGTGATTATATGTATCGAGTCACATGTGATTATATGTATCGAATCGTATTTTATTTATATGTTATTCAATATATATAATCACATGTGATTGAATACACGTGACAAACTAGTGAATCGAGAATGCAAAAATGAATATTGTCCACGTAAATCATATGTGATTAGATACATATAACTACACATGATTATATGTATTTAATAAAATATTATTTACATGGGCTGTATTTATTTTCGTGTTTTTGATTTAATAATTGGCATTGTGTATTAAATCACATGTGATTATATGTATTTAATCACATGTGATTTACATGGACAATATTTGTTCTCACGTGCTGATTCAATAGTTGTTCTTGTGTATTTAATCACATGTGATTATATATATCTAATCACATATGATTCGTATGGAAAATAGTTATTCTTGTGTCGATTCAATAATTGTTCTAATATATTTAATCACATGTGATTATATGTATTTAATCACATATGAATTATGTGGACAAGATTCATTATTTCTTTCTCAATTCAATAGATGTACTCATGTATTTAATCACATGTAATTATATGTATCAAATCGCATATAATTTATATTGATAATATTCATGAGTCAATATCTTTTTGATGTATTCAATCATATGTGATTGTGTGTATTAATCACATATGATTAATGTGGAAAAAGAAATACTATTTAATCAAAAATGCGAAAATGTATCTTGTGTACAGAAATCATATGTGACTAAATATACAAGAACAACTATTGAACAAAAATGTGAAAATTGATATTGTCCATATAAATCATATCTAAGTAGATACATATAATATCTTGTAATTAAGCATAGAAGAACAACTAAATCGAGAACGTGAAAATAAATATTTTCCACATAAATTCTATGTGATTAGATACATATATTCACATGTGATTATATGAATTTAATCACATATGGTTATAGTAGGAAAAAATAATTATTGAATCGAGAACACGAAAAAGAATCTTAACCACATAAATCATATGTGATTAGATACACATAATCACATGTGACTAAATACATATAATCACTTGTGATTAAATACGTGAGACGAACTAATAAATGAATATTATCCATATAAATCATATATGATTATATGTATCCAATCACATATCATTATCTGGGCAAGATTTATTTTTTCTCTTTCAATTCAATAAATTTTCTCTTGTATTTAATCGCATGTGATTATATATATCTAATCACATATGATCTATATGGACAAAAATGAATTTTCTCAGTATAAATCATATTTGATGAAATACATATATAATCACATCTAATTATATACACGATAACAAATATTAAATCAAATATGAATAAAATGGGTAGTAGGTAGTGGTGAGTAATGATAGGTGGTGGGTAGACTCTTCATAACCATGGTAACTCAAAATGTATTATCTTGATTATAAAACATCAACGTAGTCATAAGAATGTGGAACAAAATAGTTTGTGCACTGCAATCACCTTGAGCTCTTCCCCTTTGCACCACACATACCTGAAACATAAAATAAAAACCGTGAGCACAAAGCTTAGTGAGTTTCCCCCAAATACCACATATCACACATATCAAACATATACTGGACCCCACCCGATGAGTGTAACGGTCCCCACCCTAACTCGCATAACGAGCCCCGCCCATTAAGTATAACGGGCCTCGCCCTAACTCGCATAATGGTCCCTACCTACTGAGTATAGTGGGCTTCGCCCTAACTCCCATACCAGGCTCCGCTCAATGAATATAACGCACCTCACCCTAATTTACATAACAGGCCCCGCCCAACATACAAACATACAAGTATAACAAAGGTAGTAACGTACATAATAACTATCAGGCACTGCCCTGTAAGCATACAAGCACATATACATGCAAGATTCAAGTAGACATCTAACATACTAACATAACAAACAATGGACCAGCATTGGTGCCTTCGACCCGCTAAACATGGTGAGGAAACTTACCTCACTATCTGAAAGAATAGTTGCACTGATCATTGCTCTAAAAGCTATCTCTATTGGTCACCTATATAATTAACAGGAACCCAAATCTTAAACTATAAATCAAATTATCCAAAATGCCCTTATGTCAAACTTGGTCAACCCCGGTCAAAGTCGAAGTCAATGTCAATGGTCAAGGTCCAAAAGTAAATATTTCTTCCCAACGAAGTACGCCCTTCGTACTAAGAGAGTACGCCCAATGTATTATGATGTTGACCAAAAGCGGGGCGCTGATTGTGTGCGTACAACGTACCATCAGGTACGCCCAGTGTACACATCCCAATCCCAAAATTCCATTAAGAGCTTATTACAGTAATCCCTTACGCCTAAAACTCAGATCTAAGCCTAAAATGGTATCCCAAGTCATAAAGTTTCCAACTTTATGACTTTGCTTGGCTATAAAGTGCTAAGGACCAAAACCCTAAGTTCTTTACCCAATAAGACATCAAAACTCTTGTATGGAAGGGATGGAAGGGCCAAGATCACATTTTTATGGTTCATAATAGTTCCATAATGGATAAAGTTTCCAATTTTATCCATTAGAATGGTCCCAAAAAACAAGATCTAGTCTTTAAGTCTCAAAGGGACCCAAAAGTGCATCTTTTTCAACTTAATCCATTAAGTCCAAGTCTCTAACCTTCAGATCTAAATCAAAATGATGTTTAGACGCATAAAGTTTCCAACTTTATCCATAAAAAGTCACAAACTTTCAAGATCTAAACTTTATGAACTTAAAGTGATCCAAAGCTCATAACACCCAAAACTAGCTAGATCTAAAAATTTCATCATCAAGATTCAAACCTTATACATCTAAAAGAAAGATCAAGGTGAACAAAGTCTAGATCTACAAGCTCCAAAACAACCAACACTTCTTCAATGAGTTTCTTCTTCTCCAAGGTACACCAGGAGCACTCCAAAGAACTTAAAAACACCTTCTTATTGCTCATAAGGCCCAATCTAGGGTTATGGTTACAAGAGAGGGTGTTAGAGAGGTGGAGGCTAAGAATGGAGTGGGTTTGGGGAAGTTAAGGAGCTTAAATAACGCTCAAACCAAGAAGATAGGGTTTGGGCATTGATTGCGTATGCCCAACATACTCAACTTACGCCCAATGTACTAAATTTACACCCAACGTACGTGGATGACCCAAAAAATCATCCTAACTTCAAACGGTCTTAACTTCTTCATTCCAGCTCCATTTTCGATGTTCTTTATATCCACAAAAATTTATTGAAGAGCTCTACAATATTATCTAAATATCTTGGACTAAAAACTTCTTAAACAAAAATCCATATTTTATCAAAGAACACGACCTATGACTTTTCCCTTTCTACCCTTCGGCCCAAAACACAATTAAAGGGATAAATCTATTAACTAACATTACCTCATTCCACAAGGACTAAACTTTTCCTCCTTAAGGCCTAGAGCTTTACACAATCGACTTTCGGCCCATGGACCAAAAATGGCAGGAAACAGTATGTTACGATTCTCCCCCACTTAAATTATATTTTGTCATTGAAATGTGTCTCGATTACTATTCCTAAAACAATACCAATATATTCGATGAACTCTTTCTAACCATTTCAAAATCAAGGCATCTTATAAATAAAACTTGTGATATCACTCGGAAACCCCAACTGCCAACAAGAAACCCAATAACTTGAAAATGCTCAAACGCAACTATTTTTTTCCTAACTGCATGACCCAACTTCCAGAGAAAGCCACAAAAACCAAGGAATCTCAGTACTATAACCACAAACCATCCTCTTCATTATACTTCCCGAAATCGGGAACCCATCAAGTTGTTCTTAGAAACCTTACCCTAAGACTGATGATCATCCATTAGTCGAACCTAGCCCTAGTCCCTAACTAGGGACACCACCAAACGTGCTAAAAAGTTACTCAAACATTCTGATCGTGTATTCCTCCCAAAAAATTTAAATATACTCTTGGCTTCCTTAAAAGTCATCACCAACTCGCTGCCCCCACAGGCATAAGAATGGTCAATCCAAGAATTCACACATTGTATCGAAGTCCCTCATCAGATCAAGTGTACCTCCACCTGATAAATCACTCAAAATTTTAGAACTAACTCCTCGTACTGGAAACCAAACTCCTAATAGACAACCTACAAGAAGATGGGGTCCACCATAGCAGCCATTCATTACGTGACTTCCGGTGCACAAATAATATAGTATTCTAAATAAATTTTCCTGACCACATGATCCAAACCAGCTGGTCATCGAGTTTCCCGAATCCCAAGAACAACACACTGCATCTAACCATGCTATAAGACTAACGATCCGAGACCTGGGAGTCTCAACCAAATGACTACCGGGTCAAACTATACTCAACCATCAACCCATTTTCTTACATAAAACCTATTCACCATTCCTTTCAATGTAACCAAACACAACCCATGCCATACCTTTTTCTCATGTATAAATCCTTGCACAGCATAGGCTGCTACCAATGCAAAATCAAATGAAAACATGGTCACACCCAACCAACGAATCGGATAGGCGGTTGTATTCTTTCTCCAACTCAAGGGCTACAAACCAATTAAGTATTGGATTAGTGTCTAAGTCCATAACCCTATCGGATAGGCGGTATGTACTTGACCCTATCGGATAGGCGGTATGTACTTGACCCGATGGTGCATGGTTCTTTTGGGTTGCCTTCACCAAAGCAACTTTGATTGGAGAAATAAATAGAGAGAGAGAGGTTATTATGATTTATTAATATGTTATAAGAATAATATATTAAAGGAGAAATCATATTTGTTTAATTAATATTGGTCAATAATTAATTAGGAATTAATTTTGTGATCAAGTGTAATTAATTAAACTAGAGGGGCTGAATTGTAATTATGTGATAGTTACAAAATAAGGTAAGGGTTATCCTAAGTATAGGAAGGACGAATTTAAGGTGATAATGCCTTAGAATTCAACTATGATAAGGATTCAAGGATTATCTTATGGGTTGCTTGGTAAGCAAGCAACTAGATAAGGATAATGACTGAAACCCTATCTGTACACCTATATAAACCCCCTTGGCTAATGAATTCGTGGAAGACCTTCCCAAGGCTTCTTAGGGACGAATTCAATACCTCCCTTCTCTCCTCATATCTTCTCCATTTGCTCTTGGTGTTTGTAAGCCATTAGAGGAGTGACAATTGTGACTCTAACCCTTCCAAAGTCAATACAAGGAGATTTGGGATTGTTATTGCTACATAACAATCAAGGTAACATTATAAACCTATTCTTATGTTAATATGATCACTTGAATGCTAGAATTAGGGTTTATAGTCTTGGATAACTTGCATGTACAATAGAGAAACCCAGATCCAAGCATTAGGGTTGGTATGAGCACATAGGATGTCTTATGACCAAAACCCATCAGTGGTATCAGAGCCTAGCTTGGTTTCAATTGTATTGATGCATTGTATAACTGGAAAAATCGTTTTTTGGGTTTTTGGAGGCTGGACTCGCCGAGTCCATAGCTGAACTCGCTGAGTCCATGCTGACTCGACGAGTCCAGGCTTGACTCGACGAGTCAACTCGTCAGATGGAGGGTATTTCGGGTTTTCTTGTTGTTTTTGCTTATGGATAGTTACCTTATCATGTTAGATCAATATTGATCCGATTATATGATATATTTGACTATAATTTTGATCTAATTGAAGATATTTCTCAATTAATAAGATAATTGTTTCCTTATGTGATAATTGATTAATTATTTTGAGTAAATTGATAAATTGTTTTGCAAGAAATCATTAAATAAATCAAATATGGATAATTATGTGATTAAATGTTAATTTGAATTATTTGTTATTTGATCCTTGTTGTTATGAAAAGTTTCATATTTTGCCCTTTAGGTTTTATAGTTTAAATTTGAACCCAAAAGTTTTGTTGTTTTGAAATTTAAATAGTTGAAACCCTAATGTTTTGAAAAAGGTTTCAAAACTTGCCCTCAAGTTTTGGAATTTAAATCTTGATTAATAGTTTAATTGTGATATATATTTAAATTCTAAACCCTAATGTTTTGAAATGTTTCAAAACTTGCCCTCAAGTTTTGGAATTTAAAAGTTGATTAAAAGTTTAATTAGGAATGTTAAATTCTAAAACCCTAGTAATGTTTTGAAAAGTTCAAATCACACCCTTATGGTTTTATTAATTAATTAAGGTGTATAATTAAAATAAGTGTAATAAATCCATAAAAGTTTAGGTTTACAATTTAATTGAATTAAAAGTATAATTGTTAAATTTGATCACCTAATATTTTAAAAGTGTAAAATACACCCTATACTAAATATATAACATTAAAAGTCTAACATTATATATATGTATGAGTAAAAGTCAGTCTTACCGTTAGCAGGCCTCATTCACGAAGCTGGTCTATAAGGGGTGATTAAGGAAATTGCCTATAATATGGCAATTGAATGGGTATCCACTTTTACCCACCGCACTCTTGACTAGTGGAGGGTCGTTAGCCGAACGGGTAGGGTAGGACGAAACCTTCCATTATAAGTATAATGAAATACAAAGTAACTAAATGTTTTTTCAAATTCCCAATCTTAGTTACTTAGGCAAAAGTGAATTGATGCAATTCCATGAAATTACACTTTGTGCCCTTGCGAAGACGTTAGTGGAGCGTGTGTGGTTTACCAGCACACTAAATGGTTCTAAGCAAAGGTATCAAAGGGTGACTCAATGTTTTTCATAGTTCGGTGGAGCGTGTGTGGTTTACCGGCACATCGAATAGGTGACTGTAACATGTGAGGGCACCATGTAAGTTTGCATGGTTATTCACACCCGCTTTGTGATCCTCGGCATCCCAGTCACAAACTAGAGGGGCATATCAAGATTTAAACATGCCATTGAAATGTTCAATGAATCTCAAAGGATCTAGGAGTTTTCATAGATTTAAAACTTAAATTTATTTTTCGTTTTTCATGGTGGAAATTAGTGAATCGTCATTCACTTACCTTCAAATATTCTGCAACTAGATTACGGCATCCCTTTTCTAGGTTGTAGCGTATTGTGTTGGGTCCTAGCCTTAGTATCTCATTTGGGTGATTTATTAAGGACTTAATCGATCAACTAACTTGAATTTGTTTTCTCCCGTTTTGTAGATGTCAAAGTTCGACAACCATGGTCTTCCCAAATCTCGTGGAACAAGCATTCCACATGAAGATGGGATTCCGCGATTCGATCGAGGAACAAGAAATCATGCTTCACTTCCTCCACCTCCTCCAATTGTTCTCCCTAACCCACAAGATCGAAGAATTGAAAGGTTCAATATCACTAAAGCCCTATTGGAAATGAAACATGAAGATGGTAAGCCCGTGTGTGCCCACGTTCTAGAAATGAAATCACACATTGATAGGTTGATAATGTTGGGTGTGTCATTCCCGAAAGAGTTGGTTGTAAATTGGGTTTTACAGTCACTTCCTGAATCATATAATGAGTTCTAAAGAAAGTATTATATGATGGATCATGACGACAACCTCATTGACCTAACTTACATGCTCATTGCTGCTGAATCAGAAATGATTTGGTGAAGCAATGGAGCATATTTGTTGGGAAAGTCAACCGACCATGCTTCCGAGGACGTTCTGGGAGAACCGACCTGCGTTTGCTGCCAAGAGAAAGGGCGTTGGATAGAAGTATGCCCCAAGAGCCTGACAATTCCAAAGATGGGAGAGTCAAAGAGTATAACTGCGCTTCAGGTAAAATCCACTATCTAACTTCGTTAAGTTCCTATTCATTGATTCAAATACATGATGTGATAAGATTGCATTTGAATGTTTTGCAGGATCGGTGAAAAGAAAGGAAGCTTGGTGAAAGAGCAAGATGAATCTAATCACAAGAAATGGATCTTGATCGCATGGACTTGAAGATTAGATTTTGAGCTTAGATAGTTATAATAGAGTTGTTAGAAATTTTCATTTTGAAATACATAGTTTTCAATGGATTTTGCATTGTAAGGACAAATGTTTTCCGCTGCTTTTATAAATAAAATAAATTTTGTTTGACTTATTTATTTATTTGTTTACTTCCTTGCAATGAGATCGTTATGAAAACTGATGTTTGCATATTTCTACAACGAATGGATATGATTCTTAGTTATGTTATTTATGGAAATGTAGAGAATTTACCAAATAGGGAGAGTTTCTCATCACCCAAATTTCAATTGGACTGAAATTTGGAATCATGCAACTTGGTTGCATGATGAATGAGAAATTTCATATTTGGAAATTAGACAAATTCGTTAACAAAGTGTCAAGTGAAGGACTAGGAGATCGAGTACACAAAGTTGTGTGTTGATCAAGTTCACCATAAGAGTAACAAAGATATTCGTCATGATTTACTAAAGGCTTAGTAAATATGATTACACTTACAAGATTAAGTGTAATTCAGAATTGATTAAAGGGTTTAGATCAATAGTAGAACGAATAAGAAGAATCAAGTAGGCAAAAAGATAAAAGTTTCTCCATTCTAAGAAGAAGGGAGAGTAGCTTTTATGCTTTATAATGGGTCTTGATGATTAAGAACCATATCTCAATTGATCCTCTAAGTGAGTCATAGTACAATTGTATGTTTAAGAAGAGGAATCAAGGATTGAAGAAATGGTTAAATCAAGAAGTCTATCATACTTCGTTCCAATAACAAGTCTTCAAGTTAAGATTGTGACAATGAGTGAAAAGTATTAAGAAGGTTTATAACATTCATCAAATGTGGAAAGTTGTGATGTCTTGGATAAGACAAAGGCCAACTAGGACCAATTTATGAAGTGTTTTGATAATAGCTACACTCACTCTTGAATATTTGTTTTGTCAAGAAATGGTTATTGACAAGAGAATCTTATATGTCAAGGAGTCAGTGGGAGTCTTAATGGTCTTGAATGGTTTCAAGAACAAATCAAATAAACCTTATCGATCATCACTAGCACACGAGTTGAGGTTTACAACCTATCGTGTTGACATTATTTTGTTTCTGTGCTGTTTCCAATTGAGTTAATTATGCATGTGAGTTCTATGAGTTCTCATTTTGAATGCATAAAAGGCAAGGCGCCTTGATCAATGAAAGGTACATTGATAGGAAAAGGTGAGTTGCTTAACTACTTGGAGGACGTGGTGGGAAGCTGTGCTACCATAAGGCAAGAAATCAAGATTAAGAAAGTTCGGTCCATATGAGTTTGAATTTGTCGTAAACTTTGGTTTTAACAAATTCACATGGATAGGAACACATACACTGTTTAAATCTAAGTGTCATAAGATTTCCTCCTTCATGAAAATGATTGTGTGGAAATGCTTTCAGTAAGAAAGATTTTAAGAAGATAGTGATTGTAAAATTGCATTCTCGAATTCGATTATGGTTACGATATCCCTTTTCATAATTTGAATTGTGAGGTTTGGCAATTAGTCTTAATTGTTGAGACACACATATGAACTATCTAAGGCAAAGGTGTATAAGCTTAAGAGGCCTTGATAAAAGATTATCAAAGCATTAAGTATTAGAAACATGAACTTAAGAAATTCAATAGGTATTGTTTTTCTGGATGTTAAGATGTTTTGAATACATGTCAAAGCTAGTGGGAGCATAAGTGTTATGTTTTATAATAATCATAATGATAGTGGGAGCATAAATGTTATGATTGTATGATTAATAAGGCAAGTATTGCAAGTTGGCAATATTAATAATAGAAAACAAGGGTCATTCTTTGCAAGGTTGTAAGGATGGAATATTTGTTTTGCTATAATTAAGGGAGAGAATAGTATGCTTCATTTCAAATCTAAAGGCTTAGGCTGAGAAATGTTAACAAACTTAGTCAAAGGTACATAGTGTGTTCTTAAAATTTCGATTATGATTACGACATTCCTTTTCACAATTCGAAATTTGAGAACATAGCGAATAAAACATTATGCATCGTGTCCCATACGCTTCGGGTATAGGATCGATTGCAAATGCTTTAATGTTTGACCATTCTAAAATTTTCCAAATGTCTAGCGCATTTAGAGGGAAAAGGGACTAGAATCGGTTTTGACTTAAATAATTAAACAAATATCAAAGGACAATCCAAAGGTCGACGAGGATTGGTTGCTTATGAGTAGTTGGAAGCATGGTATTGGATGGACCATATCGACATCATTATGAATAGAAAAGATTCTATTAAGAATGAGTTGTCATATGGAAAATATGGAAGCGTGTCCATATTGGAAATTGAATATTGAAAATCTATGTCTGGATTAGAAACTTTTATGCAAAAGGATGTTCAAAGGAATGTACTTTGAGTGAGAGACATCATATCTAAGGAATTGTCTTGTAACAACCTCCCCTCTCTACTCATATCTTCTCCATTTGCTCTTGGTGTTTGTAAGCCGTTAGAGGAGTGACAATTGTGACTCTAAGCCTTCCAAAGTCAATACAAGGAGATTTGGGATTGTTATTGCTACATAACAATCAAGGTAACATTATAAACCTATTCTTATGTTAATATGATCACTTAAATGCTAGAATTAGGGTTTATAGTCTTGGATAACTTGCATGTACAATAGAGAAACCTAGATCCAAACATTAGGGTTTGTATGAGCACATAGGATGTCTTATGACCAAAACCCATCATTAAGAACCGTACCGATGAACTCAGACCAGGTGTTCTCATGCTATCTTATTCAATTCATGTAAAGTTCCTCCTGACCATAATTGTTGAGCTACCACAATATGCATCCCCAAAAGAAAGCACATAACCATCTCTATATGTACTGCATTTCTTCTTCCTCACAACCATACCCAAAGGGTGAGGTGTTAACATATTTAATGAAATGACGAACCTTAACCGCTAACAAAAACGTCTACGTGAACGATTAACATAAGATCCCACATCTAGATTGAAATTGAATAGATTCCACCAATTTGTACCTACATCGAGAAAAATCTCAAGGTGATATGGAAATGATACCAAAACCTGAGCCTGTGATGCACCAAAATTCCACACCATAATTGAGGGTAAACATACCCAGAAATAGGGATGAGATTTAGAACCGGAAAACCGGACCGGAACCGGCACCGTAGAACCGGAATGTATCAAACCGGTTCTGGTTCCGGGTTCAAAAATTGGCTTTATCCGGGTTCCGGGTAATCCAGGTTTGGTTCCATTGGGTCCGGGTAGACCAGGTCTAAAAACCGGAACCGGAACCACTTTTAGGGCCGAAATCGGTTTATTGTGAAACGTTTAAAAGATGCATATCTCATTCGTTTCAACTCCGATTGACATACGGTTTTTTCCAACATGTAGTTTAGAGTTTTTACATGATTTTAGACTATAAATTTACCATTTTTAGTTCTATATTCATTGAGTTATAGTCCCCCAAAGTCGATATATCAAAGCTGGAAGTTTTTAATTTTTCAGTTTTTTTGTATTCGGTGAAAGTTTTAAAACATACATATCTAATTCGTTTGAAGTCGGATTGACATGTGGTTTTTTCCAACTTGTATTTTATAGTTTATACATGATTTTAGACTATAATTTTGTCATTATTGGTTTAACACTCAATGATTTGCAGTCCTCCAAAGTCGGGATATCAAAACTGAAAATTTTCAACTTTTCAACTATTTGTTTTTGTACTTTGTATTATGTGAAAATGTTAACACATGCATATCACATTTGTTTAAAGTTAGATTGACATGAGGTTTTTTCCAGAGTGTATTTTAGAGTTTGTACATGATTTTTGACTATAATTTTGTTAATTTTGGTTTCATATTCAATGAGTTGCAATCCCCTAAAGTCGAGATATCAATATGAAAATTTTCAAAGTTCAACCCACTAAGTAGTAAGTAATTACCAAAAAATTCTAGTTTTTCCGAGCTTTCCGGTTCTAAACTGTTAAGCGTGTCAAACCCAACAAATTAAGGGGTAAAATAACTCCTTCAACACTACTACTTTGTACTAGAAATGTATTACAAGGTAAGTAGGGTCGATCCACAGAGACACGGAACAAATGTTTATACCTTTTTGCGGAAGGTACAATAAGGGTCACATAAATAGGGGGTTGGTATGCAATGATTTAAACAAAAGAATAAAGCAATAAGTAAATGATCAATTAAATGAAACAAATTTAGGATTTGTGAGAACTCCAACTCTATGCAAGACAAATTAGCAATGTGATTCCATGGATGACAAGATATTTGTTTAATTCTATCTAAGTTGGTACTTGAAAGTGTTAACAAGCTCTAACACTTCCCATTCACCACAATAATTAACCAAAAAAAGCTCTTTGATTAATCATAACCTTACCAATCTAATCTAAACAAGCTCTTAGAATTAGGTTGAAAGATTGCATTAAACTTTATGTGAATGTTCCCAACAATACTCAATACTCCTCATAAGCTCGGGAGCATAAGAATGTGTGAATAGATTTACACTAATTTCATTCAATAGAAATCAGATTAGTGCTTGTTACCTAGTCCAATTTACAAAACAATTACGGATTTTGCAATTAGATAACTTGAATGATCTAACCCTAATTCAAATGGCCAATAAGAATCACAATTAGAATCAAACATTCGATTGAGACAAAAATCAAATTCACTAGATAGAAAATTGAAAGCAAACATCAAGTCATATGATTGAAATCACATCCAAATGTCAAGACATAAAGTTGGAGAATTTAGGGTTCTAGCCACTCATGGCTAGAACAAGATCACAAATCTAGAAAATGAAATTAAAGTTCTTACAAAATGAAATCAAATGTTCCCAAGTGTTAATCAACTTCAAAATCCTCAAGAAATTCGCCTTCTCTACTCCAAAAGTCGACCCCCAAAGTAAAAAGTCGGTTCCCCCCTTTAAGAATGGTGAAAAACTGCTTTAAAACCCACGTTTACGTTTACACGGCCCGCGTAAATTAACACTGTCATTTACACGGCCCGCGTAAACGCAAAAATATACTGTGCAGAAATCTACGTTTACACGGCCCGCGTAAACGCAAGGCTTGAATTTACACGGCCGTGTAAATCTCTGTAAAGCCAAAATCTTCATTTCTTTGATATCTTGCTCCTCGGTGCTCCGCAAGTCCTGAAATTTTGTCCGCAACTTTTATTTACCTCCTCCAACAATATCCTACCTCCAAAAGTCCCTGAAATATCACAAAAATATTTGAATGAAATTGCATCATGAAAAATCCCGAAAAACATGCAAAATGCATGAGTTTAAGCCTATATGCAATGTACTTTTATGAAATAAAGCTACAAAATGGGTACATGAAATGCACCTAACAAATCTCCCCAAGCTTAAACCTTTCTTGTCCTCAAGAAAGATCAAGAAAATTCAAACCGAAGAAAATAAAATAAAAGAGAAGAAAAGAAAATCAAAGTTAAACTTTTTTTTTTTAAACTTGATGCAAGAAATCAAAACAAACATGAAAAAAATATATCCAACCCAATTAACCCTGTTTTGTACCATAGTTGAGAATATACCTGTCATGCCTTGAGTTAACTTGGCTTTAATCTCAAAATATTATATAATAATAGAGACAAGATTTTAGCCACTCCCTAGTACAACTCAACAGAATCAAAGATCACAACACTTATTCCTTTTCGATATCATCAAGTCAATTCTTGGAACAAATTATGGTCTTACTCTCGTGAAATTATATGTGACAAAACATGCTCAACCATCTTTGTTTCATAAAATATAACAATGTCCGATTCCAGCTATTTGTTGGTTAACAACAATCTTTTTCTGAAAAATATTTTCTAAAAATTCCCTAATATTTATCCAGATTGGTTACAAACTTCAAACCACTTACACCAGTCGAAGTAATTAACATTCAGTCCAATGTCATAAATTCAAATCCAAGTCCATGGGAATCTTTTGACAGCCAAGTATTTTTCCTAAACACAACATCTAATTAAACTATAAACACAACTATGTACAAACTTTCTAATTACATTTTTTTTACAAATAAAGCTCATGACTTTCTTTGAAATCCGTGTAACGGGCTTCCAACCAACACATCCAAATCAAATGACCTTAGTGTGCTAGATTTAAAGAGATCCCTCGGGTTTACTTGCCCGAACCTCAAAGGCTACAGATTAGCTTTATTTGCTATTATTAAGTTCATGACTTTCTATGGAACCCGTGTAACGAACTTTCAACTCAATCAGTCCCAAACTATTCAGCTTTAGGTGATTAGGTGTAAAACACCCCTAAGAGTTTACTTGTTCGAATCCCAAAGGTCACAGATTAACTTAATAATAGTTTTTTTTTTTTTTTTTTTTTTTTTTTTTTTTTTTTTATATTAATGTAACACATATACAAATAACTAAGTTAACACATAACACTCTTATTAATTTATTTATTTGGCCAATTTCTTTATATTTCCGTCTTTGACTTTTCTATTGTGGGACATCTCACGGTCTATTACCGTGAGGGACTTCTGGACATTTTTCGAGGGATTAAATGTTAACATGCAAAAACCCGTAAGTATAGTTGAAAGCTATGTCCTCAAGCAGGGTATATAAAAGGGAATGAGTAGAAAAGACTTTTAAGAGCGCTGGAAGGCGGGACAATGAGATTTTGCATTCTTTTTATGAACTTTTGAATTTGGTATTTTAAGTTCAATTGAGCATTACTACTCATAAGACCGGTCATATGTCCCAAAGAATCGACTCATACCTGTTGTTATGCTCCAGTGTTGACAATCTTCTCATTTTCTGTTTTGCACAAGTAGCTTCGGGAGATGTGCTCGTGTGATTAAATTGCTTTTAGATTTTTTTTTAATAAAAATAGCAAGTAAAATCTCAAGGCACACAACTCACTTACCATCTCAACTGTTTTGAGAAGATTTGGCTGCTTGAAATTGGATCAACAAAAAAAAAAAATTTACTTCTTTTTTTTCAAGTTAAATGAAAATGCAAAAATTTAGATGCAAAATGCAAAAAGTATAATAAAAATAGAGTAGAAAGAAAATCTTTTTGGTTTTTGAAATTTTTTCTAAAAAATGACAAAGAAAAATAATGCAATGCAATGCAATATGTACAAAATTTACATGCAACCTACATGCAACGGGATAATGCATGGATGGATGCCCCTCCCCAAGCTTAAAATAAGCATCGTCCTCGATGCTTGAAGAGAGGCGCAGCCGTCCTATTGAGGACCACGCGGAGGATATGGAGGGAACTGTGAAGGGTAATCTGTAGGATAGTAGGGAGGCCATTGGGGTTGGGATGCTGATGGCTGCTGCGACTGTGTGGGGAGCACAAGAACTCTATGGATATCACTCATAAACCCACTTTATCCGGTTCCAAACAACCCACTTTGACGTTTCCAGGTTTTCCGGTTCTATACCACTTTACTCGGAACCATACCCGGAACCGAACCGGAACCGGTTCCTATATATCGGTCCGGTTTCCGGTTCTACAAAATCCCGTTAACCGGTTTCGGGTTTTCTGGGTCCGGGTCTATTCAGTCCAGGTTTGGACCCACTTTCATCCCTACCCATAAACCAAAGAAAATATAAAACACACATAACTTGATGGTAGGTCGACGCATCCATTGAAAATTCAACTAACACAACTTGAAACTTTTGAAGAACCTCCACTTCTGGTGATGAATGAAAAGACCAACGATCGAGACTGCATTGACAACTAACCAATAACCCAATACGCTACTTTCACAATACCCATGTGTGACTAAACCAAAAAACTCTGAAGCTAGTTTACAGATCAATACTGCCCACCCTAGAACATGGATAATAATCTATATAATGAGTGGAGGAATCCCTCAGCACTCGATCTCAACATGAGCATCCCAAATACCTCTTGATTTATTCAACGACATTCTGAAAGGAACCACTGGCTACAACAAGCTCCTTATCCAAAATCTTCTTGTTGTGATGACAACTCTTACATTCCTGAACACATACATCTAATGATAACTCGCTTTGCACCTTATTCCTGACCAAATTCTAAAATGAAGCTCCGTATACCGAACTGCAAATTCCTGTAAGCCATTCTACTGAAATCATAAACTCAAACATAGCAATGATCCTTCAACCACAATAGCTGATTCTCCCCCACTTAGGGTTCAAACTACTACCATAGGACGTCGCAGACATATCACGTCTCAATCCAGTCTTCCAGTTAATTATCCCTAGTTATAAGAAGCATCATTCTCTTAGTCAGGATATACTTTAGAGACAACAAAAGTTGCTCTTACTGATTCAATTCCCTTGGTTCTTGAAACAATCAACTAGCACTTGACCTAACTAGTCCTAAGAGTGCAGACCCCTGATCTCATCTCAAAGCAACTACACTGCATAAACCCTTTTGTGTATTCTTATGTTGCCATACTTATTGACAAGAAAACCACAATCTTCTAGACTCATGTCGGTATTACATCCCATCCCTAAAAATCACATGACTACTCTCTCTTTCCTCTGGTCACGGAAAGATGGAAGTACATAACCCTTGTCGATGATAGTGACATCCCAATCCATCTGCCAATTACTTAATCTCCGACTGCAATCCTCGAGCCATTCATCACACTCGCTTCCTTCTTGAGTCCCGCGACTCAAATGTCACTACTTGAGCAAGGCCCTCTAGATCTTAGAATCAACTACCTTCCATGTTTCTACACCATTAAAACAAAAAAGACATAGCCACTGAGGACCGAACAATCATCTGACCCATCCTCAACGTGGATAATCATACCCGATACACCGATAAAGGCCAACAAATCATGGTGCCAAACTGTGCCACCTTCCTTAACCAGTTCGTTAAACCCCCCAAATTTTCCTCGATTTAAGTATGGATCCTATGTTTCCATTAGTACATGCCTAATACTATCTTCCACGCCTATCCATACTTTCCTCAAGAATCATATCGGGTCCTCTAAGTAACCACTCTTGTCTGCATCCATCCTATCCATTCTTATACGCCCATTCTCAAATAAATACCCATCATTAAACAACATAGGACAACCTACTACAATACATACTAGGCTCTCCTAGGTTCCTGACCTCACCTTGCCATCAACTACTGAAGATCTCCTAATAATGTCAGTTAACTACTTCATGAATACAATCACATACATCAAAGCTTAGATAATCATTCGACTGAAAGACTCATCCCTAAAATGGTTAGACTCAAACGATAGTTGCGCAGTAGGGTCAAATTTGTCACTCCGAGATTATTTAACCTATGCCACATGTGACTTAACATATTTACTTAATAGTTAACTCACATCATCATGAGTCCCACAAAGCACAAAGAAAGCAACGTTTGCGCAGTAACACTCCAAGTCACAGTCAAATAGAGGACATCTCAATCTCACTTCCTACCAAGAAAGATTTCAAATCTAGCATAATATCTAATTCCTCTTAGGCTACAAGGCATCACGCATCAGGCCAATCCATCCACCAAAAATTTCTACAACTGAGAGACGTGAAACGTGCTATGTATCTAACTAAACAACCCGGGAATATCCAGGCGATAATAGCACATCCCACCCAGGCCAAAACCCTGAAAATGACTATACTACTCCCCACCACCAGTTACAGAAAGAACTCCCCCTAACATCCTCCAACTAGCTCACGAATACAATTATGTATCGCCGACACCAGATAATTCTTCGAATGAAAGGTCTCACATTACAACGGTTGGAATCAAATAAGAGCTACGTAATAGAGTTAAAACCTAACCTTCGAAATTTATCTAGTCTCAACAATATGTAACTTAATATACTCACTTACTAGATAGTTGAGGTTAATAGAAACTCCTAAAAGCACAAAGCAAGCAACATTCGAGCATCAAGTAATCGGAATATAAATTCATCTCTCCCAACATTCTATCATGCAAATCCTGGGCAGATCCTTAGCCCTAACTAGCATGTGATTCATAGAGTCACAAATCAAATCATATCATAAAACACACATAGGTATTTTGGGAAAACTTACTTGAACTCAGTCGATTGCATGCACCACACCCTTTTTCTTTTATTAGAAAACCCCTTTTATAAAACATTTCTTTTTGAAAAATCTACCAAACCCTCAGTTTGAGTTTAGACACACCCGAGAGTATGCCCGAATCCCTCAAACTATGGCCTTGATACCAACTTGAAACGTCCCAAAATTTAGGACTAATATTTTTCAATTTCTAAATAGCCAAAACAATTATCCAAACATCATCATAACCTTGATAACTCAAAACGTGTTATCTAGACAATAAAACATTAGAGTGGTCATAATAATGTGGAACAAATTAGTGTGTGCAGTGCAAGCACCCAAAGCTCTTCCCCTTTGCACTAGAAGTACCCAAAACATAAACTAAATATCGTAAGTATGAAGCTTAGTGAGTTTCCCCCAAATACCACATACCACACATATCAAACATATAATGGGCCCTGTCCGATGAGTGTAACAGGACCTATCCTAACTCACATTATGGGCCCCACCCACTGAGTATAACGAGCCTAGCCCTAACTCGCATAACAGTGTCGTCTACCGAGTATAACAGGCCTCGCCATGACTCGCATAATGGGCCCCACCCATTGAGTCTAACGGGCCTCGCCCTAAGTCACATAAAGAGCCTCTCCCAACATACAAAATACAATTATAACAAAAGTGGTATCATACATAATAACTATCGGGCACCGCCAAGTAAGCTTACTAGCACATACACATGCAAGAGTGATAACGTCTATTTTATGCATATATTTATGATGTTTTCTTATTATTTTATACTATTTTTTATTCTATTTAGAACTAAAATTTACTTAATACGCTTTGAAATGTAAAATTGCAGTTAAAATAGGTGCTGGAATGCAAATGGAGGAGAAAGGAGCTAAAAAGACACAAAAAGGATGTTGTTGGACAGCTTGACCCCTCTTCAGTGTTTTGACCATATCTCATGAGTCGTAACTCCGATTGACTAGATTCAAATTGTTCTGAAAACTAGACATAATTTCGGACGACTTTTATGTTTTAAGAAAATGGTGATTCACAACAAACTCATCGATTTGGATGGAATCTTCGCGATTCTTGACGCTGACTTGGGGAATACGGGTTTTTAATGAAGAACTCACCAAGTCGGTGTCCAAACTCGTCGAGTGGACATAGAAAACTATAAATAGAGCTGAAAGTTAGACCTAATGAGAGATCTTACACCCTAGATTGATTCCTACTATTATAAACCCCCCAAGAAGCCGTTTTGAGGGTCTAAAAGGCGGTCGGGAGGCCGTTAAGCTGATAGAAGCGAAGATCTGAAGGATTGGTTTAATTCTTTGTTCATGTTTGGGTTATATCTTCAAGAATTTTTATATACCATTCGCACGCCATGAATCATTAATGGGTCAGAAGGGGGTTGCATCTTGTTGAGCATGTTTCAATATGTCTAGTTGTTGTTTTGGTTTTTGGTCGAGATTGGTTCAAGGGTATTGTGTGGTAGGTCTTTGTATAGGATTCAGCGGGTTAGCTCTCTAGCATCCTCAGGGTTTAGTAGTATTAGAAATTATGGTTGCTTGCCTCTTGGAGGTGCCAAGGGAAGTGGTCTATTGCTGAGGTTTTAGTCCGAGCATCAGTTTAGAGGGCTTCAAGATTTGGGTATTGTATCTTTTAAAGCTTTTGGGGTTATTTGTTTTGCTAGGATTTCAGGGAGTGTTCATCTGGTCTTCAAGGGTAGTGCGGTATTTTGGGATCGGCTAGTAATAGATAACTAGCATTGATAAGCAATTCAATTATTGGAGGATAAGAGGGATTGGGAATCCTTCAAACCTTGTGTGTTGTAAGAGCTTAGTCGAATCAAAGTGGGGAAGAATCATTCAGGTATTCAGGATCAGAAGCAGGCGTGAAACTAGGATGAGTTCGCATCCCCTTCTGAGAGGAAGGCGGTCGGGGAACCTCCTGTGACACCCCCAAAATCACGGCCAGAAAAGACCGATTTAATTTATGCTTTTAAAATAATTTTCAGAGTAATCATTTGATTTATAAGAGTTGCGGAATTTGTTCCCAAAACAAAATATGATAAATAAAAGTTATCAAAGCATTCCTTAAAGAAATATATTTTCATATATGACAAAACTCGGGATGTCATGTTCCGATACAGACCAAAAGCATAAACAACACATTATAAGCCTTACAACAGTTATATACAACTACTGGCCTATAAACAAAATATCTTCACAAGTTGTCCAACTTATGCTCTCGCGCCACTACATGTAATACAGATAAAACTGAGTGGGACAGGCTTGGGAGCCTGGTGAGCATATAGGGTTTTTAACCCACAATAAATAATTATATTTAATTTTCACCAACCAACAAGAACCCGATTACCCATTCCTGTTATCCTCACTTTACGTCCCTAAAACAACAACTATCACAAGGGACCTAATCTAGGATTTTCATCGGGACGGACATTACTGCAAAGGGGTTTCCTCAACAGTAGATGTCTTAAAGGTAACCATGAGGGGGATAGAGTACACCGGTGAGCACATCGTTCACAACACCTACAGGCTATGAACCTACCAACGTTCCACTGGATTGTCTAGAAAGAATCTGTGGTCGTCATCCATACTCCGCTAGATGACTAGATCAACAACAATATCGAGGCCTCTCATCATTTTATTTCATCACACATCCACTATCTACCCATGTTCTACCCAACATCTTTGTATATATATATATATATATATATATATATATATATATATATATATATATATATATATATATATATACAACATAAAACATGTATAAAACATTCAATCAATACTCATTTCAAATAACACATAACATATAAACATATAGCACGTATTTCATGGAAATACTTCGTATTAATGTGTTAGAAGAAAGTAACTATACACTCACCTGATAAGATGATTATCGGACAGCACTACAGATCTTCAAGTAGTAATTCTTCGATGAAACCGGGAGACCTTCACAAAAAAATCAAGCTACTCGCGGGCAGAGTTTCGGCCCGGGAACTCTGTTTCTCGGGATCTTCAGGGCTTTGGGACTCGCTTCGGGTCTCGGGATGATACCGAGGCTTTGGGGGTATAACTTGCACGTAAAACGAGGTAATACGAGAGAGAGGGAGAGAGAAGAAATTTGGCCACACAATTAAGCATAAAACACACAATACTCAAATAATACATTCTTATTATTTCAAAATGAGTTATAAAGGTTAACCTATACTATTACATCGTTATTAATGCCTAACCCAGAAACACGGGCGTTACACCTCCCAACAGTTAGTTAGCACCTCTTTGGTGATGGTTAGTAGGCTTTTGGTGGACTCGGGTTGGGATTATAGTCATGACTCGAGTTCAGCTTGGTTGTTTGGTCGAGTGCATGCTCGACTCTATATGTGTTCAGATTGACAGATTAGCGGTAAGATCATGGGCGGAGGCAGGGTAAAGTGGAGGTGTTGTAAGACTACGAGTTGGCCCGTAGCATTCACTAGTTAGCAGATAGTATATAAGTGATTTAAGACTACAGGGTGGCTTGTAACATTCACTAGTGGGCAGTTAGTGTGGGAGTGTTGTAAGACTGCGGGGTGCCCGTAGCATTCATCAGTCCCTGTGCAGCAGTGAGAGTGTGACAATTCTATGATTTGGTCACTGGTTTTTTCAGATGATTTGGACCAGGGTGGGTTAGTTCGCAAGGTTGTGGGAGGGCCACATCATGTTGGGAATTAGGAAATGGTGGGTAGTGGGAGACCGGGTATGATATAAGACTACACTTGGTTATGTAATGTTCAATTAGCATTGGGTTAGTGGCGAGATGTTTTGGGTAATTATTGTCAGTTGAGGCTTTCTTTCGGAAGTCGCATGGGGCAACTGTATGAGTGTCTTTTGGCTGAGCAACCGGGCAGGAATCCAGTATTTCATATAGTTTGCAGACACGTTGGGACCAGGGAGGTATCGGGTACTTTTGGAAAACATCTAGGAGGCAATGTGATGTTCGGGTAGTATTATTGAATTGAGATTGGTGTGTGTGGAGTAGCTTGTTGTTTAGGAGATGCTAAATCACTTGCAGTCTGGATTAAATAATCTCAGAGTAATTGATTTCACCCTTTTTTGCAGCTCTCATTTGAGTCTAACCATTACAGGGATGAATCTTCTACTCAAAGGATTAGCTGAGCCTTATGTCAAGTATAGGTGTTATGCATCTAGTTATGGTCAACGACCTTGTTCCCAATGGTAGTATCAATATAACCAAGGTTGGAAGTGTTCTGTTTAGTTTAGTATTCAATGTAGAAATGACATGATAATGGTTCGGTTTGGGCGTCTGTCTGGGGGTCAGACCAACTTGAGACTTCAGGATTTAGAAAGGTAGAAGTGGTTTTATGCATGTGTCTATGTATTCGTCTTTGTTGGGTCGAAGAGTTCTGCCAGGGTTGGGTTCGGTTACTTTGGAAAGATCGTTGTATGCACAAGGTTTTTGGTTGTGTTCCTCAGGTTGTTTGGTATGATCTAAGGGACAGTAAGGAGTGATTTCGAGGACAAAATCTATCTTAAGTGGGGGAGAGTTTTAACACTTGGTATCGGATTACTTCATTATTCGGGGCTGTGACCCAATCATCAGCTTTCATGAGGCTTAGGGCTTTGGGGAAAAAAGGATTTGGCCCTTTTTGGATGTGGTTGTTATGGTTAAAGTGATCCAAGTGTTTGATGGTGTTTCGGAGCCCAAGGTTATAATAGTAATTTGTTAACTTGGTCCTTTATGAATTTTGGTTTTTGTTCGAGAAGTTTAAGGAGAGGGTGAGTTGATAGAAACGTAGCGTTCTCGTCACCTTTTTGTGGATATAGAGTTCGTTGGAAACAGAATTAGGACGGATGAGCTAGGGCTGAGTGAAGTTCTAATTGTTGGAAGGTCATCTAGTATGTTGGGCATACTAGATGTGTATGTGGGGCGTAGTGCGTAAAGTGGTCGCAGGTGATCCTTGAGTATGTCTGGGATACTAAGGGGTAGACGGGGTGTACTCCTTTCAGAGAAAAACCCTAATTTTACCCTATATAAAAAACATTATGGCCTCCCTTTGGGTATTTTAAGTCAGCCTCCACCCCCTTTCATCTACCTTGAAACCCTAGAATGCCTAAGTGAGTATTGGAGCTTGGAAGAGCATTTGTTGTGGCTTGTGCAAGAGAAGGATAAGGTTGAAGACTTACTATTTTGAAAGGAGCTTAAAGATCGAGAAGTTACATCATCATTTCGTGATCTTTAAGGTATAAAGTCTCTATCTGGCTCACTTTTTGGTTAGATCTTCTTTTGGGTTGTTCTTAGTCATTTGAGCCTCTTTTGGTGGTTCTTGTGAGCTATATTTGTTTCATAGGTTTGATCTTGTGGATCTGGACGTTTTAGGTGTCCCAAAGGCGTAAAATGTGATCTTTATGATTTATTTGGACTCATGCTTGTGTTAAGGCCTTCCATTAAGCTCTTTTGAGCTTTAGAGTCCCATTAAGCCATGTATGCTTACGTAATAAGACATCTATGAGAATAAGATCTGAGAGTTTGGAGCAAGCACTTAAGTAATTAAGTGCTTAATGGAAGATACTGAGGTTTAGGGGAGTATGTTGGGCGTACCCATCTGGTATGTTGCATGTACTGGCCTCAAAGGGTATATGTTGGGGATACCAGCTGAGTACGCAAGGTATACTCGACCTGATTGACCTTTCTCATTTTGTTGACCTTTTGTGTATTTGACCTTTGACCAGAAGTGGGCTAGGGTGGACCATTAGATCTTTTGGTCATTTTGGATATTGGGCCTTCTCGGGATCGATCCATGATGGATTTGGGCCTAATTGACTTTTTTGGGCCTTGTGGTGTCATTTCGGGTTGGGCTATCATTTGGGCTTGTATTTTTTAGGGTTTTGTTGAACCAACGGAGAATATGTGTTTTGGATTAGGAAAAGTTAATGGACATTAGAGTAAGGCCCATGTAAGGGTTTGGGCCCAATTTAGAAAATTGGGCCATTATTGGGCTTTGAATGATTATTGGTTTGTGGCTATTTGTGATTGTGAGTGTGGGCCTTAGTCTTGAACCAAACTGGGTGAGGGGTAAAATGGTTTTTACCCCATGTATGTGTTATTGGATTTGGTTTGAAACCCAATTGTTAATTGGGCGTTATTTGTTTGATAGCGCGGGGATTCTAGCAGATCAACAGCTGGAGATCTATTCGTGGGTTCATCTATCGAGGTGCATCTCCTCAACGTTCTATGGGTCGAAGGCACTAATGTTGGCCTATTTGGTTTATGTATTGTAGGAAGACCCTAGGGTAACCCTTGGAAGTTTGTATGAAATATCAGGAGGCGACTCCTGGGAATCTGTATGCAAGACCAGGGTCTTAACTCTAGTAGATAATTGGTTAAGTAGTTGTACATTGTATGCTAGTTTTCTTTGTGATGCTCGCATGGAAGACCAGGAGGTGGCTCTTGGCACTTGTCTGTAAGACCCATGGATTTGGTCTCCGCTCTAGCAAGGTAGATCACGAGGCGGCTCTTGGCATACTGGCAACACTATGGTTGGCACATAACATTTTTATTGATTGGATATGTATGATATTTATCGCTCGTTTGATATATTGGTATGTGGTATTTGGGGAACCCACTAATCTTTGTGCTTACGGTTTGTGGTTTATGGTTTCAGGTACTTCCAGATCGAAAGGGAAGGGCCCGGCTTGATAGCAGCACTTACACACGGATTTTTCCACAATTCGTGATTTTGGGATTTTACTCTGATAATTGTTTTTCTCTGGGATACTTTAAATGTTTGAATAAAGATAAATGCATGTTTGAATATATATTAAAAATGAATTTTTTACCTTATGATTTTCGAGATGTTACATGCTTCCAACCCAAAATTAATCCTTATAGTCTGTTAGCCCACAAACCCCATTCCTTCATGACCAAAACATCATCTCATAAATCCTGATGCCTTTTCTTGATCAATTAAAGCCCTACATTCCAAATAAAGAAACATCCCGAAACCGGATGTTACTGATCCGACAAGGCCCCATTCAGCTTAGTTTTAATTTTTTTAAACTTTAATCATCCCTATGGTTTGATTTTATTTCGATGTTGGTTCTCAATATACATAAAAAGATTAATAAAACCTTATCTAATCTTTAAACTTTGGTTAATTAGTTTATATTATTACTCATCATTATTAAAACCAAGTGGTCCCACTCTCCCAACCCTACTCCACACTTTCGATTTCTCACTTCCCTTCCCACCTCGGAGTTAATATTTTTTCTTCGATGTGACTATCACAACCTTGATAGAAAGTTGGTGGTGACCCTCATCCTCTCCCTTCACACTACACCCATCCCCCATTGCTCCCGAAACCACCCTTAATCAATCGTTATATTTTTTGTTCGATTCCAAAAAACTTTATTCCAACTCAAATTTCTAGGTACACAAAATGATGACCTATGAAGGAGAAATTAGATCCATTAGTGATTGATCTTACGTGCATCCAAAGATTTAACTAAAGAACTTGACTTTAATCAGTTATGAATTCCATATCTTGAAATCAAGATCTTTGTTTTTCATTTCGTCTTCATGACAGTCACTTCATGTTAGGGACGATAGACTAAAATCCATAGATTTAACTATAAAGCATGGAAAATTCATTTGGAATCAACCATAGTGAGGTGAGCAACATACATGTTGAAGAAAGAGACAATTGTCATCTCCAACAACTAGAGAATTAGACAGGATAAAATCTTGATGAAAAGAAAGAATGTTTTACTTTTTACAGAAAGAAAAATAAAGGAAGAAGGAATAGTGGGGGTAAGGTTTGATGGAAAGAAAGAATGTTTTACTTTTTACAGAAAGAACAATAGGGGAAGAAGGAATAGTAGGGGTAAGGGTAGGTGTAGGGATATAAGGGTTGAGATGGTGTCACCATTTTGTTTAAATATGAATAAATAACAAGAATAAACTATTACAATAAAAGTTATATTAATCCATATATATATATATATATATATATATATATATATATATATATATATATATATATATATATATATATATATACACACACACGATGACAAATTTTCATAAATGGCCTATGTGGTTTCCTAAAATACCAAGTTTAGTCCTTAATTTTTTTGGTCCCATGTAAGATCCTTATGCTTTTAAAACTTTTAATAGACGGTCCTTTTGATTAATACCGTTTATTTTAGTCGGTTAAATCAAAACATGTGAGGACAAAATCATTTTTTGAAAACTATAAGGACCATTTTTTTAAAATTGAAAGCAAGTCGTAAAATGCTAACAATCCAATGGATCAACCATTTTAGCATTGCGCTCTTTTCCGCTCTTGGTAGTTCCAACGCCTGCCTCCATTTTCTTGTACCTTTAGCATCGAAAACTACAACTCAACACCGATAGCTGCAACTACGGGCATCAATATTAAGTCATCCATTCAACGCTTAA
Organism: Lactuca saligna; assembly: GCF_052625555.1. Classification (NCBI taxonomy): domain Eukaryota; kingdom Viridiplantae; phylum Streptophyta; class Magnoliopsida; order Asterales; family Asteraceae; genus Lactuca; species Lactuca saligna. The sequence continues at coordinate 7,075,360 of NC_136425.1, read as the reverse complement.
CGGGTGGTTCTAGTAACACCCCCACCCCAAAGTCTCCAACCCTAAACATTCCCTCTACTATCCCTAACTTCCAATCCGACCACTCCTTCTACATCATTCAGCATCGATACACGTTGATACAGTCACATTCATTACCACCAAACACCACCTTCACCGTCACCCCCATATTTTCCCCATATATTCCTCTACTTCTCTCATCTTTGATCCGGCCTCCGGACCTCCGTCATCTATCTCCATCTTCATTTTTTTTTTTTTGAAATGGAAAATATAACCTATTTCTAAACTATACTCTTTAAATTCATCTATGTCCACGACGCGACTTGAATCCTCAACGTCAATGAGGGAGGACAACACTGGATAATGATCTGAAAACAAAGTTTTCCATGAAGATGGTGTGGGATGGTGGTCTCATTTGTGTATGTGGACTCGTCCCACTTTTATTCTAAAAAACATGTGTTGGATTTTTGTGATCCTCTTCACATATCGATGTCCAATTATGGCCGATGGCAACAAGAGAATAGCCTGAGCTCGGAAGAGAGAGATACCTCAATCTAATGCCAATAGCTGTGTATAGAAATCCAAGTCAGTTAGTTCCTGGAATTTTGTTTTCCTACTTCATCATACATCTCTTTCTTTGTTTAAACTTTTTTTTTTCTCTCGGACTTTTGTGATATCTCTTTTAGAAGATAAAGTTGTCTAATTGGAACAATCAACCTAATCCATTGGACCATCTTATTTATGGTGATGCTAAATAGCACAATATAACATATCTAGTTGATTGTAAAGTTCACATACACAACAACAAGATTGGTATTTCATCCCAATTGCCTCCATAAGGCTTCTGAGAGTTGTCTTTCCAATGCAGGTATTAGGAACACATTCCCTTGCTATGAAAATTTGTGCATTGTTTTTGGAAAATCTGTGCTTTATAAATGATCCATATAGTTTTAGTTTGAAAAAGTTGATTTTGCCCTCACATGTTTTGCACATGTTTTGATATAATGATTAAAATACACGGTGATAGCCATAAAGACTGTTTATGAAAAGTTTTAAAGCCATAAAGACCTTTCATGAGACTGAAAAAAAGTAATAACCAAACTTAATATTCTCGAGGGACTTAAATCAATAAAGTTATATTATTCATTTTATGTCTGAACCAAGGTCGTAACAAAACTAAACCATACGGAAGATCCGAGTTGAATAATAATAATAATAAATAAAGACCCCAATCCACAGACTATTTATATAATTTACTGAAAATAAACCGACTGAATGAGAAGTACTTGATACAGTAAAATGAAATGATACAGATAAATATATAAACTCATTTTCCAAATCGACAAATGACAATATTGGAGATGATTTTTATGTAATGCAAGAAAAATTGCACATTACACATTTGAACATCGATACAGACTGTTGCTAGTGGCTACACCACCAATACTTATACCATTAGTCAATTCCTGAACTGCTGCTTCGTAGGTTTTCCACTTCTGTTTCTTTTCTGTTACCACCAACCAATCCAATCCAATCCATCATAAATTCACAATATGCAAATACTTTTATCAATACACGATACATCCCCCCACAATTCATGAATCTAACAAAAACATTGAGGCTAAAAAAAATACAAGATTTTGTCTTACAGGTTTTATCAATCTGAAAAGACGGATTCAAGCTTCTCTTTGAGCTGCTGTGCAACAGCAGCACCAGCAAGACCCTGAAACGAGAAGGAATGCATGACCTTCCCGTCTTCTGTGGTTGAAACATTTGTGTCCTGCATCACCATCTGATGTTCCCGAAATGTTTTTATAACCCGGGCAACCGGGTGCTCATCCAACGGGCAGCTCACCCTAACAACCGCATCATCTTTTCTAGCCATGAAATCAACCTCGGGTGCACCCATCACATCCTTTTCAGCTTCCATCATTCTTATCTTTGATTGAAGATCTGTTATGTATGAAATCGCATCACCAAGCAGCGACGCTTTGTCCATTTTTGAAATGTTGGGGACCACCGCTCGGAGCGCGTAGAACCGTTGGTTTAGTTTCTCCCGTCGCTGTCTCTCCGCCTCCACGTGGTTCAACGGTTCTTCTCTTCCGTTTGCGGGTTTTCTTCCTCTTTTTCTTGGCTTTCTGTCCATTAACGAGTCTTGATTTGGTGATGATGATTGGATTGATTGCGATGAATTCAATACTCCATTCATCACATGGTTGGGAAACATCTTCCCTTCATTATCATTGTTGGAAGAATTCCCTCCGAAACCGTTTCTCGAAGGTATTTCGTATGATTCCCCTCCGAAATCCACATCTTCTTCCACTTTCGGGGAAAAGTTGATGCTGATTGGACCGGATTTCGGACCACCATTACCATTACCATTACTATTACCACCGAGACTTAATTCTTGACCGAAGATTTTGGGTAATCCTTTCGGGTGGCATCCATTGAACAAAGTTTTAGCCATTGCTATGAAGCTTTGGTCTTCTGGGATCGACTTAAAAGAACCCATCTCCAAGACTCCTCTTTTAAGCGGGATAAATACGAGTGTCTGAAAGCGTGCTGATTTTGCTAAAAAGGATCTTGATTGGTAATGTTCTTCACAGCTTCTTGTATCAGAAACCCAAACGGATCGACTCGTGTTGAAAGATTGAGAAGGGCTTGAAGGTTTATCAAATGGGAACAGATAAAACATCGAGGTTAAATAAAACATTTCCACATCAGAAACTAAATCCATTTTTGCTACAAGATTTCCTTTTTCGTGTCCCTTAAAACAAGAATGGAGCTTCTGAAGAACCCGTTTTTTCCTATTGGTTCCATGCCCACCACCAGCTTGGGTTTCTGTTGAATCTTTATAATGGCCATCGCCCCAGATTAAAGCGGATTTGCCTGATTTTGAATTGGAAACTTGCCAGAAAATGGAATAATTCCAGTCTGACCCCTCGAGAATCTTTCGAAGCCCATCTTGAACCCCTAAGTCACTTGTTCTTGATCTGAATTCATCGGATAGCTTATTTGAAGCTGACCATAACAAGTAATCGCAAGCTTCACGACCCAATACGTTCTCTATCATGGCTTTATCTTCTTCCTCTAACCCAAATTTGTCTCCCATGTCTGTAAAATGAATTTGTTAAGGATTTTGACCAACGTAAGTGAGCAATAAAACAAAATTTATAAGTCCCCATCTTCATCTCATACTCATTTTTTTACAATTCATGAATCTCGGGGAATTTGGATGATTTTTCTAAAATCTCATAGAAAAGTTCCATAGTTTTTCAGTTTTTTTGTGTATGGGATAAATCATGACTATATAAGCTTTTAACAAGTAAAATGACCAAAATAAACATTCTCAAGGAAAAAAGAAGACTAATTCTTGCCCTCAAAAGTTTTCTACAGCACCATAATCAATTTGTAAACTTTGCCCCTGAAAAGTTTCTAAGATGTTTGGAGATATAGATATGAAATCGTAAGTTAAATAAAATTTTGGCCCAAAATTAGAAACTATAATCAATTTGGGAATTCTGGCATATTTCGTAGATTTTCTGGGTCCATCTGCAAGAACAGAATAACCAAATTCCCAGAATTTATTGCTTTATAGAGCCAAGGCAACTTAAATTTCAGAACATCCAGCGGATTCTGAACCTAAGGCGCATAGATTTCCAGAAAAAAGCAAATTGAACTAGCTGACGGCGGTATTTGTTCATAAAGCTCGCTAAAAAAATCACAATAAGCCCTAGATCTTACAGCAAGAACCGAATTCGACGAATTTTGATGCAAAAAAACAGCAACAGATCAATGGTTTGACAGAGAAGCAAGAAGATATTAGAAATTATACCTTTAAAACAGAGGAAATCGTAGAGAAGATCCGATGAATGGTAGAGAAATATGAAGAAAAGGAAGCAGAGAAAGCAAAATAGTTGTATAGATGCTCGTGTACCATGTGACTGAATCAAAGGCGGTGTGGCGTGCACTTTTGATCCGAAGGACTTTAATTTAACGTGCGAGCCCAAAGGATTGGATAGAACTAAAATAGAAAATTACATTTTTAGTCATATAATTCTACTATTATTTAACATTTGCATTTTCGTTGGAAAAGCAAAAGACAAATGAAATATAAATGTTTGGGTTTGGGTTCATGATTTATAAAGTATATTAACTATATTTTATTTTATAATTGGTTGCTTCTTTTGTATATTATTGATAATTCAATTCATTTATTGTGTTTAAAATGCATCAATAATAAATATAACATGGTAATATGTTATTTACTATTACAACATATATGTTTGTCAGTATAATAATATAATATGGTCATATGTTATCCACTATTAAAATATATATGTTTTTAGTTGGGGCTTACAATGTGTCTTTTACCAATGTCTCCGACGACTTTAACATAGTAAAAAATCCCGACTTCTTTGCCAATTTTCTCAATGGTAAAAAAAAGCCATAATAATAATTATTTTTTTCTTCCAATTAACGGAATGAATAATTACCAAGTACTTTTTGAAATAAGAAAGTCGACACCAGAAAAATTGCAATATTTGCATCGACGAAATCAATCACTTTCCAACATATATTGATTGTAGAGATGAAAACAAATAAAAAACATGATTGGGAATTACCGTGAGTCTCTTTCTCATGATAAAAAAGAAAAATCATAATAATTATATTTACACAAAACTGTAAAATTTGTCTTTATGGTATTCAAAATTTTTTGGATACGATCCAAAAAAAAAATTCATTTACATAGTATGTCCAAAATTAAAGTTTTTCTGTTTATTTAATCCAAAAAAAAAAACTTAAAAATACGGTTATACTTTTTTACTTTCTTTTTTATATTCTTTTTTTCTACTTTTTCAAATACCATTTTAATTTAAAGAGAAAAAAATAATTATCTCTCTCTCTCTCCATGGAACCAAGAACAAATACACACAAAAGAAACACACTTATATGAATACGGAATGTGGAATACCAAAAAAAACTCAGAAAATAAACACAAAATCGTTTGTTCTTCAAAATTAATTTTGGAACACGAAATCGTTCAATCACCAAAATCATATTACAATTACCATAGAGATTAGATTATAGTTTTTCTAAGAATGAGAGATTAAACCTAGAAGTAACAATGTAGGTTCAATCCAAGAGTTTGAAGAAGAATCGAAGTGTTGATGCCTTGTATGTCTTGAGAAAGAATTTAAGTGTCGATGCCCTTGGCGAGAAGTGGCGGCATGATGATGATCACATCCAGTGAAGCTTCGATTCAGGCAAACCAGCTCCAAAGGTTGTTGTCGATGGAATCATTAGAGAAATTAAACACATATCAAATCCAGTTTGTTTCTCATCGCTCATTCATCTCCTTTGGTCATGGATTTGCCCTTATCCCTCTTATATCGTTGCTCTACCCTTCCTATTCCTCGCCTCACACCATCCTCTTCCTCGCCTCACACCAGTGACACCTACCACCAAACCTAGTAAAAGTAAATGAAACAAGTAGATGAACTAAAAATCTGAAATGCCTAAATTAGGGTTCCCTCGCTCCAAATCAATCAAATAATTTGAAACATCCCAAAAATACAGTCCAAAATTTTCATTTTTAAATCATCATTAAAACCATAAATATCATTACCATAATATAAAATCATAAACCATGTATCTCAAAATATCATAATATATGTCAACGTATCAAAATCTCATATCAATTTGTGGTGTGTGCCATGCGATCATCCCGAGTCCTTCCCTTTCCTAACTGAAGTACCTGAAACCAAACTAAAAATTATAAGCACGAAGCTTAGTGAGCTCCCCCATCCTACCACATACCATACAATAACACATACTGGGCCTTGCCCACTGCACCAGGCCTCGCCCGACATTGGACCGAAGCCCGGTATACATATATCATAATAACAACACGTAACACATAAATATATAACATGTAACATGTAAAGCTTCCTCAGGCTTACCCCGGCATCGGATCGAAGTCCGGAACACATAACATATAAGTTATATCTTCATCGGGCTTGCCCGGACATTGGACCGAAGTTCGGAACACACAAATAATACATGCAAGAATCACGAAGACATCAAGCATACAACATTCCTCGGCTTGCCCCGATATTGGACCGAGGTTCGGTACATATAAACTGCATTGGGCTAACCCCGACATCGGGCCTAAGTCCGACATATACTAACATACATAAACGGGCCGACATTGGGGCCTTCGACCCGTTCCTACTGGAGGAAAACTCACCTTGCAAAGTTGTCTGTAAAATCTCGCGGTGAGGAATATATGGTAGCTACTCCAAAGACTCCCTGGCTATAAAATCACATTAATACTTAGTCAAGATCTGATAATCCTTCACAGGATAAAATGACCAATATACCCTTGGTCAAGGTCAACGCTCTAGTCAAATTCAAAGCTAGGGTTAACTCCCAGTCAACCCAAATCGTCGAATTCTATGCTATCCAGTTTCGTGATAACCGAGTCAACTCGTCAAGTCCCTTCACAGACTCGTCGAGTTCCATCTTGTACAAAATCGGGACAAAACGAGTCAACTCGTCAAGTCCATTCACAGACTCGATGAGTTCTTTAGTTTCCTAGTCTTAATCACATCCATCTAGCTGAATCACCTCCTAACTCAACGGGTTCACTCAGAATCAGAGAAGGTTAGGGGAACCACGACTCGGCTCGCCTAGTTGTATGAACAATTCGTCGAGTCCCTCATAGGACAAATCCATAAATTCAACTTTAATTAGTTTCAACGTTTCTAACTCACAAATCTGGACTCCTTAGGCTAACATTACACGTAAAGTTGCTAACTTTACGTGCATGCATGGTGTTATGAGGCTAAAACACCAATATCAAGCAAAAATAGAGGTCTACATCATGGAGTAGGGCCATGGCTGAATAAAGGTGGAAACTTTAAGCTTCTAGAGCTCAAAAGTGCCCATATCTGGAGTCCTTACTTCACCAAGAGTTCAAATCTCGGAAATGACCTTGGAAATGGTCCAAAAGTGACAACATGCAATCCTAGAAGAAGATCTAAGTGAAAAGAAGCCAATGTAAAAGCTTTATACCTCCAACGGGTCTGAAATGCAACACAAGCTCTAGATCTACTGCCTTTCTTGAATCACCAAGGGTTTCCTTCCTTCTCCTAGCTTCAAACCACACAAATGGAAAGAAAATCTTAAGAACACATAAGGGCTGATTAGGGTTTCGAGAGTAGGATGTAGAGGTGATGGACGCTAGGGTGGAGGCCTGATATGATGCTTAAATATGTTGCAAACCCTAAATATTAGGGTTTCCTCTTGATGGACCTACTCGTCGAGTCAAGGCTCTCGACTCGTCGAGTAGACCACTTAAATTATACGTCCAAACTAGCATCTGCTCGATGAGTTAGGGCTACCAACTCGTCGAGTAGCTCTTACAAAATAAATACTTAAATAAATTAAATGCGTACCAGGAACGGGATGTTACATAATTCATGATTGGGTTTGAAAACACAATTCATGCCAAAGATTTCAAAAAAGGAAAAACGAGAATCAATATGAACCGTTAGATTTCTCTATGCATAGATGGGTTGTACCAAATTGACCTTGGCCTAATTTGCGTCAGATTATGCATACATTATTGAAGGATGGAAGTTTTTTTTTCTTGAGTAATCAGTTGGGTTGTGGGTTCGATGATGATGGTGGAATTGATTTCTTCACCAAAGCATTAACACAACAAGAAAGAAGTATTTAGGACCAGTTCCCTCTTATCTAGAGAGAGAGAGAGAGTGTGTGGGGTTGGGGGATAATTATTATTATCTTTTCTTTTTATTTTTAAATTAAATTATTAAAATAGTATTTGAAAAAGTAGAAAAAATATAAAAAAGAAAGTAAAAGGGTATAACCGTCTTTTTCAAGTTTTTTTTTTTTTGATAAAAAACACAGAAAAACCTTGATTTTGGACATTCTATGCAAGTGGAAAACTTTTTAGACCATATCTAAAGTTTTTTAAATATCATAAGGACCAATCTTGCAGTTTTGTCTTATATTTATTTTCCAATGAACGAAATGAACAACCAAACCATCAAGTACTTTTTGAAATAAAAAAGTAAAAATGAGCAAAATTGCCCTCTTTGTACCGACTAACGCAATCACTCTCCAACGTATATAATTTAATTACATAGATGAAAACAAACAAAAACCACAAATAGTTACAAGTAATAATCTATTAATTTCCTTTAGCTTTTATTGTATGTCTTTCCGGCTAATGATTATATGTAAACATTTGTGACCATACGTATGAATGCATATACGTAATTATGTATTTCGAAGCAAAATTTTATAACTATATATGATTTATTCTTGTAGTATATAATATTTTCAAATTCGTTGATGCTTATTAGTTTGTATTTGTAACAATAGTGAAGTTTCAAACTTTGGTCAAAACACAGTTGTTATTGTCTTGATTTTTATGGTATGTAATGGTGTAAAATATTGGTGTCTTTTGGAGATACTTGTGTTGTTAAATTAGAGTTCTAGCTAAAATTTGATAAGTTTGTTATGAAAAAGAAGTGCTTGAAAAATGAAATTGAAGTCTTCATTGTTGCTTATTCAAGTTGTGTGGAAACAACACTTAAATTTTCACCCACACCCTCATAAAAAATTGAGGCTTGATTTTAACGAGCAGTCGAGCATAAAAAACTTGCTTAGGCTATGCATGTGATTTTAGAGTATAAATTACAATATTCGAAAGTTTAGAAGATCAAAGATATGACTATAGATTAAGAACAAAAGAAATGAAATTGGATCAGGTTAAACTCTTACGACCATAGTCGGGAACTCAAGATCCTTAGATCTCAATGCATATATTTGATTTAGAAATGGTCCTAGTGTGATAAGGATCAATTTTTACTTATCAAATCTTACGATTTTAAGATTTTAATATCAAAATCAGAATCTTTAATAACATTGATTTGAATTTTAGATATTTTCCTTTCTATATGTTTCTTATTTACCAAAAAAATGTTAAATTTATTGATTCGTGTTTGCTTTTCTTTTTTAATAACAATATCACACCACATGTAAATTAAAATAAATAAATTATAAAAAGTGCTTAGATCTTATCAAACAAACAAAACACCTAGTTAATTAGTTGTTTTTATTAGATCATATACCAAATTAAACATTGTGCTTTGTTTTATACATGTTTTCTTAGAACGACAACATTATATTAAGAATTAGCAAAAGTGTAACGCCCCGATTCTCAGGTATTGATTTCTTTTGTTATAAGATTGTTTTGATTTCAAGGTTTACTCGACGAGTTGGTTGCTCGACTCGTCGAGTAGCAGCGGGTTGGTCCACTTGTTTAAGTAACCTACTCGCCGAGTCAAAGTAGGGACTCGACGAGTAGGAGATGGAGGATGAAACCCTAATTTCTGGGGTTTTGCACCCTATTTAAAGGATCATTTGGCCTCCCCAACCTCCTTTCTACAGCCTCTTGTCATTCCAAACCCTAAATTCGTGCATGTGTGTGCTTTCTTGGTGTGTTAAGCTTTGAATAAGGATTTTGGTGAGAAAAGCTTGGGGAAAACAAGTGGTTAGAAGTAAGGAACTCATGGTGGATTAGAGATCTACATCAGTGGGCAACCTTTTTGAAGGTATTTAGTTGTTACCTTGGCTCATCTCTTCCTAGATCTCTTTTGGATGGTTTTTAGAAAGATTTTCTTGTGTTTGAGTTAAGATTTGAAGTTGCAACCTCAGATCTGAACTCTTTTTGGTCTTTAAGTCCATAAAGTTGCCAGCTTTGGCAATTATGAACCTCCCCTCAAGTGCAAAACTTCTTTGCAAGCTTCGTTTTTTCATTTTAAGGCTTTAGAGCTTTGCACGCACGTAAAGTTTGCAACTTTACGTGATAACCATGCCTTGGGAAGTTGGATCTGCAATATGGAGCCTTTGCATGGCTTAAAAAGCATCTGTACGGATGAAGGACTAAAGGGACTCGACGAGTGGCATTGGCCTCCCCAGACTCCCCTCTAAAGCCTCTTGTTATTCCAAACTCTAAATTCGTGTATGTGTGTACTTTCTTGGTGTGTTAAGCTGTGAAGAAGGATTTTAGTGAGAAAATCTAGGGGAAAACAAGTGGTTAGAAGTAATGAACCCGTGGGGAATCAGATATCTACTTCACTGGGCACCCTTTTTGAAGGTATTAAGTTGTTACCTTGGCTCATCTCTTCCTAGATCTCTTTTGGATGGTTTTTAGAAAGTTTTTCTTGTGTTTGAGCTAAGATCTGAAGTTGAAACTTTAGATCTGAACTCTTTTTGGTCTCTAAGTCTATAAAGTTTCCAGCTTTGGCAAGTATGAACCTCTCCTTAACTGCAATACTTCTTTTCAAGCCTAGCTTTGTCATTTTAAGTCTTCAAAGCTTTGCATGCACGTAAAGTTTGCAACTTTACGTGATAAGCATGCCTTGTGAAGTTGGATCTGCAATATGGAGCCTTTGCATGGCTTAAAAAGCATTTGTATGGATGAAGGACCGAAGGGACTCGGCGAGTGGCATGGTCGACTCTGCGAGTCCAATGAATATTGACGTGGGCTCGGCGAGTCCGATGATGGACTTGGTGAGTCGGATGGGGTTTTCCCAACTTTTGGACATATATGAACTTGGCGACTGCAAGGGAAACTCGACAAGTCGGGCAAGGATTTTACGTCCTCAAACCTTAGGAACTCGACGAGTCACTCTAGTGACTCGACGAGTAACTGAGGGTACTCGACGAGTTGAGGTCAACATGGATTATTGACCTTGTCAGTTAACTTTGAATTTAACTAAGGGTTGACCAATGGTCTTCTGGGGACGTTTTGGGATGTTGGAAATTTACAAGTATGGTTATGTTATGCTAGTATGATCTGTTAGATCGATATCCTAGAGGGTACGATAATATTATGTGGTATGTGGTATGATCTGTTAGATCGGTGTCTTGGGAGATAGGATGGTATTATGTGATATGTGGTATGATCCATTAGATCAGTTATTATCTATAGACTGTTATGTGATTATATGTTATTTGTCCACATGTTTGTTTGGCAGTTGAGGCTTATCTCCTTTGTGCGAAAGCCAACAGACATGGGCATTCCAACCTGTTGGTTGTGGGTCGTGAGTATTCCATCCCGAGGATAATTGGACTCATAATATGTGGGCATTCCAACCTATTGGTTGTGGGCCTAGGGCATTCCATCCCACAGATGATTGGACCCATAGTATATTGGCATTCCAACTTGATGGTTAAGGGCCTAGGGTATTCCCACCCGATGGTTGACTGGACCCATAGTATGTTGTTTATGATTATATGTGTATTGCTGTGAGTATGATTATTTTGAGGGAACTCACTACGCTTTCGGGCTTAAAGTTTCTGTTTATTGTTTCAGGTACATCCGGGGACCGCGGCAAGGTGAAGGCGTGATCGTATAGCACTTCATGTTTTATTATTGTTTCTGGGGAAAACTTTGATATATACTATTATGGAAACAAATTTGTAATAACTATTGGTTTTAAATGTTTTTGAAAAGCTTTAAATTGGTCTAAATTTTATGGGTGTTACAAGTTGGTACTAGAGCCTTGGTTTGAGTGAATTGGGGGAACATTCGTATGAATCCAGTCTCAAATCGAGGGAAGATTTTCAAAATAAGTAAAGGAGGATGCATGGTGTGTGATCAATCGGAGCCAGTAAGTAAACCCTAAAATACCGTACATTTATTTGATTATGTGATATGTTAGAACATGATGCTAGTACTAGGCAAGGGATCTTCAGGAATTGCATGATAGAATTGCATGATTATATGATGCTTGCTATTCTAGGGATTTCCTTATATGGGATTAACATCATTATTATAGTTGCTTGTGTATGTATCACGGCTGTACATAATTAAGATCTTATAGCCCAAGAATGTTTGATTTGGCCTTACGTTCTGTTCTAATTGATTAGGGCTTAGGTTAGGATCCAATATTCGAAAGTCTATAGGATCCAACATTATGTATGGTTAGCATACGCTAGTGTTGCAGGGGTTGGTGGAAGTCTCATGGATGAGCGAGGTCGTGCGACCACCATATGCATAGATAGTGTTAGGGTGTTGTGATGCTACTTGAGACAAATATGGGTAGGTGTGGAAGGTAGTATGGGCCCGTACTACTGAAAGCATAGGACCCATACGCGTAGCAAGGAAGTCACAACCTCTAGGGTTTAGTTGGAAGTTGGTTCCCAGTTATTTACGCGAATTTTCTGATATCTTCATGTTATATTTTTAGTATGGTGGTTACGAGGCGTTTTGTGTCTGGATCCGGATCGGGATCAGGGCAGGGCGATCAGGAGGCCCCAACAGAACTTGAGGTTATCGTCCAGGATGAGCCAGTGTTGACAGAGGATCGAGTCAGGGATATCATCCGTGATGAGGTGGTCGAGATTGTTCGGGTCAAATCCCGGAGTTGTTTGGGTCTATCAAGACCGCTATGATGGAGTACTTAGATGACAGATACGCAACCCTTAAGGAGACGGCTGCCGCTGCAGGTGCATCAGCTGTAACAACGACAGGAGGTGGAGTAGGAGCCGGTCGGGGCTTCCAGTACAGGGACTTCGAAAACACGAAGCCCCTTACTTTTGATGGGACTCAGGACCCCATCAAGGCTATGAGGTGGGTTTCCGATGTGGAGGGATGTTTCTTTACCTGCTCATGTCCTGTTGACTAGAAGGTCAGGTGCGCTCTGAACCTGCTTAGGTCTGGAGCCAAGGACTGGTGGAGGTTGACGACAGGACCGTACACTGATGATCAGAGAGTTGCGGTTACGGTTATTTGGTAGAGTAGTTTCAGGATACGTTCTGCGCCCAATACATTCCACTCGTTGAGCAGGAACGTTTGGCTCAAGAATTTTTGAGTTTGAGACAGGATGGGGAGTCGGTTACGGAGATCACCCGTATGTTCACTGAGAAGGAAATGTTATGCCCAGAGTTTGCTTCCAAGTAGGTTCAGATGACTCGTCATCTGAGCATGCTCAAGACCGATATTTGATAGTTTGTGTCTACCCAAAGATGTGATACTCTTCTAGAGTTACAGGAGGCCACAAAGCGACATGAGTTGGAGATCGAGTTGTAGTTGAAGGAGTAGCGACAAGCCCCGACACAGTCGCAGCCGACACTAAAGCAGTCTAAGACCTTTGATACTGGGATTGGGGGACAACCCGTCCGCACTTGTGGAAAGTGCGAAAAGGCTCATTTAGGGATGTGCCGATCAGGGAGTGGGTGCCACCGATGTGGCAAGCAGGTCCATTTGGCCAAGGATTACATACAGCAAGCTCGGGCTTCCAGAGTCAGACTTTGTTATCATTGTGAGCAGGTGGGCCATATAAAGGCCCAATTCCCTCTTCTAGACACCAAGTCGGTGCAGGCTTCAGCGTCGGCTACTTTGAGGATTGCGAATGGGAGGCTAGTTAAGTCAGAGCCTCTGAAGGCATAGGGTCGTGCCTTCCATCTTACAGCCGAGGAGGCCAGGGCAGCGCCAGATGTGGTTGCTAGTATATTTCTATCCTTTATCTCATTTATTATATATGTGTTATGCTTATTTGTTGTACCTGTGTTTAGGTACGTTTTTAGTGAGTTCATTACTTGTATTGGTTCTATTTGAATTGGGGGTGATTTGGTCTTTCGTATCTCAGAAATTTAGTAGGAAGTTCAGTGTGCCAGTGGGCGAGCTAGAGTGTCCGTTGTGAGTCTCTATCGCCAACGAACATGGAGTTTCTACTTCTTTGGTCTACTGAGGATGCGAGTTGGAAATCTTCGGAGTGTCCTTTTCGATAGATTTGATTCTGATTCCCATGGGAGAAGTATGCGTGATTGTGGGGATGGAGTGGCTTAGCTGATTTGGTTCCATGATAGATTGTGAGGGTCAGCGGGTTGTAGTTCGAACCCCAAGTGGGAGAGAACTGATTGTATATCGAGAGGGCACCAGAGTGGGATCAGGGTTCTATTCAGCTGCCAGGGCTCGACAGTATATTCAGCACGGGTGTGCGGGTTTACTGGCATATATGGTGGATACGCGAGCCAGGGATCATATTTAAATTTCATAGGTTCCAGTAGTCAGGGAGTTTACAGATGTGTTTCTGGAGGAGTTTCCAGTGATACCTCCGGAGAGGCAGGTCGAGTTTCGAATTGACCTGGTTTCGGGTGCGGCCCCTGTCGCCAAGGCGTCGTACCGGTTAGTAACACCCGAGATGCGGGAGTTGTCATCACAGCTGCATGAATTGTTGGGCAAGCAATTCATTCGACCTAGAAATTCTCCATAGGGAGCACTGATCTTCTTTGTGAGGAAGAAGGACCGATCACAACGGATGTGCATTGATTATAGGGAGTTGAACAAGTTGATGGTGAAGAACCGTTATCCATTCCCTAGGATATATGACCTCTTTGATCAGTTATAGGGTGCATCTTGGTTCTACAAGATAGATTTGAGGTCGGGGTATCATTAGGTTCGGGTCATAGAGAAGGACGTGGAGAAGACCACGTTTTGAACTCGTTATGGTCATTACGAGTTCGTAGTGATGCCATTTGGGCTCACCAACGCGCCAACAGTATTTATGGACCTGATGAATCGGGTCTGCAGACTGATGCTTGATCGTTCGGTCATAGTGTTTATTGATGATATCTTGGTATGTTCCAAGACCCGAGAGCAGCACGAGGAGCACCTCAGGGAGTTATTGGGAGTTCTAAGATGAGAACGGTTGTATGCTAAGTTCTCAAAGTATGAGTTTTAGTTGCGAGAGGTCCAGTTCCTAGGACATCTCGTTAATCAGGAGGGGATTTTGGTCGACCCAGCCAAAATCGAGGCAGTCATGCAATGGGAGGTGCCAAGATCTCCCTGGATATCAGGAGTTTTCTTGGATTAGCAGGGTACTACTGGAGATTCATTCGAGATTTCTCCAAGATTGCAATACCCCTCACTCGTCTGACGAGGAAGGGAGTGGACTTCTGGTGGGGCCCTGAGCAGCAGAGGGCGTTTGAGACCCTCCGTCAGCAGTTGTGCGAGGCTCCAGTTTTGACTCTCCCGGAGGGAGTTGAGGATTTTGTGGTGTTCTGTGATGCATCTATCATAGGATTAGGGGCGGTCCTCAGGCAGATAGGACGAGTGATAGCCTACGCGTCGCGGCAGCTGAAGCCGCATGAGATGAGATACCCTACGCATTATTTAGATATGGGAGCGGTGGTGTTCGCTCTTAAAATATGGAGACACTACCTATATGGGGTCTGTTGTACCATATACATAGATCACAAGAGCTTGAGACACATCATGGATCATCTGAAGCTGAATATGGGGCAGTGCAGGTGGCTGGATGTAGTCAATGACTATGATTGTGAGATCCTTTACCACCCCGATATAGTGAATGTAATGGCGAATGCCTTAAGCCACAAGTCAGCTGGGTCATCCACCCCAATGATATATATGAGGATAGCGGTGGATTCTCTGCTTGTGAATTTGATCAGAGATGCTCAGGTTGAGGGCATGCAACCTGAGAATTGGAAGTTGGAGAGGATCATGGGTGAGAACACCCGATTTATGCAGGATAGTTGAGGATTATTGACTCGATGTGGTCAGGTATGGGTTTCGATGTCTGGTGGGGTCAGACAGATAGTCATGGAGGAGGCTCATTAGTCTCATTTCTCTATCTACCCGGGGGCCACCAAGATGTACAGAGACATGAGTTTGAGTTATTGGTGGCCATGTATGAAGCGAGAAATCGCTTGGTATGTCGAGAGATGCTTGACCTGTAGGATGGTCAAGGCCAAGCATCAGAGGCCGCATGGTATGTTGCAGCCCCTGGAGATTCCCATGTGGAAATGGGAGCAGATCACGATGGATTTCATTAGGAAACTGTTGAGGACGATGAATGGGTTTGATGCTATATGGGTCATTGTAGATCGATTGACCAAGAGTGCCCATTTCTTGGCTATACGGGAGATTTCTTAGGCCGAGAAGTTGGCCTACGTGTATGTTCGCGGGATCGTTTCTCGCCATGGGGTTCTGGTCTCCATTGTTTCCGACCGAGATGTTAGATTTACCTCCCATTTCTGGCATAAGTTCCACGAGGAGCTAGGCACACGAATGCATTTTAATACAACATTTCATCCACAGACCGACGGTCAGAGAAAGTGGACCATCCAGACCCCCGAGGATATGTTGAGGGTGTGTGTCATTGACTTAAGTGGGAGCTGGGATTCCCACCTACCCCTTGCGGAGTTCGCCTACAACAACAGCTATCATTCCAGCATCGACGCCCCGCCTTTTCAGATGTTGTATGAGCGGAGATGTCGCACCTCTATTTGTTGGGGTGAGGTTAGACATAGGGTGATGGGACGGATGGAGGTAGTTTTTCATACTACCCAGAAGATTCAGCGTATTAGGCAGCGATTGCAGACCGCTCATAGTCGGCAAAAGAGTTACGTCGACAGGCGCCGATTGGAGTTAGAGTTTCAGGTGGGTGATATGGTACTCCTGAAGGTCTCACCCTGGAAGGGTGTGATCCGCTTCAGGAAGAGTGGTAAATTGGGTCCTCGCTTTATTGGACCGTTCAGGATTGTTGCTAGGGTTGGCAAGGTGGTATACAGGCTAGAGCTACCGGAGGAGCTTAGCCGGATCCACAAGACTTTCCACATTTCGCAGTTGTGAAAGTGCATTATGGATTAGGAGTTAGTGGTGTCGTTGGATGATATTTAGGTCGATGAGTGCCTGAATTACGTGGAGAGACATGTGGCCATACTGGAAAGGAAGAAGAAAGTCCTGCAGAACAAGGAGATACCTTTGGTGAAGGTGCAGTGGGAGCATCGGAGGGGATCCGAGTGGACGTGGGAGCTGGAGGCAGAGATACGGGAGCACTATCCAACGTTGTTCACCTCAGCGCTCTTCGAGGACAAAGTCTAGTTCAAGTGAGGGGGAATTGTAACGCCCCGATTCCCAGGTATTGATTTCTTTTGTTATAAGATCTTTTTGATTTCAAGGTCTACTCGACGAGTTGGTTGCTCGACTCGTCGAGTAGTAGTGGGTTGGTCCACGTGTTTAAGTGACCTACTCGCCGAGTCCAATGAGGGACCCGACGAGTAGGAGCTGGAGGATGAAACCCTAATTTTTGGGGTTTTGCACCCTATTTAAAGGATCATTGGCCTCCCTAGCCTCCCATCTACAACCTCTTGTCATTTCAAACCCTAAATTTGTGTGTGTGTGTGTGTGCTTTATTGGTGTGTTAAGCTTTGAAGAAGGATTTTTGTGAGAAAATCTTGGGGAAAACAAGTGGTTAAAAGCAAGGAACTCGTGGGGAATCAGAGATCTACTTCAGTGGGCACCCTTTTTGAAGGTATTAAGTTGTTACCTTGGCTCATCTCTTCCTAGATCTCTTTTGGATGTTTTTTAGAAAGTTTTTCTTGTGTTTGAGCTAAGATCTGAAGTTGAAACTTTAGATCTGAACTCTTTTTGGTCTCTAAGTCTATAAAGTTTCCAGCTTTGACAAGTATGAACCTCTCCTTAACTGCAATACTTCTTTTCAAGCCTAGCTTTGTCATTTTAAGGCTTCAGAGCTTTGCATGCACGTAAAGTTTGCAACTTTATGTGATAAGCATGCCTTGTGAAGCTGTTACCTTGGCTCATCTCTTCCTAGATCTATTTTGGATGGTTTTTAGAAAGCTTTTCTTGTGTTTGAGCTAAGATCTGGAGTTGCAACTTTAGATCTGAACTCTTTTTAGTCTCTAAGTTCATAAAGTTTCCAGCTTTGACAAGTATGAACCCCCCCCCCCCCTAAAGTGCAAGACTATTTGCAAGATTAGTTTTGTTATTTTAAGGCTTTAGAGCTTTGCATGCACGTAAAGTTTGCAACTTTACGTGATAAGCATGCCTTGTGAAGCTGGATCTATAATATGGAGCCTTTGCATGGCTTAAAAAGCATTTGTATGGATGAAGGACCGAAGGGACTCGACGAGTGGCATGGTCGACTCGGCGAGTCCGATGAATATTGTCGTGGGCTCGGCGAGTCCGATGAGGGACTTGGTGAGTCGAATGGGGTTTTCCCAACTTTTGGACATATATGAACTTGGCGATTGCAAGGGAAACTCGACAAGTCGGGCAAGGATTTTACGTCCGCAAACCTTAGGAACTCGACGAGTCACTCTAGTGACTCGGCGAGTAACTGAGGGTACTCGACGAGTTGAGGTCAACAGGGATTATTGACCTTGTCAGTTAACTTTGACTTTGACTAAGGGTTGACCAGTGGTCTTCTGGGAACGTTTTGGGATGTTGGAAATTTACAAGTATGGTTTTACAATGAATATAGGTGGTGGAGTTTGTGGCAGTGATATGAGAGTTTGAGCTTATCTTACGAGTCAACAGTTGCGAGGTGAGTTATCCTCCCTATACTCAGGGGTTTAAGGCACTAAGGACGACCCTTTGGATTTTTATCTGGTTATGTTATGCTAGTATGATATGTTAGATCGATATCCTTGAGGGTACGATAATATTATGTGGTATGTGGTATGATCTGTTAGATCGATGTCTTGGGAGATAGGATGGTATTATGTGCTATGTGGTATGATCCGTTAGATCAGTTATTGTCTATAGACTGTTATGTGATTATATGTTATTTGTCCACATGTTTGTTTGGCAGTTGAGGCTTATCTCCTTTATGCGAAAGCCAACAGACATGGGCATTCCAACCTGTTGGTTGTGGGTCGTGAGTATTCCATCCCGAGGATGATTGGACTCATAGTATGTGGGCATTCCAACCTATTGGTTGTGGGCCTAGGGTATTCTATCCCATGGATGATTGGACTCATAGTATGTTGGCATTCCAACTTGATGGTTAAGGGCCTAGGGTATTCCCACCCGATGGTTGACTGGACCCATAGTATGTTGTTTATGATTATATGTGTATTGCTGTGAGTATGAGTATTTTGAGGGAACTCACTACGCTTTCGGGCTTAAAGTTTCTGTTTATTGTTTCAAGTACATCAGGGGATCGCGACAAGGTGAATGCGTGATCGTACAACACCTAATCTTTTATTATCATTTCTGGGGAAACTCTGATATAGACTATTTTTGAAACAAATTTGTAATAACTGTTG
Organism: Lactuca saligna; assembly: GCF_052625555.1. Classification (NCBI taxonomy): domain Eukaryota; kingdom Viridiplantae; phylum Streptophyta; class Magnoliopsida; order Asterales; family Asteraceae; genus Lactuca; species Lactuca saligna. Next base: position 7,056,229 of record NC_136425.1, on the reverse strand, counting down.
GTTTTAAATGTTTTTGAAAAGTTTTAAATTGGTCTAAATTTTATGGGTGTTACAAAAAGCTAGAAGGAAAACACATTAAGTAATTACAAAAATCGAATTTTGCACCACTCAACCCTTGTGACCATGGAGGTTCATCTGCAGTGACTCTAGGGCATGAGGTAAAGTTTCATGTTTGCAGCGGGGAATTAGTCGGTGTGCGAAAGTTGGCCTGGAAACCCTCATTAGGGAAGTTCTCTTTCCAAAAAAATCAAAATTTACACCCAACTGATCCACTCAATACTAAGCTTAGTACATATAGAAGAAACCCACAAATAAGACTGAGATCAGATGAAATCCCAAAGCACCGCCTTGACATGTTAGATCTTTGCGGACAACAATTTATTCCGAAATGACCAAATCACCCAGAATAAAGTAAGAACAACTGCATCTATACATCTCTTCAATTGGAGAAACAACTGAACTGGATCAATCCAAGATAACCAATCTGAAATATACGAAAAAAACTGGCAAATCCAACTTCCACCGTCTAGCAAGAAGACTCCATAAATCCAACGTCATCCCACAAGAAAAAAAATATGATTAACCGTTTCAACATCAGCATCACAAATTGGACACTACACACAACACATAACTAACATCAATACCAAGTCTATCCAAGATTAACTCTAGTAGACACCTTATTCAAGTTCAACCTCCAAAAAAGCGTATTACATTTGGAAGGGATTAATCGATTCCATTTAGACAGCTGAGGAGCAGCCTCTAAGATAATAGAATCAATCAACGCTCGAGCTCGAGCTGAAGCAACTGTGAAACCCACATAAGGGTCAATCGACCACTCCCAAGAATCCTCATAGTAACATGAGTAAGGCATGATCTCAACGGCTCATATTGAAGCATCACGTCGCCTCCTCTAGGAGGCCTTTTAAAAACCGAGAACCAATCGACCAGCCGAATCCGATCAAAACCATACAAAGCTTATACAAATGTAAGGCATAAACCCTTGGAAACCGTTCTTTAAAAGAAAGATTTGTATTTGTTTCAATTAATAAACATTTTAAATCTATATTTGATACGTGTAAGTAAGTTAATTGATTCGATAAAGATAAATAATGTTTCCGTACATATAACTCTTAGAAGGAAAAACTATAAGTAATAATTCATATAATTTTGCTTCTAAACTTATCTATAATAATAATTATAATAGTCTTTATATTTTTTTTTACTAATAGTATTTCGTAGTTATTTGACAAAATGCTTTTAAATATTAGTAGTTTTTTTTTTAATATTAGTAGCTTTTTTTTATATGCTATATTTGACTTTTGACTAATTGAGTCTCAATCATCTAATAATCCGTTTACTAATAAGTAATCCCGTTGAAGTAGACAACCCCAAGTTATTACAACACTAGAATATTCCGTTCTATATTTCTCACATATATTATGGTGGACTACTTAACGTTATGCTGCCAATTTAGCCATTTAAATAGTGTATCGTGATTTTTTTTTTTTTGAGTTATATAAGATTTAAACATATAATAGGGATATAAATATAAGATTTAAACATATAATTGTATTGTTATATTAAAAAGTTTCAGTAATTTGGTTCAGACCATTTGTTTTGAAATTTGAAGTGTCTTTTTCTATTTATCATAATTTGAGTATTTTGGCAAGTTTTAACGCTAATGTTTGGGGAAATCCTTCTTTTTCTAATAATAGAGAAACGATCTTTTAAGACTTATTTGTGGATTAAGATCGCAACTTAGTTTCATCAACTTTGTGTTTGGAACTTGGAAGTATATGAATATGATGATGAATTCTTTGATAAAGCAAAGACATGCAAAAAACGATTTTCATTTTTATTTTTGAAAGAGATTTATTAATATTTATTATATAATCACCCCAAACTTTCTAAGTTCTAACGGACCGTTGACGTTTTTTTTTTCATTTTTTATTAGTTTTCTATTTTTTTATTAGTTTTCTTAATCTTTGAACTAGACCAGATTGGACAAAACAAAATTTGAAGTTTTGAACTCCAAATGACCAAATTAAGTAAAATCTCTTATAAATGAGTTATACTGGATGAATAAAACCCCAAATTTTACATAAAAATGACCTTTAAACTAAAAAAAAAAATGTCTACCAACACATCATTGTCATACATATACACATGGTGTTTACACTTTTAACATATATTTCCATCCAAACTACAACATCCAAAATGAACAAGAAATCATAATTCCAACTACAAAATAATAAAGAGATTGGAAAATAAAATAAATAAATGAAACCTATTTTTCCAGTGAGAAAACATCATTTTGCACTCGTCATACGCTTGCTATCAGAACAGCATACTGCACCATATGCAAGGAACCATGTCAACATTAGTACAAAATTTCTTGTGAGATGATTAAAATATGCTTATATATATATATATATATATATATATATATATATATATATATATATATATATACACACACACCAATAACAAAACTATAAAAATATTACTAATTTCATGATAAAAATATGTATATGATACATACTGCACCTGCTAATAAATGCACGTGTGACGACGTCCATTTGCATTTTATAAAAATGGGTAATAGCTGCAAACTGCATCAAGATACAGAAATTTATATATATGAGACATTATCAAGTATAAAATTTCAGAATATTAATGTGAAAAAAAAAAAAATTGTTAAATAGGTAAAGAGTTGGTGCCTTAATACATTAAGTCAGTTTTTTTTTTTTTGCTTAATCCGTTGAGTCGCTTTCTCATGATTAAGTTTCTAACCTATTAAGCAGATTAAGTTAAAAGAAAAAGTCCCTTACCTCGGTTTTTGTAGAAGGATTTATCCTATCAATTGCTAGAAATGCCTCTTTTATCAACCATAAGTCTTCTCAAATCTTGTAGTTGATGAGTTATTTCTTGAATAAATTCAAGGCCCTCACTTCCATGGAGTGAGTTACAGGCATGTTTAACAAGCTCAATATCAGCCTGTAAACCTTCAATCTTTTCTTTAAGCTCTAAAAGCTCATGCTCCATGGTGGCTGAATCAATTTCATGGCATTTATCAAAAACCCCATTAGATGTCGCTGAATCTTTAGGTGTTAAAAAGCTGTTGTCATCATTCAAATGATCACCACCATCACACAGTTGATGAAGCTTCTTTTCCAGTGTCGATAAGGATTCCAAAATGTACCTTTTTTCATTCTCAAAGATGATAATAGGAACATGGATACTCCCCATTGATAAATCCCCGTATCTGATTCTATATTGTTCCAATTCATCCAACAAATCTTGAATTTCATTCTCTTTTTCTTCCACAAGCTCGTTAGCTTTCTGTAAAGCTTCCATATCATATTCCGCTTGTTCTTCCATCATTCTCAAGTACTGTAAGGCCTCCATTTGAAGAGAAGCTTTTTCTTGTTGTAACCTTGTGATCATGTTCATGGCATGATTTGCAGCTATTGTTGCAGCGTTTCTTTCGGCTTCTAATTCTGATTGCAACAATCTCAAGCATCTGACGTCATCTTCTGCCTTTTTTTTCACTATCTCCACAATACCATCAACCTCCATTTCAGTGTAAGTACTTCCATCCAAAGATCTCGCATCCATTCTTTCTGAACACATTGAGCATGCATCGGTTCTGATATTAGTAGATGAATCTGCGTCTTTTGTGGGGATCAATGGAGGCAAATGTTTCTTATCCCTTTCGGTTTCTAGGTGGTCATGTCTTTTGGGTTTTTCAGCATGGAATTGGCGCTCTGGTGAAAGAGAAGGACTAGGTTTAATTTGGGATTTTGACCACTTTTCTTCTTGTGAACCATATCCAATCGAGGAATTTGGTGTTAAAGATTTAGAACGGCTTCTTATACTGTCATCAAGATGCATCTCTAGAAGTACGGATCCTAAATCGTTAGCACTTTGGGAGTTTCTTGAAAAGATTGCGTATCGGTTTCGACTTCCCGTGTCATTAGAGTAAACAGGATCATCAAACGCATCATACCAGTTAGTGTTATCCATTGATAAATCACCTCCACCTCCACCTCCACCATTGTTGCCTGATTGTTGCAGTGGCCTCTTACCTTTCTTGGCTTTTGCACGTTCACTTTTTTTGCGTTTTTTATGATGTAGTTGATTAGAATCGAGCTCTGGTGAAACAGAAGTTGTTCCGGTTTGGAATTGCAACCAATCCAATCCTCCTAAACCTTGACCGATTGAACAGCTTGGTGTCAAAGATGCAGACTTACTTGTGAAACCTTCCTCCACAGGCATTTCCAAAGATGGCGATGTTAGATCAGAAACGCTGTAGGAATTCCTTACAAGCTTCCTGTATCGCTTCCGATTATTACCTCTTCCATGTGAAACAACAGAGTCGTCGAGAGATCCATGGTGACGATTGTTATTATTATTATTAAATAAATAATTGTTCGATGAACCAAAACCGTTAACGGGGTGTGCTGGACCTGTTGGTTGTGGTATTGGGCCAGGTCTAGTTTGGATCTTTGAATTCCTTGGTTCTTCAAAATGATGCCCATATGCACTTGGTGTCACAGATGCAGAACGACGACGTTTTGCGCTTTCTTTAAGATGCATATCTAGCAAAAGTGCACATTCCAATTCAAGAGCACTGTAAGAATGTCTTCGACGATTCTCGTTCTGATTATGATTACCTGCATTACGTGAGATGAAAGAATCATCACAAGATCCATACCCATCGCTTCTAGGCCATGGCATCGCTTTTCGTTGTGATGAACTAGGGTTAGGTTTATTTTGGAAATTCGGCTGATGAAATTCTCCCAAACCAAGTCCAGATGAATAGTTTGGTGCAGGTGAAGGGTAGGAACGTTTTAAGCTTTCGTCAAGATGCATCTCAACTAGAAGGGCACGACCCAAATCAAAAGCACTATACGAATGTCTTCGAGGAACATTATTTTGATTCTGATTATTCATGCTACGGTATACAACAGAATCATCCATGGATCCATGCCATTTATTCTTGTCTAAAAAGGAGGCGGTTGAGAAATCGTTACCGATATCAGACGATAAGCTGAATCTTTTAACAGATCCCGTCGGTGGATGCAATGGCACCCCATTATGATGTAATGGATGCGGATGATGAGACTTGTGCTTCTCCGGTGAATGACAAGGACTGTTCTTAATATGGAATATCGACGACCTCTGTGGTTCACCATTTGGCGTAAAAAATGAAGGTTGACTGGTCATACTTTCGTCGTCGTGAGGCATATTCAGAAGAATATCACCGCCTAGCTGGAAAACACTATATGAATGCCTTCGGGGAAGTGTATTTTGACCACGGTTACCGTTGTTACGTGGGACAACAGAATCATCGAGAGACCCATTACCATGATTCCTGTCTAAAAACGGATTATGTGAAGGAGAATAATTGGGTCGATTTTGGAATTTTGTCTTGTTCTGTTCTCCCAAACCATGAACAATTTGAGGAGTTGGGGTCATCGATGCAGAACGCCGTGGACGTTTTAAGCTTTCATCCTTTTGCAACTCGAATAGAAGTGCGCATCCTAACTCGAAAGCACTGTATGAATGTCTTCGAGGGTTTGAGTTTGTGTTTCCATTTTGATTATGTGAGATAACAGAATCATCCCAAGAGCTAGGCCCCTCACTCTTGTGTAAATATGGAGACGGATTCTTCTTAGCTCTTTTGGCTCTTTTATTAGGAAATTGCATTGGATTTGGCGTGATGGAAGCAGGAGGATTTGTTAAAGTTTCATCGTTAGGCATGTTTAGAAGAATTTCACACCCAATCTCAAAAAAACTATATGAATGCCTGCGAGGAAGGGTGCTACGGTCATAACACTGGTTACCTGTGGTACGAGAGACAAAAGAATCGTCCATCGATCCATACGCGTTATTAGGTCTTTGTATTGGGAATAACATTGCATTGAGAGAATCGAGCTCTTGTGAATGTGAATAGGAGTGAACAGGCCTCCTATTGCTATTAGGATCTTGAAAACCGTAACCAAAAGAACCATTTTGTTGGAAAGATGCAGAAGAATTACTTGTTAAAGGTTCATCAGTAGGCATATTCAAAAGAATCTCACACCCCAGCTGGAACACACTATATGAATGCCTTCGAGGGATCTTGTTTCGATTCTGAGTATCAGTGTTACGTGAGATGGAAGAATCATCAAAGTGCCCATAGGAACCTGACCTTCTCATGGAGTTGGTTGATGATGACGACTTCTTACTTTTCTTGGCTTTGTGAAGATAATTTTGGACTGTTTCATGAGAAGAAGCAGGCTGTGTTTGGCATTTTGGCCATTTAAATTCTCCAAAACCATGACCAGAACTATTGGGTGTCACGGATGCAGAACGCCTTGGTAAACTGTTCAGTTGCATTTCCATAAGAATGGCAGACCCCAAATCACAGGCACTGTAAGAATGTCTGGAAGAAATCCTGCATTGGTTCTGACTCCCAATGCTATTGGATGCCATACAACCATCCATTGATGAAGATGGTGATGGATTCATGTATTTCTTGGGTTTAAAATAAGGATTATTTTCTTCACTTCTTCGAAGGGATCGAGCAACATTTGGTGTCACGGATGTAGAACGAGCTCTTACACTAGGCTCATGAAGCTGCGACTCAACAAGAAGGGATCCAAAATCAGGTGTGCTATACGAATGCCTTCCAAAAATCTTGTTTCGAGTATCACCACCATTTGTGACACCTCGCATGATCAAGCTTCCATCATCATCATCAGAAAAAAGGGGTTCAAACTCTGACTCAGAAGTAATGTTGGCATCAGAATATGATCCAGGAGACATTGAATACTTACGATGATGACGGTTTTTCGTTTTATTTCTTATCCTCCTCACACCATCTCCATGCCTAGACCTAACACGTCTAGTTGGACCTGGGCCCGGACCCGGACCCACTCGAGGCAATGGAGGTTTTGTGGTAACATTACTATTACACCCCCGTGACCCGACCATATGCGGGTCGATCATGGGTTGACCACTCGGTTTTTCTTTCCATTGTCTTTTACAACAAGAACATGTTCTTATACTGGATCCCATGCAACCAAGATTCTTATCCACCACAAACCTGTAACATTCCAAATTAGATTGGCTATGTAAACAATCTTCACATATTTCTCGTATATCCACAAGCTCATTGTGAAGATTGCAATATATCAAATACGAGATATCTCCTTGGTGTCTGTTGCAGAACAAATGAAAATAAGATCCGGGTTCTTCTTTGTCAAAAAAGTGGTCAAGCCTCGAGCACAACAAGCATGGGATTTGTAGATCGCAGTAGCGAGCGAATTTTGTAAGAGAATAAGCCAATGCCGCATCGATGAACACCCAAAACATTAAAAACCATTCGCAGGTAGCCAATAACAGGTGATCGATTAATCCCTTGGTGGCAGCCATTGGCAACATATTGAAACCTTCCTTTTTACCCCTTAAAAATGGCCTATAATCATTGCGTTATCAATTTGCTCCTGTATTTCAAGATCATAGGATCCCAAATTTAGGGTTCAAAAGGCTGAAAAAGGAATTTAATTTTTTTAGATTAAGAATGATATGAAACAAATGACAACACAAAATTGAAACTTACAATGTAAATCAAACACCAAACTCTTGCCCTGATTGCGAAACGAAGCCCTTCACATGATAATATTAACCTATGAAACTTTATGAATCGATTGTGAAAAGGAATTGTGCATGGATGGATGAAGGAGTTGGAGAAGGTTCCCGGGGATCAATAGTATGAAAAATCGGAGCTAAATTAGGGTGGGGAGGATTTATGTGAATTAAATGAAAATTGAAGAAAAATAGAATGTTAACGAAGGGCCATTGTGATTTTGGCTACAAAAATCTTTCAACCGTTGAGTCTAACTGATTTTTAGATTCTTCATGCCACCAATCGTTTTCCTGCCAAACCAAACGATCAATTTAATATTAAAATAAAACAATTTAAAGCATAAGTGGGTTTTATATTCATCCAGATAAATAAGAATTCTTTTATGTATGTACACACGCTTTAAACATGCTAATGAAGGAAACATGTAAAACATATTTAATTTCAAATTTAAATACTAATACAAATTATATACATATATGAAAACCCTTATATATATATATATATATATATATATATATATATATATATATATATATATATATATATATATATATATATTAAACATATTTAATTTCACCTGTTTCATATTTTAACTACAACAATATGGATACAAATGACTTTTTCATCCTTGAACTGCCCGATTTCCTAATCGATATTCCCACCGTCAACTCCTTCCTTCTTTGTTTCAGAGTTTCTCGTCCACCATATTTTCGTCTGAGCACTTACAATTTGGACTCCAACAATTCCGACTCATCAGGTATGTCAATTGCAAACTCTTCCTCACTCTCATGCGCAAAGCTACTTTCTCCAATCTTTGTGAATATTTGGAAATTCCCACCGCCATCATATTAATTCCTTTGTTCTTCGTTTCAGAGCATTTGCGTTTGATGTTTCCGTTGTCTTTTCCTCAAAGCACTTACAATTTGGACTCCAACAATTCTGATTCATAAGGTATGTCAACTGCAAACTCTTTCTCTATAAATTTTGTTGATTTCCAGAATACTTCTTCAATCATGCTCTCAGTCATTTATCCCGTCTACACTATATTGCAATTCAAGTATGGGTTTGTTCTCTATCGATTGTATATGATATTGGTTTTTTGTTCCATTTTCAATTTCAAATTTCTCCCTTTCCAACTTTGTGGGTTTGATGTTTGAATTTTGGGTTTGACGTTTCCGTCGCCAACAAACGGTTGTGCTCTGTTGCCGCCTCCAACCGTTTACACTCAATTGAAATTTGAGGTCTGGGTATGTTCTCTGTTCTTTGTATTTGATATTGATTTTTTGTTCCATATTCAATTTCGAATTTTCTCTCATTCTTCCTTTCCAAGTCTGTGGGTTTGACATTTCAAAAACCTTCTCGATCAGGAATTTAGGATATCGAGTTCTGGGTTTTGACATTTTCGACCCCTTCTTCATCTTTAAAATAAAATTAAAACCTTGAAAATTAGGGTCTTTGAGTTTATTGATTATCAAGCTTGCTATAAAATGACGTTAATCGAAATTAGGATGCTATAAAATGACAAATGAAAGTAAGTTGCTATATAATGACATAAGGCATAATAGTTTAGTCGATTTATTACAACAAACCTTCTATTGAAAGCCTCGGTAGCAATAAGATGACGTAATGGTTTTTTTTTTCTATTTATCCAAAAATAGTAATAATATGGTATGGTAACAATTATAATTATTAATAGTATGAAAGTAAGAGAATAAACACCCATGTCAATAAATATTTTCAAATTCATTAATTCATGAAATACCAATATCCCCTCCAAGATAATTACATCAGATGCATTCACCTGAAAAACACACAAAAAAAGTTAAAAAGATACTATTCAACTTAAACAATGTATGTAACGACCCAATTTTCACGTCCGAAAATTTCGTTTTGAAAACATTACTTTAGAAAACATTAACAATTAAAACATTGGTTGATCAAACCATAACACAACGTAAACCATGTCTAAAAGCCAAACCATACAACCCATCAAAATATCAAAGTACAAATCCCAGTGAATCTCGTAAATGCGGAAACCAGAGTGTGTGCATGATGTGCCGCTACCGCGCCAGCTCCTTCCCCTTCGAAGAAGAGGTACCTGAAACCAAAACTGTAAAACGTAAGCACAAAGTTTAGTGAGTTCCCCCATCGTACCACATACTATACAAACACATAATATACATACTGCCAGGCTATTCCGGGGTGCCTGACTACCCGGTACGACCATTCTGGGGTGCCGACCTACCCATACGACCATTCTGGGGTGTTGTCCTACCCGTGTCAAGCCATTCTGGGGTGCTGACTACCTATGTCAAGCCATTCTGGGGTGCTGACTACCCATCGGTCCTAACAAACGATCCTCGGGGACTGGTCCCCTCCTACTACCTCTATCGCATAACATAACAGGCCAGCATACAAACATATCATCACATGCTATCAGACATTTCTGGGGTGCCTGACTACCCTTCGGTCCTAACAACCGAACTCTACTACTATCACATATAACGTATCATGCTAACATATAACATAACAGGTAGTAGCAACCAAGATGATATCACAAAGACAATCATCTAACATACGACTCCTACTGGTGGGCCGGCATTGTGGTCGTAGACCCACCGCTACTGGAAGGTAACTCACCTCAAAGTAGCTGCTGAACTGATCGAGAACTGACTGACTGCTGCTGCTCCAGAAATCCTCCAGCTGCAATTCCCACAACATACTCAATCAAACACTGCTAACTGTCCTTTGGGTAAAATGACCATTTCACCCCAGGTCTAGCCCTAAGTCAAAGTCAGAGTCAACTTTCAGTTGACCCGACTCGCCGAGTTGGCTCACCAACTCGCCGAGTTCCTATCTAGACGATTGTCCTGAGTCCCTGTTTCTACTCGTCGAGTTAGGCTATGACTCGACGAGTTCTTCTTCTAAACTGACATTCAAGTCCTTCATCCTACTCGCCGAGTTGTATGAACAACTCGTCGAGTTCATCTTCATCCGATGAACACTTATGCGGAGACTCGCCGAGTTGTATGAACAACTCGCTGAGTTTGTTCTTGATCTAAGGAGATTGCCTTGAACTCACCGAGTTAGGGAATCGACTCGCCGAGTTCCTCCATAGATGAGTTCAGCTTCCAACTCACTGAGTCACACCCCGTGACTCACTGCACACTCGACACTACGAAAAGGGGACAAATTCAGAGACTCGCGAGCAGACTCGTCGAGTCACATGAACGACTCGCCGATTCGTTGCCATGCACCTACAAAATACACAGATTTGCTCGATTCCAGTCCATGCCATTCACAGATCTGGGTTTCTAGGGCATGGATTACACGTAAAGTTTCCAACTTTACGTGTAGATAATCACCAATGAAGGTTTTAGGGCTCAAAGTGCACCAAAAGGGGTAGATCTAGGGCTTTCATGCAATATGACCCCATAAAGGCATTAGCTCCAGGGACTAAATCATGCCTAGATCTAGAGGCTAACAACTTATTACAACCCACAATGCACAAACACGCTTTGGGAATGGCTCAAGAAGGACTTTCATGAAGCTAAAAGAGACTACAAGCTTGAAAACAGAGGGGAAACGAGCTATACCTCAAGGAAAACGTTGAGATGACACAAATATGCCTGGCCTCCTTCTCCTCTTCTTGATCTACTTTTCTTTCTCCTCAAAATCTTCAAGAACACACCAAAACACTTCAATCTCACAAGGAATAAGGGTATAAATGATGTTGGGAGCTCTGAGGGTGAATGGGGGCGAGCTTGGGGCGGAAATGAAGGTTTAAATAGGGTGCAAACCCTTGAAATTTAGGGTTTCATCCAACAGCGGTGACTCGCCGAGTCCAGGATATGGACTCGCCGAGTCGCCAACTTAAACGTGTCCCGGGTCCCGTCCCTACTCGGCGAGTCGGATCTATGACTCGCCGAGTCCAAGGCTAAAAATGGAAAATACTTAAATAAGATTTACATACCAGGAACCAGGTGCTACAATGTATACATAACATATTGGAGCAAAAACTACGTGTATTTGAATATTAGCTTAAAATAATATTAAGTCATTTTTCTAACTTTTAAGATGAAAATTATAAACTTTTTAGAATATTAGCCTAATAAAAATTACAATATTGTGTTGGAAAATAGTCATTTTACTGGGTGTAAAGGGCTCCACTTGTGGCATGTGGGAATAAAAATGTTATAGAACTTTGTGCTTGCTATTTTAACAGAAATGGTCAATTATATATGAAATATGTTCCTCTTTGCAGGCGTTTTAGTTGAATTTATAGCAATGTATGTTTATTTTGTTGTTCCAAATCTAATATCTTTGATTAGTGACTAATTTAGTTTTTGTTTTTGTGATGCCTCCTAAACGACGAAAAAGGTCTATTTTTTTTTTCAAGTATAATGTTATTCTTAATAGTTTTTATTAAGTATAATGCTATTATGGTCTTAGTTCACTACCGGTTGTGACATTTTTTAAATTATATTTCCATTCTTTTTAGTTTTTTAAAGTATAATGCTATTATGGGCTTAACACTTAAAAAATACAATTCTTTTTAGTTTTTTAAAGTATAATGTTATTACGGGCTTAGTTTGCTAACAGTTCTCACATTTTTTAAAGTACAATGTCATTCTTTATAGTTTTTTAAATTCTAACTGCATACAATCTCTTCAATCATTTTATTAAAAAAGTTACATTTTTTAAGGTTAAATGCCTATATCAATTCACAAATTTATAGAAAATGAATGATTGGTTGATTTGAAGCTGTAAAAAATAATCAGGTTAAATTGTAGAAAAACCATTACCTTTGCAGTTTAACCAACTTATCATTTATGTTTTTAACCAAAATTGTGAAGTTAGTGATTGTCAAATTCACCGACTTCGTCACATTGAAAGGTTTTTATGCTGGTGTTGAATTGGGTTTGGATATATGTGTGGTATGTTTTTTATTTTGTTATAAGTTTCAGATTTGTATTTGATGGGAAATAACCATGTAAAATGGTTAAAATCATCGATGATGATGTGATAATATTTAAAACTGGTTTTGTTGTGGATGGGTGAGGTCCATAGGTCTGCATGTACAAGATCAAATGGTTCTAAAGTGGTTGATGTGGAATTTTTGAAAGGTAAATGTTTGTGTTTAGCAATTTGATAGGAATGACAAACGAATGAATGATCAACTTTATTGCAAGAAATATGTTTATTCTGATTAAGAAAATGCACTACACGAGAACCCGGATGACCTGGTCTAAAATGCCAAAGAGACGTACTGGAAGAAACAAAAAAAAAACATGAAGCTTGAGCATTGGTTGGTTTGGTGAAGGGGTAGAGTTCACTGGAACTGTTGTGTCTCATCAGGTGCTTCCCAGTATTGTAATCCTTTAAAGAGAAACCATATTGGTCAAATTTAACAGATAAATTATTATCACGACAAATTTTACGTATGTATACAAGGTTTTTAATGGAATGTGGTGTGTGTAGTATGTCTTTGAGATGGATGGGTGTAAATGGGTAAGGTAAAGTGGTGTGGCTTGATCCAGTTACTGACACCTATTCACCATTTCCAACAACCACAGATTTAACAAAAGACACACTACCTGGGGTCAGTAGTGAAATGGATAGTAACACCTGAGTCCATATACCACTGATTGTAATTTAGGTCTAAAGTCAGGGTTGAGAAAGCAGCTTCGAGTTCATAAGTGACTCCAGTGGGTTGACATCCAAAAAGTGAGCTTGAGCCTGTGGTTGTATTGACTATTGCTGAGTAGAGGAGATGGTCCACAAAGAAACCCATCCAGGTTGAATGGGATGTGGGCAAGGTGGTGGTGAAGCCCACCAGGGTGCATTCCAGTATGGTGGCAGATAGTTGGCCTATGAAGGATGTGTTTGACCAGATGGAGGACCCCGACAGTTATTTGAGTGGGATGTCGTTTGGCGACTAGGGGCTAATTATAGGTCCTGTTGTCAGACACGGGAGTATTGTTTCCAGGTGGTCGACAATTCCTATTGCACTGCTGGTGTTGATAATTTTTGTTTCCAGAATCGTCACGACGAGGAGTTGGATTGGTCGGGGTTCATGGTCAATGGTGACGACTATCTCGGCAAGTGAGTGGGAGTCCCGAACGCGTTAGCGCTGATTTTCAAGTTGAAGCATGGAACACGCAGTATCCTATGGAGGTAGGGTTTAATTTAGGTAAGCTCCTACTATGTCAAATTCAGAAGGTAAACCACAAATGAATTGAAGAACCAGTCGATTCTCATTCACATGGAAATCAACATCGTTTAGTTAACTTGCCAAATCTTTGAGGCTTTGACAATAGGCTTCTAGAGACGACATGACTCGAAGGGTCAGGATGTTGAATTCGTGTTCAAGTGCAGCAGCACGAGATCCTTTGTTGTTTAAGAACATGTTATGTATTTTGGACCATGTTTCATATGCAGTGGAATCCGGTTCAAGAACCCTAACAAGGAGGTCATCGGATATTGTCCCGTAAATCCTGTTGGATTAGTGTCTAAGTCCATAACTGTTTTGGTATGTACTTGACCCGATTATGAGCATGGTCCTTTTGGGTTGCCTTCACCATAGCAATATGCAGGATGATTTAAGGAGAGAAAGGTTTAAATATGATTTATTAATATATTATGAGAATAATATATTAAAGGGGAAATCATATTGTTTAATTAATATTAGTCAATAATTAATTAAGAATTAATTTTGTGACTAAAAGAGATTAATTAAATATAGGGGACTGGACTGCAATTATTGGATAATTGAGTTATTGGGCTAAGGAATGCTAAAGGAATAAGGGGTGAACGAAATTATGATGGAAGCCCATCATATTTTCGTCCATAGCCTTGTCCAGAAGGTTCCATGGGCTGCTTAGAGTTTAAGTTGTCCATTAGGGTTTTGACTGAAAACCTAGCAGCCCACACAAGTATATAAAGGACCCCTTAAGCCCCAAAAACGTGGACAACACTTCCATTAGGGTTTCCAGCCGTTTTTGGTGCCTCCTTTTCTTCTCCTCTTCATCCAAGTTGCATATGGTGTTTGTGACTCCATTAGAGGTACTACACTTGTGGTACTTGCTTTCAAGAGCTAAGGAAATTCAAGGAACTAGTTGTTATTGCTATATAACAACAAAAGGTATGTACTCTAGCTTTATATATGAATTTCGAAAATTATAGTAGCATGCCAGGTTTCTTTTTGTGTTCATAAAGTTGTATAACTAATAGTGAAAACATAGATCCAATACTAGGGTTGCATGCACACATAGGATTGTTTGTATAAAACCCAACAGTGGTATCAGAGCCATTGGTTTTTGTTTTCAATTAGCTTTTATTCAATTTTATGAACTTGACATATTAGGGTTTATGGCTAATGAACCCTAAAGGCTAGGCAATTTTCGCAATTAGGGTTGCAAAACCCTTGATGGCGATTTTTGCTAGGGTTTCCCAAATCCTTTCCTTAGCCTCCAAGATTTTGAAATCTAGGGTTATCCAACCCTTGGATTTCGAAATTACCTCCTTCATAAAGGTTAGATCCTAAATTTTAGGGATTTGGATAATCCCATATCTTGTAATTATCTTTTAATTGTTAAATATGGTAATTAAAGATCTTGAATTATCCCATCCTTTATTTTCGAGATTTAGAGAGGGATTCAAGGGATTAGGATATCTTAGATGTATAATTGGTAATTATCCTCATGATCTAGATAATCCCTTGTGATTTAATAATTTAAATTAATTGTTTAATTTATGGTAATTATTAAATCAAGAGTTTTAATATTTAAAATTTTAATTTAAATGTCTTAAATTCGAAAATTTTAAGTGAGATTAAAACCTAATTGTTTTGAAGAGTTTCAAAACTTGCCCTCAAGTTTTGGAATTTAAATTGTTGATTAAAAGTTAATTTTGAAAGTCTAAATTCCAAAACCCTGATTTTGAAAAGTTCAAATTAAACCCTTATGGTTTTATTAAATTAATTAAGTGTATAATTAAAAGAGATTTAATAAATCCATAATGATTTTGGTTAGTTAAAAGTATAATTTAAACCACCTAGTATTTTAAAAGTGTAAAATACACCCTTATACTATATATAACATTAAAAGTTTAATATTATATATGTATAACTAAAAGGTCAGTCTTACCGTTAGTAGGCCTTATTCACGAAACTAGTCTATAAGGGGTGTTTAAGGAAATTGCCTATAAAATGGCGATTGAATGGGTATCCACTCTTACCCACCGCACTCTTGACTAGTGGAGGGTCGTTAGCCGAACGGGTAGGATAGGACAGAAACCTTCCATTATAAGTATAATGAAGTACAAAGTAACTAAATGCTTTTTCAAATTCCCAAATCATAGTTACTTTAGGCAAAATGTGAAATTGTATGCTAACCCATGGAATTACACTTCGTACCCTTGTCAAACGTTAGTGGAGCGTGTGTGGTTAACCGACACACTAATTTGGGGATGACATTGGTAGCGAAGGGTGACTCGATGTTTGTCATAGATCAATGGAGCGTGTGTGGCTAACCGGCACATTGATTAGGTGATAGTAACATTGGGTGCACCATGTGATTCGTATGGTTATTTACACCTTGTTTGTGATCCTCGGCATCCCAGTCACAAATAGTAGGGCATAATCGAGATTAAACATGCCATTGAAAAGTTCAATGAATCTCAAAAGATCTAGGAGTTTCAATTCATTTAAAACTTAAACTTCTTTTTCGTTTTTCATGGTGGAAATTGGTAAATCGTCATTTACCTACCTTCAGATATTCTGCAACTAGATTACGGCATCCCTCTTCTAGGTTGTAGAGTATTGTGTTGGATCCTAGCTTGATGTTTCATTTGGGTGTTGCATCAAGAATTCTAATCAACTCAACTTGAATTTTCTCCCGTTTTGTAGATGTCTGAATCTTACAATGGTCTTCTCAAATCCTTTGGAACAAGCTTTCCAAATGAAGATGACGTTCCGAGATACGATCAAGGAAATGAGAGTCATGCTTCACTTCCTCCACCTCCTCCAATTATTCTCCCTGACCCACAAGTTCAAAGGCTTGAAAAGTTCAAGCTCACTCAAGCCCTTTTGGCAAGTAAACACGAAGATGGGAAACCTGTGTGTGCGCACGTCTTAGAGATGAAGTCATACATTGATAGGTTAAACATGTTGGGTGTCGAGATTTCAAGTGAGTTGGCTGTTGACTGGGTTCTTCAGTCACTTCCTGAATCATATAGTGAGTTCGTTAGAGAGTACTATATGATGGACCACGACGTGACCCTAATTGATCTCACCTATTTGCTTATAGCTGCTGAATCAGCAATGATTTGGCGTGCTGGTCAAGCAAATTTGTCTAGTGAATCAAACTCCCAAACTTTAATGCACACTGGCAACATTGGAAGTCCAGAAAGAACTAAGTCTGTGATTGTCCGATGTGTTGTGCCAAAGGAGTCGATTTGCTTTTATTGCCAAAAGAAGGGGCATTGGAGACGAAGCTGCCCTAATTACCTGAGAGATCTAAGAGATGGGAGAGTCAAGACGTATGGCTCTGCTTCAGGTAAAATCCATTAACTAACTCTTTTAAGTTCCTATTCTAGATTCTTAATACATGATGTGATAAGATTACATTTTGATGTTTTGAAGGATCGAGGAAAAGAGAGGAAGCTTGAGAAAAGAAGTGAGCTGAATCTAATCATGAAGAAATGGATGTCGATCGCATTACTTGAAGAATGGATTCTTGAGCTACTACTTGGAGTTAGAATAGATTGTTAAGAAATATGTAATAACATAGTTTTTCAATTGAATTACATTGTAAGGACAAATTTTCCGCAATAAAATAAATTTTGATCTTATCTTATTTGTTTATCCTTGCGATGGCATGTATGAAAAAATTGATGTTTGAATGTTTCTATTATTAGAAATAATGGATTTGATTCTTAATTGTATTATTTGTGGAAGTGTCAAGAGTTTACCAAGTAAGGAGAGTTTCTCATCGCCCAAGTTTCAATTGGACAGAAACTTGGAATCATGCAATGTGTATTGTATGATGAATGGAAAAACTTTCACATTTGGGAAACTTAGACTAATTCTTTGGCAAAATGTCAGTTGAAGGACTAGGAGATCAAGTACACTAGGTTGTGCGTTGATCAAGTCCACCACAAGAGTGACAAAGATATTCGTCATGATTTACTAAAGTTTAGTAAATGTGATTATACTTATAAGATTAAGTGTAATTCTGAGATTGATTGAAAGAGTTTCAATGAATAGTAGAACGAATAAAGAAGAATTGAGTAGGCAGAAAGATAAAAGTTTCTCTTTTCTAGGAAAAAGGGAGAGTACCTTTTATTGTGTTTTATGATAAGTCTTAAAGATTAAGAACCATGTCTCAATAGATCCTCTAAGTGAGTCTTAGTGCAATTGCATGTCTAAGAAGAGGAATCCAGTATTGTAGAAATGGTTAAATCAAAGTCAATCATACTTCGTTCCAATATCAAGTCTTAAAGTCAAGATTGTGACATTGAGTGAAAAGTCTTAAGTAGGTTTATAACACTCATCAAATGTGGAATTTGGAAAAGTTTTCTTATTCTTGCACATTTGAAATTGGTAAGTTGTGCTGTCTTGGATAAGACAAAGACCAACTAGGACCAATTGTGTGAAGTGTTTTGTCTTGATAAATGCTTCACTAACTCTTGAATATTTGTTTGTCAAGAAATGTTTCTTGACAAGAGAATCTTATATGTCAAGAAGTCAGTGGGAGTCTTAATGGTCTTGAAAAGTTTCAAGAACAAATCAAGAATAAACCTTATCGATCATCACTAGCACACGACTTGAGGTTTAAAACCTATCGTGCTGATATTGTTTTGTTTCTTTGCCATTCCAATTGAGTTAATTGTGTATATGAGTTCTATGAGTTCTCATTTGAATACACACTAAATCCTTAGTCGATGGAAAGTAAATTGATATGTAAGGACAAGTTACTAAACTACTTGGAAGGCATGGTGGGCACTCGTGTTACCATAGGGCAAGAAATCAAGATTAAGAAAGTTCAGTCCATATAAGTTTGGATTTGTTGCAAACCTTGGTTTTGGCAAATTCACATGGATAGGAACTCATACACCATAAAATCTAAGTGTCATAAGATTCCCTCCTTCATGAAAATGATTGTGAGGAAATGCTTTCACTAAGAGAGATTTTAAGAAGATAGCAATAGTGAAAATTGTATTCTCAAATTCGATTATGGTTACGACATCCCTTTCCATAGTTCGAATTGTGAGATTTGGCAATTAGTTTCAACATTTGGAGCTTAGTAACATAAGTTATGAATTGTTTAAACACACATATGAGCTATCTAAGGCAAAGGTGTATAAGGTTAAGAAGCTTAGATAAAGGCTTATCGAAGCATCTGGTATTAGAAATATGAATTTCAGAAATTCAATAGGCATTGTTTTCTGGAAGTTCATTTGTTTTCTGAATACATGTCAAAGCTAGTGGGAGCATAAATGTTATGCTTATATGATAATCATCATGATAGTGGGAGCATAAGTGTTATGCTTGTATGATTGTTATGGCGAGTATTGCAAGTTAGCAATATTAATTATAGAAAAACAAAGATTCCATTTGCAAAGTTGCATGGGTTGAAAAGTTGTTTTGCTATAATTAAGGGAGAGAATATTATACTCCGTTTCAAAATCTAAAGCTTAGATTAAGAAATTTTAATATTTTCAGTCAAAGGATACATTGTGTGTTCTTAAAATTCGATTATGATTACGGCATCCCTCTTCATAGTTCGAATTGTGAGAACATGACACATAAAATATTATGGCAAAAGATTGGTAAAGTATCATATCTTTATGTAAGACATTATGCATCGTGTCCCATACGCTTCGGGTATAGGATCGATTGTAAATGCTATAGTATTTTACCATTCTAAAATTTTCCAAATGTCTAGCGCATTAAGAGGGAAAAAGGACTAGAATTGGTTTTGACTGAAAGAATTTAACAACTATCAAAGGACGATCCAAAGTTCGTTGAGGATTGATCGCTTATAAGTAGTTGGAAGTATGGTATTGGATGGACCATATCGACATTATTATGAATAGATAAGATTCTATTAAGAATGAGTTGTCATATGGCAAATGTGGAAATGTTTCCATATTGGGAGTTGGATATTGAGAGTCTATGCCTAGATTAGAAACCTTTATGCAAGAAGGATGTTCAAAGGAATGTACTTTGAATGTGAGACTTCACATCTATGGATTTGTCTTGTAACAATTTCTAAGAAAGTACTTTGTAATTTCATTAGCTACGTCTTGGTGACTTTTGTGCTATGATTTTGCAAAGGGATCGTTGCATAAAATGTTAGAATCTAGCATATTCTAGTAGTGGCAAGAACCTTGTGTTCTTACACTAATAATTAGGATTAAGGAATTGTGAAATGAGCATCATTGGAAAAGTTTTCAGGTGATCTATTTCACAAAGCATGGACCATAGGAAACAAAGTGTGCATGTTTAGAGCATGGGACAATTGTTGGTATAATTCAAGTAATGAGTTGATTATCCGGAACATTAAATGATAAATAATGAGTAATCAATATGGTGGATAAATAGAAGGGTTTTATTTACTCTCACAAGTTTGAGGCCATATAGGATTAAGTATTGTTGTCATGTTTCAATTTGCATGTTTTGACTTCCAGAATAACTAGGTTATTCAAACATCCACAGTTGGTCATACGTTGGGAGTAGGTATGAATAAAGACTGTCATGAATCTGTCTGTAGATTGTCTGAAGTGTTTAGACATGGCACAAGTTTGCTGCAGAGTTCGTGAGTGCTTTGATAAGATTAAAGTATTGGATTAAACCCACGCTCACTTGGATCACTTCACGGTTTTATCATGAGTGATTAGTGAGACGATAATATTGTATATTCTTGAAACCGAGACGTGTGAGTTGTTATTTGTTGGTCAGTTACACATTGATAATAAGTAAACGCACCAGTAACTTGGTGTTATAAAACTTATTGTTGTGTGTGATTTGATCAGTAAATGCAAGCGAGCATTTGAGTCGAAGTTTATCCATTCCTTTTACCCAAAGTGGGATAAAAGCGATATATGTGGGCCTCTCGATGATTTAGTGATGACACCTAAGCGCTTGGCCAAGCCAAGACTAAGTTGATGTGTTCAATTGTAGTCTGTTATCAGTCGTCATGAATCGGAAGTCGGGAAACAGTATAGAGAGAATGATTGAAATTCATGTCTTATGTCTATACGATATCTTGAGAATGGAGGAATATATAATCCCTTATCTAGAGGACACGCTATATGATAAGATCATAGTTGACAGCGGCTTTTGAAAGCTACGATTGCTGATCAGGTTCTGAAGTCATACGGAAAATAGTTATTAGACTTATCCAAGTGGGAGACTGTTGGATTAGTGTCTAAGTCCATAACTGTTTTGGTATGTACTTGACCCGATTATGAGCATGGTCCTTTTGGGTTGCCTTCACCATATCAATATGCAGGATGATTTAAGGAGAGAAAGGTTTAAATATGATTTATTAATATATTATGAGAATAATATATTAAAGGGGAAATCATATTGTTTAATTAATATTAGTCAATAATTAATTAAGAATTAATTTTGTGACTAAAAGAGATTAATTAAATATAGGGGACTGGACTGCAATTATTGGATAATTGAGTTATTGGGCTAAGGAATGCTAAAGGAATAAGGGGTGAACGAAATTATGATGGAAGCCCATCATATTTTCGTCCATAGCCTTGTCCAGAAGGTTCCATGGACTGCTTAGAGTTTAAGCTGTCCATTAGGGTTTTGACTGAAACCCTAGCAGCCCACACAAGTATATAAAGGACCCCTTAAGCCCCAAAAACGTGGACAACACTTCCATTAGGGTTTCCAGCCGTTTTTGGTGCCTCCTTTTCTTCTCTTCTTCATCCAAGTTGCATATGGTGTTTGTGACTCCATTAGAGGTACTACACTTGTGGTACTTGCTTTCAAGAGCTAAGGAAATTCAAGGAACTAGTTGTTATTGCTATATAACAACAAAAGGTATGTACTCTAGCTTTATATATGAATTTCGAAAATTATAGTAGCATGCCAGGTTTCTTTTTGTGTTCATAAAGTTGTATAACTAATAGTGAAAACATAGATCCAATACTAGGGTTGCATGCACACATAGGATTGTTTGTATAAAACCCAACAAATCCATTGTAAGACAATAGCATCAATTTCTAACCATGCTTAATATGTTGGGTCGGTCTTCAGTGGAGGGTCTGTACCGTCGATATAGGCAAGAACTTTGTAGCCTTTGGCATGGAGCTTGAACAGCCAAACCCATGATGAGTAAGAAAGATTAGTACCATGGTGACGATAGGTTGTCAGGCTATTATGATCGAATGGACCAGAAGGATTGATGGAGCCATGAGTGGCGATATAGCTAGGGCAGTTATTGATAGTCAAAGTTTCCTTCGAAAGTCACGTGGGATGACTGTGAGATTGTTCTTGGCTCAGCAATCAGGTAGAACTCCAGTATTCCAGATAAGTTGGGTCCAGGGAGGTCTCGGTGAATTTTGGAAGCAACCAGAAGGCAACCTACTGTTTCAGACAATTTTCGTGTTTAGGGAAGTATTAGCGATTTGGGTTTTCATGTGTATGAGAAGCATCAGGGTGTTTGGGAATACTAACTCACACGTAGTGGGATTAAATAATCTCAGAGTAATAGATTTGACCCTGTTGCGCAGCTCTCATCTGAGTCTAACCGTTGCAGGGATGGATCTTCTACTCGAAGGATTATATGAGCCTTCTGTCAAGTATAAGTGATATACAGGGATAATTGGGTCTGTGATATTGCTTTCTAGTCTAGTGGGAACCTCTAGTTATCAGAAGTTGAATAGTTAGTTGGGAGCTAAGTGGATTGGATTCAACAATAATGATTCAATATGGGCGGTCTGTCAGGGAGTCAGACCATCTTGAGAGTACATATTTCAGACTGAGTAGACGTGATCATGTTGCAAGGAATTCATTCATCTTTGGATTTTAGAACCCTTTGAGGGATGGTTTTGGTTGCCTTGGGATGGATAAGGTATGCATGTGGTTGCAGCTATGT
Source organism: Lactuca saligna (assembly GCF_052625555.1). Taxonomy (NCBI): domain Eukaryota; kingdom Viridiplantae; phylum Streptophyta; class Magnoliopsida; order Asterales; family Asteraceae; genus Lactuca; species Lactuca saligna. Next base: position 7,033,471 of record NC_136425.1, on the reverse strand, counting down.
TGTTCAAGTTGTCTGGCGTGTAAGGAATGGTAAAGAATGATATCAATGATGAAATCTAATTTAATGATATCAATGATGAAATCTAATTTAAGAGGGGGAGAGTTTTAACATCCCGTTTATTAATTAAATAAATGAATAAAATTAATAATTGAATAATAGCCCAAAATTCGTGATAATTCATCAGTGTTAGCCACAATAAGTTAAATGATATAATTTTTGGACTTTTGAGGATCTAAATTGAAACATTGGGCTTGAATTGTTATGAATTTGGATGTTGGGGGCTATTTTGTAAATTGTAGCCTTAAATTGAAAAATATCTTATGGGAAGGGACCAAATATGTAAAATTTGCATAAGTTTGAGTGGAGTCGGACTTAAACCCGATGTCTCCTTTCCCTCCCGTTGCATCACCTCAAACCTAAACCTAATACATCTTCATCTGCCATCCTTATCTCTCCAACCTCGAGCCGCCGCTGCCGTCGCAATATCTCCCGTAGTCTACTTACACCACCGAGCTCCACCGTCGTTGTGCCATTGCATTTAAGACAAAAACTACCATTAGACGTCATGTCAGTGGATGATTAGAAAAAAAACACACTCGTGGGTGTCATTGTTGTTGTTTCCGGCGAAAGTCGCCTACCCCCATCGCTTCTTCTTTTGCTCCGTTGTCTCGCGTCGCCGCCGCTCGATTGGTGGACCATTTTATTCTGGCTAGTGTATACCACCGAGAGTGAGTGGCTGCATGATGCATGCTTCATGTGTGTGTAGTGGCTGCAAACACACACACACACACACACACACACTCTCTCTCTCTCTCTCTCTCTCTTTTCTCCATGCTTTCTGGAAGTTATAGTTTTCTGACCTCTACCGTCGCCGCCATGCAGATGTTATTTTATCACCCTCCGACCACCGCTTACCACCACAAGGGTGCTGTGTAGGGTGCGAGTTCAGTGGATCCCGTGTAGGTGAGTGTGTTGTTGTTGCAATTCGAAGGTGTGTATGTATATTCGGTTGGAAAACGTGGGAAACCACCATGGCAACCAACCATGGTGGCTATCACCTTGCCGCCATCAACCACCATGCTAGGTGGCTGTGTGCGTGAAGTTTTGTTCATATGGATGTTTTTCTGCATTGATGATGACTTACGATGTGTATGCAAACAACAAACTCATATCATTGTTTTGATTCAGGTGTTGAGGTTAAAAGTGGTGAAGCGTTTGAAGTAAAGCTTTGTCGAGGGAGGTATTTGCATATTAGACAGGTATAAAAATAAAAACCCTTTCTGCAAGAAAAAAAGTGACATCACATGGAATGATCCATAATATATAGTCCATAGCAAATGGGACTTTACTTTTCTTTCTAAATAAATTATTCCTACTTGTCTTATCTAGTACGTAATATTTAAGCTTTTTGTTATGAGAAGTTTGTTTTGTTAATTGTTAATTGTTATTGTTTGTAATCAGGTTTATCTTGGAGAAAATAAGGAGGAAGTAGGTGCTCCTGTTATTGTGAAAATTAGTGTTGGAAACAAAGTGGTTGAAGAAGTAACCCTTTACCATAGGACGCAACCGCTACAACTACTTTATCGAGTGTATAACAAAAAGTTTGAAATCTCACACACCTTGAGCAGTGGAAGTGTCCACTTCATCGGAAGCATCATTAAAAAAACTATTTATATATATATATATATATATATATATATATATATATATATATATATATATATATATATATATATATATCCTTCTCTCAAAGTCAAAACACTACTAGCTGTTTACTAACTTAGAAGAATATTTTTAAGTTTATACTGTTTTAACTTTTAATTTTGGAGTTTGTTGTTGTTGTTGACTTCTTGACCGATTTGCCATCATGTGATCGCTCACTGTGTTTGAAAGCGATACAGAGGAAGCGGAAGAGACAACAAAAAGCATGTAGACTTCAAATTCAACACCAACTACAAAAGAATGCATGGACATTGTGGAATGTTTCCCAGGTTTTGAAGAAGATTCATTGGGATATATGCAAGCACTGCATGTCTTCCTAAATTCGTCTGCTCGTGAGAATTTTATGGTTGCAAAGGCTGACACAACCAAGATGAAGTTTCTTAAGATGCTTATACAGGAACAGACAACAAATAATTAAGGTTATATTGTTTACTTTTACTAGCCTTCTTGCGTTGCAGTTCCACCTTTTGGTTTTGGGGCACTATCTCAATCGTCCCCAATATTTTATTCCATCTTTGTATCTTCAAATCTAACATGCATGCTCAGAAACAGATTTTACTGTTTTGTCATAGGCACAATTTTGTAAATATCCCATTTTTTCCATGTTCAACCTAAAGAAATAGAAAGAAAGTGTTATTCTTTAATTATATTATTTGTTATCACATGGAAAAAGGAGTTTAAAATGTTACAGTTATAAATTAAGTTTCTTTATGTTATTGTTTGGTGATAAGCCTGAAGGTTTGGCAAGGCAGAAGTAGGGTAGCTTCAAGGCTAAGCAACAAGCAACAAAAATAGGGAAGTTAATTTTAGTCTCTTTGGTTTGGGGTAATATGAATGTTTCGTCAATAATATGTTTTTTTTCTTAATTTGGATTGTCCCTACCATATGTTTTTATTGCGCGTTTGATCTCTCACATTTAAAAAGAGTGTATTGTCTTTGTATATTTATTTTGTTAATTAATTTAATATTTATTGATTATTTTATTTATTAAAAAAATTATTTAATAAAATGTGGGTCCCACCACCCCACCCACAACCTATATAGTAAGTACCCTACCAAAATTTTATATTTTCTTCATTGAGTTTGTCACAAAAATCATTATATATATAACCTTGTTATGTTTTAACCTCAACTTTATTTTTTTCATTCGTCATTATATTTTAGAAAACGTTTCATTTTTTTGGCACTTGGCCGGTCAACAACGGGTCATGATAACGTGTCGCTTTGACATTTTTCTCAGTTTACATTTATCCCAAACATTTTTTTCTTGTTTCTCATTTGCCATTATTTTCTAGAAAAATTTTCATTTGAGCCATTGGTCAGTCACAAATAGATATTTTAAAACATAACAACTTAAAATGAAAAAGGAAAAAACAAAGGCAAGAGTCGAAACTACGACTTCTCCTTGAGGGTGGGGGTGTTAGCTAGTAAGTCAACGAGTCTCTTTTTTGTATTATCAGTGTTTGTTATATTTAAGGGTCCGTTTGGTAAGGAGAACACAATGGGACATAACATAACTACAACTTTTGAGAGGGTGTTTGGCATACCTAGAACTAGAACAAAGTAAAAGTTTGACCAAGTCCAATGGGATAATTCACTAAAAAAATAGTCCCACCCAAAAAGGTGGAAGTCAACAAAACACGTATTCCTCTTTTCTCAATCGTACGAAAAATATCCCTAAAACAGGTCTCACCTTGTGTCTCCGACTTTCTCGTTATCCACCATTCAGTTTTACCAAACGATATACTTATTATTTGTCTTGACCAGTCTAGGTCTGTCCAATTATGTTCCACTTAGTTCTTCTTTCAAACGGTACCTAATGTACACATGCATTTTAAAATAAGGGAAAACATCTAGTGTAAGTCTCGAATACTAAGCATCTAATAAATGACATGACATGTTAATCTTTTAGTCAATAAAAATTATCATTTTTTTGAATTCTCAATAAATATGTCAATAAATTGTCAATTTTTATTAGACATTAAAATTCATATATAACTTTAATGTTTTTAATTGTCTTTTTGAAGGTTTTAACAAATACTTTTAAATTATATAATATTTTCGATTTTATATATATATATATATCCCATTTAATCAAATAGATTAAGTAGATAGAAAATTCTGAATTTTTATATATTTAGGAGTAGACTCGCTATCTCTATAAAAGAATTAATGTTATTAAAATTATCAACCTTTAGTATAACAATTGAACCAACACAAATAAAATTTAAAAACCTCCAAAAATCAATAAGCATAAAAAAAGTGTTGCTCATGAAATTTATATACACACTAATCCATTATAATAACAATTACATTTTAAAACTACTTCTCAGTTACTTATGATAGACAAAACTGCAAAAATTGTCCCTATGGTATGCAAAATTTTGGGGTTTTAATCCAAACCACGACTTTTTTGGATCAGTGGTCATTTTGAGCTAGTTTCTTTGCGTTTTTTGTCCCTCAATAAACTGAAAATACTATTATACCCTTCTCATACATTTTTTATGTTTTTTCTATTTAATTTAAATGAGAAATAAAATAATTACCTAATTTGGGGGCCGACTCTCTCTCTCTCTCTCTATCTATCTCTCTCAGATAGCCATCGTCTCTTTTCTTCTCCTTTCTTTTTCCTATCTTCCTCTCCAGCGAGATTATGTCGTTAACCACCATTGGCATCACCCCTTCCTCACAATCTCCATCTCTTCGCTCACTCTTTTTCTTCTCAATTATTTCTATAGAATTCACCGTCGATGGTTCAATCTTTAAGAAAATGGGTGAACGACTCCCACTCTAATACCATAAGCTCTGTTTCCCTCTTGTAGCAGTGCGCCGAGTACCAACCATTCATTGAATCACCCCCTTCTGATGAGCCTCGTATTGGTGAACACCACCACAATTCCAAACATTGCATCCTTCCATTCATTTCCTCACTGGTGCTCACATCACCGATGACCAAATCCAAAATCCTCCCCGTCGACCTGAACTTATCCTCTACATTTTCATTAAAAAAAACTCTCTTCATTTGCAAACGATTCAACAATTTTTATAGGTTAATTTGTGTGGTGACTTCCATGTAACGAGTGGGTTAATTTGAGAGTCAAGCTTTGACGGATTCATTAAGGCATCAGCAGGTCAATTTCAGTGGTACAACATCCGTATCGCCATTGCTTCCAATGAAAATCATATGTTCACCTAATGATCGAAAATTGGCCTCTGATTGAAAATTAGACCTGAAAATCATAAATCTAGGGGGTGAATCGAGGGGTTGAAAAACATATATAAACACCAAGAAACAAATTGTGTTTCGATGATCTACAAAAAAATCCAACGACAATCAAGACGTCGACAACACCGTTGGGTTTAAGAATAGAAAAGGAGAGGAAACATTGATTGACATTAAGCTGGTGAGGAGACTTACATGAGGTTGGAGTGATAGGAGTCTCGCTAGAAGGTAGTTGTTGAAATCGACACACACATACACACCTGCAAATCCAGTTGAAATCGACATACTCACACACGTTGGTTGTATGAGTAATTGAAGGAATGCTAGCTTCAGTAGTTCTCAAATCTGCAGATGTAAAACATGATGAAAGGGGGAAAATGAAAGAGAGAGAGAGAGAGAGAGAGAGAGAGAGAGAGAGAGAGAGAGAGAGAGAAAGAGGGCCCTTTTAATTTTTTTATTATTAAAATAAATAAATTAGTATTATATTTAAAAGAAAATGAAAGAAAAATGAAAAATAAATACTCTAAGGGTATTACAGTCATTTCACTATTTGTAGGGACCAAAAACACAAAGAAACTAGTTCAAAAAGAGCACCAATCCAAAAAAAAAAAAAATTATAGTTTGGACTAAAACCCCAAAAATTTGCATACCACAGGGACCATTTTTGCAATTTTGTCCTTATGATATTCTATTTTCATGAAAACAACCAAAAAATATTCATATAAAAAATCCAACGACAATCAAGACGTCGACAACACCGTTGGGTTCAAGAATAGAAAAGGAGAGGAAACATTGATTGACATTAAGCTGGTGAGGAGACTTATATAAGGTTGGAGTGATAGGAGTCTCACTAGAAGGTAGTTGTTGAAATCGACACACATACACACCTGCAAATCCAGTTGAAATCGACATACTCACACACGTTGGTTGTATGAGTAATTGAAGGAATGCTAGCTTCAGTAGTTCTCAAATCTGCAAATGTAAAACAGGATGAAAGTGGGAAATGAAAGAGAGAGAGAGAGAGAGAGAGAGAGAGAGAGAGAAAGAGGGCCCTTTTAATTTTTTTATTATTAAAATAAATAAATTAGTATTAGATTTAAAAGAATGAAAGAAAAATGAAAAATAAATACTCTAAGGGTATTACAATCGTTTCACTATTTGTAGGGACCAAAAACACAAAGAAACTAGTTCAAAAAGAGCATCAATCCAAAAAAAAAAAAAATCATAATTTGGATTAAAACCCCAAAATTTTGCATACCACAGGGACCATTTTTGCAATTTTGTCCTTATGATATTCTATTTTGATGAAAACAACCAAAAAATATTCATATATGACAAAATATTACCTTTTAACGGAATCTTGAGGCCTATCGTTAACCTTTTTTTTTCATTTGAATACTTATTTACTTCGTTTAATAATATTAATAATATAATTTAATACAAGTGTGTTTTGTATAGTTTATATGACACCAAAAATGTAAATCAAAATATAATATGAGTCTTGAATACGCTCCATCTTCTCAAAAGCTGCATCAGTATCTGTCTACTGATGACCTGAGAATACAAGTTATTTTGAAAGAGTTTATCAGTTTTAAAGCTGATGAGTTTATAAGTATTTTAGTGTCATTATTTGCATCAAAATTTTTGTAATAGCGTTTGAAGTATGAGTTTGTAAACGTTTGTAGTAAAAGTATGTGAATGTTTGTAAATGTTTGTAACTCCTAGAAAATCCTATATTTTCTACTAAAAGTAGCCTTCTACCAAGGCAAGACTGTTTTGTATGTTTGTTTCCTGTAAAAGTGTATAATTTTCCCAAGTGTAACTATCATTATCAAAATATAGTTTATACTTTATCGTTTATGTGAAATGATCACAAAGTGAATGAAAAGGGGAAATTAATGTAGTATTGTAGTGCTGTATTATAATAACTATTGTTGTACTAACCATCTTAAACCGGATTTATATCAAGGTATTGTGTGATTAATTGTACCATACTATCGACTATAAACACGACGATGAAAGACGTCGGAAGTAATGATATTTGGCACCCATAGACCTGCAGGTCCCACTGTAGCTAGCAGCAAGGTGTAGGATAGTCAATACATGATAGATCCATACGCAAACTCACGCTTTCCCTCCAGGAGAATCTTGTTACAAATCGGGCCATGGCAGTGAAGACATGCCCCGAAAAAGTGGTTCACATTTATGTTATAATATACTTATATATGTAATGTATGTACTAGTGTAGTGAATGTATTGTTTCTCATCATAGTATCGTTGTATAGATACTCATAATAGTATCGTTGTATAGTTTCTCATCATAGTATAGTTGTATAGTTTCTCATCATAGTATAGTTGTATAGTTTCTCATAATAGTAAGTATTGACTCATAAATGAACTGACTCTTTGTATGATTCATTGAACTAGAAGTAATGAGTAGTATAACCCTAAACTATACCTATTATAGTTTACTAGAATAATCGTTTGTATGACTGAATGTATTGAACTGAGATAAAAGTCTTTATATCTACACATATATACATAATATATAACTAAGGATCCAATGATACTCAGGCAATCAACAAGGTACTCTAAGTCCACAACCAAACAAGGAACAAGAAATAAAGTGAGTTGGCAGTCCTAAGTCCTTCAATCCTTACTTATATAACTATATATGTATTAGACATGGTTTTAACAATATATAAGTTTGAAACTGTAATAGAAAAGGTTTGATACATAAAATTAAATTTGATAAAGAGTTTAACATCTAAAAGAGTTTGATAAGCATTTTGATGAAGTTTGTTTGATAAACAGTTAAAAGCATAGTAAATCCATATGTTTGATAGTTATTAATCACATGTGATTGATATAATAAGTATGATATTCAACTTGTATCCCCGCCCATAAAAGCATTTAAAATCATTTAAAAGGTTGATTAAGGGGTATGAACTCACCTGTAGTGAGTAGTTTGGATGAAAGTGCTGGATAAGGTGCTAGGTGTCAAGTGAAGACTTGAACACACACACTGATCCTATTTAACATATAATGACACATATATGATTACAATTAGTGTTTAAACAACTAATTAAGCAAGTATAGACACCCTAAAACATGGAAAACACTTTTATTCAAGTGTTATAAGATCAAAGGGTTGCATATAATGGTTGTATGGCTTTGCTATTGAGTTCACGGCCCAATGACCAACTCTCCATCAGTTTACGGCCAAGGGTTTGCGGCCCTTATGGGTTTACAACCGTAAACCCATGGTGTCTTGTACTAAGTCGATGTTTAAGTTTCTTAGCTCAAAGCGAAGGTGTTCTAGTCCTAGTTCCAAGCCTTAGGAATGAATGTAGGGTAACTTTGCACCCTCTTTTAGAGTTTACGGCCAAGGGAGATTGCCTTGGCCGTAAACTCCCTTGGTTGGTTGATTTTTGATGTTTTCAAGCCCCTAATCCATAATACTAACTTATAAACATGTAAATGGGTTAAGGACTTACAGTTATAAGGCTAAGAAAGGGAGTTTTCGGCCCAAAACACAAAAGTGTTCTTGGTGTTCTTGAGGATCTTGAAGATCTAAGCATAAAAGATTAAATTGTGGGTGGATTCCAAGGTGAATCAAGTAGAAGTGATGTAATCAACACAAAGATGGAAGAGTTTGCTTACATTTGTGAAGATTGAAAGGAAGTCTTGAAGATCCTTGGGAGAGAATCTTGAGTTCTCTAGCTTAGAATTGAAGAATGAAAGGAAAAATGGCTAAGTGTCACCTTTATACAAGGGGTTCACGGTCACTTGGAGTTTACGGCCGTAAACCCAAGTGTTTGTCCGTGAACTCCTCTTTTGATGGCTAAGGTTTGTTTGACAGGTTACAAGTTCAACTGACACATTCTTTCACTTAATTCTTTGATGTATTAAAGCTCAGAATGCTCAAACGGACACCAAAAGTGCTAAACGTTAGTAAAAGTAAGTTTGACTAGATTGAAATGTAAGATTTGTATAAGATAGAAATTTCGGGTTGTTACAGGACTATTCCCCCTACTATCACAATACATCATGTCAGACTAGCACATAATCATAACAGATAACAATATACCAGATAATTATCATGAAGACAATTATCTATACTATAACTCTTACTAGTGGGTCTGGCTTGGTGCCTTAGACCCACTTCTACTAGAAGGTAACTCACCTCAATGTCGTGTTGCGTCTGAACTGTCCTCGATGCCAAGGTCAAATCCTATCAACTCCTACACAATAACCTTCCTTAATTACCACTTCACGCTCTTAACCCCTTTCTAAGGGTCAAATCAGGTCAAAGTCAAGGTCAACACCTTGGTCAAATTCAACATCTGGTTGACTCGACTCGCCGAGTTTGTCCACCAACTCACCGAGTTCCATAATTCAGAGATTCTCAACTTCGCGATCTGAATCGTCGAGTTTCCCTCCAACTCGCCGAGTTTCTTCTTATGGCAGAATCAGGACTTCCATTTGAACTCGTCGAGTTCATCTTCATGTCGGTTGGGACATTGCATTGAACTTGCTGAGTTCATCCTTGAACTCGTCGAGTCCTTTGATCTTAAAGTCCATAATCACGTTCATCTTTTTGAGTCCCCTCCTAAACTCAACCAGGTTCCTCAGGAACAGAAAAGGTTGGGGAACCAATACCCGACTCGCCGAGTTCTAAGAATCAACTCGGCGAGTCCCCCAAGGTCCATGTCCATACAATCGATTTCAATTGAGCTCATTGCACCCAAAGTGTAGATATGTCCTCCTAGGGTCGATATAACACGTAAAGTCATGAACTTTACATCCATGCATGGGTCTTCAAGCTCAAAAGGCCCAAAAATGAAGTCTACAAGATGCATGGGGCTCTTATGGCAATAAAGTTGGCACCTTTATGCCAGGAGAACCCTCCAAGGTTCAAGATCTGAAGTCAACACTCTACATTACGCTCTAAATCTAAAGGTAACTTAGAAATGCCCCAAAAATGACAAGATTCAAGCCTTAAAGAAGATCTAACAAATGGGACGTCAAGGTTGAAGCTTTTTACCTCAAACAAGCTGAAAATGCAACCCAGACTTTGGATCTACTGCCTTCTTCTTGAACCTCCAAGCCTTTCCTTCCTTCTCCAAGCTTCAAATCACAAAACTGGCACCAAAATAGCTCAAGAACACTCACAACTGATTAGGGTTTCGAGAATGGGGTATGAGGGTGATGGAGGCTAGAGTGGAGGCCACTTAATGTGTTTAAATATGGTGCAAACCCTCAAATTTAGGGTTTCATCCAGACAGGCCTACTCATTGAGTCGGGGCTTCCGACTCATCGAGTAGACTCTTGCACCCACATCCCAAAACTCACATCTACTCGATGAGTTAGGCCTCCAACTCGTCGAGTCCCAGAGTAAAAATGCAAAAACTTAAATTAAAATACGTACCGGGAACCGGACATTATACAAAGTTATCAAAAGATCTATTTTGATAACCCACTCCCATGTTATTTCCTCATCCACAGGAACGGTTTCCACCGGATTGTCTTTCTCCACAGCCTCTACTACTTTTTGCTCTAATAAACTCGTTGTTCTGAAACTTCACCACTGGTTGTTCTTCAACTTCTCCACTAAGCACTGATAATTTCAAATGCACTTTTTGCTTTGTTTCAGTATTACATGTTTCAGTTAAAATACATATGCTTCATTTGCAAGCTCCATGACATACCCACAGTTCGGGTGTTTAAAAGACAAAGATATATGATTGTTGAACACACATGTTTTATTTCTAACCATTTGTAATAACATCTGATGGTCACAGTTTGGAGGAAGATTTAAACCAAAGTTTTTAACATTATTTCTAACGTAAACCTCATTTCCATTAATCGACTACCACAACCTTCCCACACACAGAATAATAAAACTCATTCTTCCGGGACACTCTCCGCATAGATAATGAAAAAACAAGTTCTATTGATTAAAACATTTACAAAAATGAAAAAAAAGTTTCTAGTCAGTCAAAGTGTTAAAATACTAATAATACCATAAAAAACCCATCATTGGTTGTTCAAAACCACTCCACCAACCATTTCCGTAGAAGAGTAATTATTCCTTAGAGGTGTACATCATTTTGCAGAGACTTGCTCTGCGGAAATATCGGAAAAAAATTAATGTTTTCAACTACCATTTCCTCAAAGGTATACATGCATTTCGCAGAGCCGTACTCATTTCCCCACGTGTTCGATTTCTCAAAGTGTAAGGGCTTCTGCAAATCTCAAGTCGTGGTTATTTAATAAAATTGTGTTTTTTTATAATCATTTGCTACAAAGACCCATTCCTTTTGGGCATTTGATAAATTTGTGTAAAAACATTATTTTGTCTTTTTCACCACGGATTCGATATCTCGGAGTAAGGATTTTTGTAGAGCTTCAAGTCAGTGATCATTTAATAAATTTGTGTTTATTTATTTTTATTTTTTTTATGATCACTACAAAGACCCCATCCTTTTGGTTATTTGATAAATTTCCCCATTAAATTTTCCTTTTTTTTTTTTTTTTTCGGTTGACTAAAAAATTGTCTCTTCCCCCATTTTAGAAAGAACCCTAATCCTATAATAAAATTAAAAAAATAATAATAATAATAATAATAATATCTTCTTCGCATGCGATTGAATCCACTGCCTCCAAGCGAATTGTTAAATTAAAAATGTCTTTGTTAGCAAAGTGGCTAACCACGCCAATTTTACAACAAAAGTGTAAATTTCCAACAAAGAAGTGGGGCAGGAATAAATCGATGTTAACTTCACCCACCTTCTTTGCCGTTCATCGAAAAATATAGCAATTTCGATCTACCTTGTTTATCCCTTTCATGTTTTTGCCTCACAAACAAACAAGTAATACGTATCAGTACTGTGCTTCCACCCTCATCCTCCATTAATGCATCAACGAACTTTCGACCTCAATCGACACAGTCCCATACCCAATTATGGGGTATCTTACTCTCACCCATTATTATACCAAAACCCTAGAATAAGAATTTCCGACTTCAAAACCAACTGCTACACTCACCATAATCATGTCATTAGGACTCATGTCCCTGTTAATTGCATAAGTTATGGACTTGATGTGTCCGTTTCGAAGCATCGCCGTCTTTCTTCCGTCAATTTCTCCGGAAAGAAAGAATTTGATGTCGCCACCCTTGGAAACCTATGTGTTGACGTTGTGCTTAATGTTCCCAATTTGCCCCCTTCGTCCTTTGAGGAACGTAAAAATTACATGGAACAGCTTGCTAAATCGCCTCCTGATAAGGTCTGTTGTAAATGCTCTTCGTTTTCTTCGATTTAGTTACTTCTGCAATTTGGTTATCAGTTACTGTGGGTAATCGGATTAATTTCTGTTAATTTGAGATGGCCTTTAACTTCGAAATTTGACAGAGCTCCCAGTTCCAAGCATGCTGTAACTATGTTCTTATAGGATTCATACATTTAGCCATTTAGTCTCCTTAATGCAACTTGAAAGTCACGGTAGTTATTTATTTATAGTGATTGACAAAGCCGATTTGTGATTTGGTAGTTTTTATCTGAATCTGTTTCTAGGATTTGGGCAACCTGCATGCTTATGCGTATGATGATTTTTAATGCACATCTGCACACCCCTCTCCTGTCATTGTCATATATGATATATCAACATCTCTCAGTTTAGGGCTTGAACTGACTGGTTTCACTTTATAGAAACACTGGGAAGCTGGTGGTAACTGCAACATGGCTATAGCAGCAGCAAGATTGGGACTTGGTTGCATTGTGATTGGTCATGTTGGGGATGAAATATATGGAAAATTTCTCTTGGATGTTCTTCAAGATGAGGGGATTAATCTGATAGGGATGAGAGAAGAGGATGATATAATCAACAGTTCCAGTAGTGCATACGAGACACTTTTATGTTGGGTCTTGGTGGATCCTTTACAAAGACACGGGTTTTGCAGGTATACATGATTAATTAAAGGTTCGTTCGAGTTTATGGTAGCTTATATTCAAGGTGCCAATTTCACGGATCATAATTCATCAATATTTGACCTACATTTTGTTTATTAGTCGAGCAGATTTTAGCAAGGAGCCTGCATTTACTTGGTTGAGAGCATTATCTGATGAAGTAAAGAGGAATATACAAAAGTCGAAAGTCCTTTTCTGTAATGGGTATGGCTTTGATGAGCTTCCTGCAAATCTGATTACTGATGCCCTTGAGTATGCTGTTGAAGTTGGAACATCAGTCTTTTTTGACCCTGGACCAAAGGGAAAGTCTCTTGCTATTGGGACACCTGAAGAACAAGAAGCACTTGCTAAGTTGCTGAGGTTTAGTGATGTTCTTCTTCTAACTTCAGAGGAGGTTTGCACTATCTTTTTCTCTTAATACGAATCTTTAATAATATCACTATCAGTTCAGTTATCATCATCATCTTATGTTGTTTTATGCCAGGCTGAATCAATGACTGGGTTGGATAACCCAATAGCAGCTGGAAAGGAGTTGCTAAGTAAAGGAGTCCGAACAAAATGGGTGATCATTAAAATGGGATCAAAGGGCTCTATTTTAATCACCAAATCAAGCATTTCATGTGTGCCTTCATTCAAGGTAACATTTTATACATAAGTCAAAAAAAAAAAAGATTAATTTTGGGATGATATGATAAAAATTAAAAATGTATTTGGACAGGTGGAAGTGATGGACACGGTTGGATGTGGAGACAGCTTTGTGGCTGCGATTGCATTTGGTTACATACACAAGATGCCATTACTTCATACATTAACAATAGCCAATGCAGTGGGTGCAGCAACAGCCACCGGTTGTGGGGCCGGGAGAAATGTTGCAAACTTACAAAAAGTCAAGCAGCTCATCAAGGAGTCAAACCTCAATGAAGACCACACTTTTTGGAACAAATTATTCCATGAAAATTTGAACAAAAAGGAAGACATCACAATTCTGTCAAAAACAACAGCAAACAATGGATTTCTTAAACATGTAACCCTTCAAAAGGTGGTTAGTGAGGTTCTTCATAAGCTTGAGGTTCCATTAGCAGACAGAATATTGTCTTCTTGAAGAATTCTTATTGATTTTTGTGTAATTTTAATTGTTTAGAGCAGGAGGCGGAATTGTTAGTAACTCAGATTTGATGGTATCTATGGGTTTTGGTTGTCGAGCAGTGAAACTATTGCTTGCTCATTATGTTTTTTTTTTTTTTTTTTTTTTTTTTCACACAAGTGAGATTTTGTTATTTTTAGCTTTTCTTTTAGATGATTATCTCTTACAGTGGTTGAAACTTACCTTAAGAACTAAAGGGATCCATACATAAAAGCAAGCACAGAACATAGCTTTCATGTTTTCAACGTTTTTTTACGAGTCATGTGTAAAAGTTAATTCGCCTTTGGATTATGTCAGGTCGACAGGTAGGGTTAGAATTTGGAAATATTAAGGAGACGTTAATAAATCGATAATCGACAAAATATAATATTAATATCGCAATCGTTATTTGCAATTTATGCTGGATATTTAATAAATAAAATAAAAAATAAAAAATATATATGAGTAACGATATAATTATAACAGTGTTTGGTAGTATATATAAAATAAACATAAGTTGGAGATGGATGTATTTTTATCGAGTCGTTGGCAATTATTGGGGGGTAAAATTGGTAACATATTAAAATTGAAGGCGAAAGTTGGCTTAGATGACCTAATTGCCCTCTTTTTTTCTGGATAAAAGGAAGCCCTAAAAAGACAATCCATACCCCTACCTTCTCATTCTTCGTTTTCCCCTTGTGCCCTTGTTGCCCTTTTGCTTCAAAATTTCTGTGTTCCCCATCCCTACCCTCAGCCCTCTTTCAGGTATTTTCACTCCTCACTCACTCCCTCCTATTCCCCGCCAAATTCAACTTCCCCCACGCCTGATTCAAACAGAAATTTGAATCATCTGTTGATTTATGTAAAGATCAATGGGTGATTTCAAATTTGTTCCTCACGGTTTCGTCCTGGCTGTGTTTGCAGATTTTCGAAACTTTTAGCACTTAGAACGTCAAGCTGTGTCGTGAAATTTGGTTTTTATTATCGCTTGATCCGTTGGAGGCTCGGTGAGTTTTTGTTGTGGTTCCGCTTTCAGATGACTGATTGTTGCTCTATTCTCGTATCTGTATTTTACCTGTATTTTTTTTGAATGAGTGTTAATTTGAGATGTCAATCTCTGATTCGACGAGACTAAATGCTCTCAAAGTTACCAGGAGAAGTACGAATAGCTTAATATTTTTATTGTGAAATCTACCGATTACAAAATTTTAGTGTTGATTTTATTTTTTCTTTCTGATTTTACAGGTTTTCTAATTTTTATCGCACCTGGAACCTTCAGTTGTAGGTTGAAAATTGGTTTTGGTTGTCGCTGGATCTGATAGAGGTTTGGTGAGTTTCGATTTTGGTTCTACTTTTAAATGACTACTCGTTGTTCTGGATTCACTCGTATGTATATTTGTAATGTTCCAGTGTTTTCATATGAATGTCAATTTTCTAGTTGTGAATTTCTATTCATTCATAGACAACTTTATGCTCTCCGAGTTACCAGTAAAAGTTAAAATCATTTGATCTTTATTGTGAAAGCTAGTGCTTGTTAAAATCAAACTTTGTCTTATGTTAACAATTAACATCACACTCCATAGAGAAGTAGATTGTATTTAGCTGGCGAGAACCATTATGTTAACATCACATTCCAGGATAATCTCAATCTGAAGATCTTACGCTCTTTAAAGAATGCATGATCAGCCCAAACACCAAAGATAGTTCATTATTCTTTTCTACTTTTAACATTCTGTAGTCGGATTGATGGGTGTTGTTTATGCTTTTTGCTAAATACAAGCATACATTATTATGAGGTTTGTGATATGGTAAAGATAACTAAACATGAGTTTGTTGCAACAGGTCTAGATTGATGCTTCTTGTCCTCCGGAACTAGTGACTTTTGTGAGAGTAATATCATGGAAAACCATGACATGATTGTTGGATCAAGGCCAGACATATCATCCCTTCAGAACCAATTAAGACACGAACAGAATTTCGTGGGCAGACAGAATCCGAATCAGAATCATACCTCTGAACTGGGACAGACACAGAACCTCAAGCATGAAACCGAATTAGGAGAGAACAATAATCATCGCATAACTCTAACACAACACCATGATCATGATCATGAACTACTTCTAGACCATGAAATTGCAACCATGTCACATCCACATAATCATGGAAACGAAGCCACAACCGAATTCGATGACACCAATCAACAACACGACAACAACAGATACGACGATGGTGTCACAAATCCCGATTCCCAATTAGTCCTATCAGATCAATGTCATGAGATGGGTTTATCCAACGATCATGGATTACCCGTTGTGGATAACAACCACGAGCTTGTAGTACACCAGAACACTGCTGACATGGGCGTAGTAGTACCTCTACCTCTATCTTTTCACAGACCCGATCTCGTCCTCACAACTCCAGTAATCCAAAGCCGAACAGTGGCTCCTCCAAACTACGAATTAATGGTGGGTCAAGAGTTTCCAGATGTCGCCAGCTGTCGTAGGGCTTTAAGACACACTGCAATCGCTCTTCACTTTGAGATACAAACTGTTAAATCTGACAAGACACGTTTCACTGCTAAATGTGCAAGCGAAGGGTGTCCTTGGAGAATCCATGCTGCTAAATTGCCAGGTGTACCAACTTTCACAATCAGAACAATCCACTCGGAACATAACTGTGGTGGAATCGCGCATCTTGGACACCAACAAGCTTCGGTTGACTGGGTTGCAAATACAGTAGAACAACGCCTCAAAGAAAACCCACAATGCAAACCGAAAGAGATTCTAGAAGAGATCCACCGTGTTCATGGAATCACGTTATCATACAAACAAGCGTGGAGAGGTAAAGAACGGATCATGGCAGCTTTACGTGGTTCGTTTGAAGAAGATTACCGTTTACTCCCTCAGTATTGTGATCAGATTAGAAGCACGAATCCCGATAGTATCGCGTCTGTTTACGTGAATCCTTCTGACAACTGTTTTCAGCGGCTGTTTATCTCTTTTCAAGCTTCGATACACGGGTTTTTGAACGCGTGTAGACCGCTTATCGGGCTGGATAGAACCGTTTTGAAAAGCAAGTACCTGGGGACTTTGCTTTTAGCTACTGGGTTCGATGGAGATGGTGCTCTGTTTCCTTTAGCATTTGGTGTTGTTGATGAAGAAAACCAAGACAACTGGATGTGGTTCCTTTTGGAGCTTCATAACTTGTTAGAAATCAACACCGAAAACATGCCGAGGCTTACGATTTTGTCAGACAGACAGAAGAATATTGTGGAAGGGGTGGACAAAAACTTCCCAACCGCTTTCCACGGGTTCTGCATGCGCCACCTCAGCGAAAGCTTCCGGAAGGAGTTCAACAACACGATGCTGGTGAACCATCTTTGGGATGCAGCCAACGCGCTTACAATCATGGAATTCGAACAGAAAATCCTGGAAATCGAAGAGGTGTCGCAAGAAGCGGCGTACTGGATCCGACGCGTTCCGGCCCGGTTGTGGGCCACCGCGTATTTCGAAGGGACGCGGTTCGGCCACCTGACGGCTAACATCGTGGAATCATTGAATGTATGGATTCTAGAAGCTTCCGGACTCCCGATCATCCAAATGATGGAATGCATCCGGAGACAGCTGATGATGTGGTTCAACGAGAGACGCGAAGCCAGCATGCAGTGGACTTCGATTCTGGTCCCGACGGCGGAACGACGGGTGTCGGAAGCGATCGATCGCGCGCGGACTTATCAAGTGCTGAGAGCGAACGAAGCGGAGTTCGAGGTGATATCGCATGAAGGGACGAATATTGTTGATATAAGAAACCGAAGGTGTTTGTGTCGGGGGTGGCAGCTTTATGGGCTTCCGTGCGCACATGCGGTGGCGGCTTTGCTGTCGTGTAGGCAGAATGTTCATAGGTTTACTGAAAGTTGTTTTACGGTTGCGAGTTATAGGAAGGCGTATTCTCAAACGATACATCCGGTTCCTGATAAGACATTGTGGAAGGAAATGGGGTCTTCACAAATAGGGGAAGGGAGTAGTGGTAATAATGTTATGGATATTATTATTAACCCTCCCAAGTCCATTAGACCACCGGGGAGGCCTAGGAAGAGGAGGGTTAGGTCCGAGGATCGAGGCTCCGTCAAACGGATCGTGCATTGTAGTCGGTGTAATCAAACCGGACACTTTAGGACTACTTGTTCCGCTCCGATATGATATCTGGGGGGGGGGGCGTTTATGTAATTTGAGGAGTTGATAGAGAGAAAGACAGACAGGTGAGTTTGATCTTTGGATGAAAGAATTAAGAATATGAGAGCAGGTGGGTTAGTTTTGATGGGATAATGAGTGGTTATTGGCTGCATCCAAGGAAATGGTAATCTCGTCTGGAACTGGAACTGGAACTGGAAACATCTAATCTATGGTGAGGTAGTTAAAAATCGTGTGTAGTGACAGTGTAGATTTTAAGTTTGAATCTGATTTACGTTTATGTGCTATGTTCTAAAGCAAAATGTTTTGCGCGAGGTTTTACTATTAAAGTCTGTCTGGCTTAAAAGGCCCTCTTTGTAATTATGGGCTATGGCCAGTTAAGTTTCAGAACATCAGATAAGATGAGACTTCTGTTAAAGAAATTCTAACAAAAGGGCCTCGTGAAAGACATGGTCCTTTGTTTATGGCTTTTGGTGGTAGGGGTTGTAGTCCTCATCTCCTGGATATTGAATTTTTACTCCATTCCATTCCATGATATGATTCCAGCATTTATCGTAAAATCCAAAAAAGGTAACCAACTTTTTAATAATTCGTAAAAATCGTCGCCATCTTCAAAATGAGTCCATTCAGATTTGTATTTTTCCTCACAAAAAAATACATTTTATATTCATATTTCAAATTTCAGACTAAATATTTCATGCATAAAACTGTATTATGAAATTTCTACATATTCGAAATCTGAAGAGCAAGCCTTTTTTTTTTTTTTTTTTTCATATTTTACTTAAATTTAACAAAAAATTGAGAAACCTTGACGAAAGATAAGTAAATTACGATACCAAAGGCATAAACGGTATCTTTTTCCTAGAAAAAATAATGAAAATAAACATTTTGAATTTATATGTCAAGAGAATTTTTGAAAAGCGTTTACTGCAATGAGGAATAAAAAATGCGCACCATATTTCCATCCGAATGCGAGATACTCATTTCGGATTTCAAGATTATTTTAGTAAATAGGTAAAAGTTAAATCACTTACCTATATATTTTTTTTTATAACAATGTGGTCATTTTTATGATTATCTAAAACATTATGTAACTCAAATACAAGTACAAAATATATTTTGATATATTTAAAAAGTAACTAAAACTAATAATTTAAATTATAAGAACATGATAGACCATGTATCATCTGGCCAACTTATGTTAACTCACACATGATCCATGAAAAATAGAATAAATTGTGGAGCACTAGCATAATTTTGAGCGTGCTAAAGTTTAAACCTCAAACCTCTTTTATAAATTTCACACTTCAACCACTAAACTATCGGGTATAATACATAATTTTGATATGTCATGTCTAGAAAAGAGCATCTCTATCCTTGAAAGAAAATTAGGACAAGCATATTTCATTCTATCCATGGTAGGGATGCTCAAAAAAGCTGGTATGAAAACTTAACTAGTTTAGATAAAACAATTTATAAGAAATGGCTTGAAGTTGAACATCGTATAAGAACCGGTTTACCCCTTCAATCGTTAGAACAGTTTACTAGTAAACCCTTCAATTGTTAGAATAGTTTACTAGTAGAATCATTAGAAAAGTTTTTTTATTATTATTTTGTCTAACACCCCGTTCCCGAGTTCAATTTAAGAAGAGAAAAAAAAGGAAATGAGTGGAAGTGGGAGGAAAGTAAGAGAAATTGGTGTTTCCGAGTTTCATTAAAGGAGGGAAGTGGAAGAAAATGGAGGGATCACTTTCCCTCCTAACTTTCCTTCCGATTTGGAAGGATTTGGAGAGAAAGAACAAAATGTTTAACTTTTCTTCCATTTCTCTCCAACTCGGGAATACAAAAAGCAAATTTCTTTTCCTTTCTCTTCTCTTCTTTTCTCTCCTTACTTTCTTTTCTCTTCTCTTCTTTTCTTTGCTACAACTCGGGAACGGGGTGTAATGGTCGTATAGTCGTTTGTGACCATTTTGACCCTTTTATCCCCCATTTGTCAGTTTAAATAGCTATGGGATTTGTTATCTTATCACACTACTCTAATTGATCTCGAATGACAATCTCGTTCATTACCTTTTTAACCCTCATTTAAAGAAATACATCCGTTCTTAGATGTACTGGTTCATTAAACCCAATAATAAATAAATAAATAAAACAACCAAAACAAATGGATGTAATGCCCATAAACAGAAAACCATCATTCAAACAAAAATCACACACTAAATAAATAATCCACTACGGAAGAAAAAAAAAAAACGAACACTTTGTATTCAGTATTATCAAATCATCAAATAGCCAACCGACTATCTAAACAAAACAAGGCATCTTGGATACAACAGAAACTGTGACCGCCTTCTAGTACCCATAACTGCCCCCATACATGGGGGCGCTGCCATAATCTCCACCAGCAGCAGGTGGATGTCCAGGTGGCGCAGGCTGAGACGGGTAACCAGGATACTGGTTATACCCACCACCGACGCCTTGGGTAGTAGCCACCACCGGTGGTGCAGCAGCAGCAGCAGCAGTTGGATTCTGTGCAGCATCAGCCATGAAGTTGTGAATCAACTGCTGAGCTGTCTGAACCTGTGAAGCGGATCCATTAATCTCAACCGTCATTTCATCGGGATTCCCGCGAGATTCTTGAATTGCAATCGTGGCCCCACTTGCACGCCGTATATAACTTATATTAGCTCCCGATGTCCCGATAACCGCATCCGCATATGTCAGCGGAACCTGCATGTTCTGTGACACCTTACTCACCATCAACTCCTGTTGCGCCATATGCATTCCCATACTGGCGGTGTCTCTGCCATATGATGGCGGAAGCTGCCGTGGTGGCTGGTTATCCATTGCTGGAGGTGGATAGTAGTTGTCAAACTGATGCTGAGGTGGCATGAATTGTGCCGGTCTGTATCCCGGCCCACCACCTGGAAAATTTTGAGCCGGTGGTGCTGGTGGTGCCGCCCATGGTTGGGGAGCCGCCGCCATCTCCTGGTTTCCCCTGCCACTTGGCATTTGCATCTACAAACATTAATCAGATTAATATTTATTATTTTTTTAAGAGAATCAAAACATTATAAAAATGAAAAACTTAACTTACCTGTTTTTCAAATATCCCGATGACACTGCGGTCAACTAAAAACTTTCTTAAATGTGAAGCAATGAGTTCAACCGCCTTGTGTACACCTTCACGTTCCCCTTGCACCTCCACAACACTATCATCAGGCAGAGCAATTACAGGGAGGTTTTCTGCATCCAAAAAACACTATTATAATTCACCTTTTATTTAAGAATATTATTTTATTTTATTTTTTTAAAAAAAAACCTTGTCCGAGCACTCGAATTACACAACCGGAAGAATCTTGGATGGTTTTTATGGTGGCACCCTGCTTTCCTATCAAGTTTCCTGCTTGTGTGGCAGCCACAAGTAGCCTTGTGCTGATTGTACCTCCAGCTGGCGGATGAGTAGGATCAGCATCCACATCCGTTACACGTTTATGGATTTTCAGTAAGCCATCCATTGCAGGAGGAATCGAAGCATCTGGTTCCTCTTTTGCAGAAATCAAGACCTGATAAAACAGAATATATCTTCTGATTAGTAACATGCTAATAGACTTCTTATTTTACTTTAAGATTAAGAACAACACGGTTTCAATAAGAAGCTAGCATGCATCATAATTAATGTTTTTCGTTCTTCACACCATTTTCTGGCAATGGGAAAACACAGAATGGATAATTAATTATAAAAGAAATTTAGATTATGACACCATGATTTATTTGGATACTTGATCTTGATACATTTGAAGATACCAAAGATATTTAACATCATTAGCTTAAAGATGTTCTTGATTCTTCAATTATGTGAAATGTATTTGATACTTTATTTTTGTATTACTTTTTATAGATCGCATCCTATTGGTTAATCTATTTATTTTGCTTATTTGTATAAGAATGTGTGGCAAGACATCAACCGACCAGTTCTGAAGTTACCAGATGACATAGGAAGCTTTTTGGTAGTGACATCCGCCAGGGGTACTTCGGACATTTATTCAGAGTGACTTTTCAGCACTTCTGGATCTTTGGCTCTTCTAAATGAAACCACTTTGACAATTGAAATGTTGCCTTATATTTGAGAGAACCTGCACATATTCACCTAGTCATTGTGATATAATAAACTTGTTTCCTTAAGGTCTGAGTGTTGTTTTTTTTTTTTTAGTTTCAACTTTTCCATATACTTCTTCTATTGCATTATATACAAACTTTATGTTGATATTGTTACTTAAGATTGTCTACCTATTATTGGTTGGTAAATCATCCTCGTATCAGTATATACTCTTCTTTTACCAAATTATTTCAAGGATCGTGGTATTAAGGTATTGTGTTTTAAAGCTTATTGAACTGAAACTTAGTTGTAGACACACAAACAGAAAGGTCTTTCTGTTGGTATTTGATAAAATTCATAAAGAATGATTGATGTGACAAGGTAACATTCTTGTAATTATAGTTATATTTTACTTTCAACATCGTTAGGATACTTGCTTTTCTGTTTCAAATACACAATTACACACTAATACACTATACAGATAATTTTAGACATAAGTTGAAGCAGATTTAAAATTCATGATGTACCAAAATGATATTGATCAATTCCATCCAACAGAACTCTACCATGCATGCAGCAACCAATTGCAATTTCAATTTCAAAATAAAGAAATTTGTTAATAAACTTACACATCTTTCCATAGTCCCAGGAGGCCCATCAAGAATCTTGATGCGGGCCTTTGTTTCTTCACAAGTTTTCTTTATGTACTCTCCCTTGCGACCAATTATGGTGCCAACCTTGTGCACAGGGACCAACAACCTAAAAACATTCTCTCCAGGCCATCCAGGCCATTTCTTTTCTGCAGGGATTTCCATGGCAGCATCTCCTTGTTCCTTCTCGGTAATTTCAGTTTCTACCTCCTCACTTTCTTCATTCTCAGACACTTCAACTTCTACAGGAACAGAGTTTTCAGGCATCACTTCTGTCTCTTGTCCATCAAAGTTTTCTTCTGCCATTTCCTAGAAACTCTAACAACAACAACTGATCAACCCATATGTCCATAACTAAACAACAACTTGGAATGAGCATTAAAACTATATACAGAATAGAGATCAGAAACCTAAGCTGTGATTGTGTGAAGTGATCTTAGCAAGAAGAAAACATTAAATCTCATGTTTCGGATACTACCTTTTGGAAAAGATATTCAGTACATTAGCTAAAAAGTAATACCATTTGGACGACCTAAATGGTAAAACAATAGTAGATTTGATATGATTTTTAGTTGGCATAGACAAAATCAAGATTAAGTCTTTTTGTTTTTAAAACCAGTTAAGTACATCAGTCCTTCGCCAAAATCAGATTTTAGGATCTAGAGAAGATATGAGTGAGAAAAAGAAGACAGCATATAGCCCGACACTACTAAGGCACGTTCAACAACAAAATCACCAAAATGCCCTAAAGCAATGTACATACACAGCAATAACTAAACATAAAACTTATCTACGAAACTTCCTCAATTCAACATAAACTAAAGGCCTCAAAGATTGAAATCTAACAAATTTATGCCTAAGGAATGAAACATAAGCACAGAAGACAATTCGAATGAAAATCGTTACGAACCTTAGAAAAGAGAAGAAATAAATATAGATCCCGCAAGAATTAACAAGAAGACGCAAAATCTTATCTTCCTATAAAAAGTGGACTTGATTTACACAAGAGCCTAGTAATAATTTGAAAGCGAATAACAATATGTAATTGCAGAGAACTTACTAGGGTTTATAGCGAAGTAAGCAAAAGAGAGAGGCGATGTCCTCGCCGATGTGCGATTTGAAAAATCCATATATGCTTTTACGGAAAAAATGGGGATTTCAATTTTCAATAACTGCCCTCCGGACCCTAAAGATTTTGCTTTTGCCCACTTTGTGCCCCTCTTATTTTCAACAGCAAAAACTGGTCCTTGTGGTTTCTTATTTTCTTTGGATTATGTAAATAGTTTCATTTTGTATAAAAAAAATCTTTTAGGAGGGTTTTATTATTATATTGGTCCCTAAAATTAACATCACTTTTTGGATAGTAAGGTCTATTAAATTTTTATAATGCTCATGGTTTATATATTGGGAAAATGACTTATAAAGGTAAGGATGTTTCTAAAACATTTAAAAAATACCATTAAAGTTTTTTTTTATTTATTTAAAAAAGATCATCCAACTAAAGGCTTTGTATAAAAATCACCAACCAAGTATTATTTTGTTCAAATATCACCTACTAGTGACCGACATCTGTAGGTAAGGTGAAAAATGTTACCTGTAAAAAATTAATAAATGGAAAAATAAAAGATGACATGGCATTAGGAACGTCTTATGTGGATTAAGAGATACAAATCAATCATCTTCGACTTGATCGGATGGAGTGAAGCACATAAGCCCACAAAGTTGTCTAGGGTTCGATCAACCCTCATTTAGTGAAATAAAATTTTACAGACGGTCGATTTATGCTGCATTTATGACTAAATTTCCACTGTTTGTGGGTTCTGTTGTAATTAAGACCAAATTGCCCTTGTTGTTACTTCCTAGTATTACTCAAGATTGTCCATATATTGATTTGAGAGGTCTCATGCAATAAATGAAAGTAGAATTACATTGCTTGTATATTACTTTTCACATTGTCAAAATGTTTGAAATTAGAGGTCTGTGGTTTTTAAGAGGCCTGTATACATTCTGAATGGCTTAATATAAAGTTTTGATTGAAAAAAATTAAAGTAACAACATTTCAGAGTACAATTATGCCTTTTTTTTCAATTGAATTTGTGTCCCTTTATTGAATGGTTTAGTATAAAAAGTTTTATGAGGTCCCTTGATAAAAAGTTTTGAGTTCAGAGTACAATTATGCCCTTTTGTCATGCACCTTATTAAGCTCAACATTGGTGCTGCCAAGATCATGGCTGTTGCTGTTGCTAAACAAGTTCTTGATTTATGTACAGGAAGAAACATCACAGTAAAAAGCTATAATTGAAATATTGTGCAATGCAGATTGAGAATTCGAGAGTACAATGCTATAATTAAATATATTGTTCAAAGTACAATAAGTTAATATAAAATGACAATTATATCCTTTTGTTGAATTGGATCTACTAATGTGGTTGTATCATTATCACCAAGCTCATCTAACTGTCCAAAAGCAATTTTCGTTAAGACTCTTCTCATAATTTTCCCACTTCTTGTTTTTTGAAGACCAGGTGCCCAATAGATCTTGTTAGGGGATACAAATGTGATACAAACCCATCTCATACTAGGCCCGTATCATGCCATAAGCCCAAATGTAGAACACACTACCAAAAGCCAGCTTGTAGGAGGAGGGGGCACTTAGACTTATAAGCCACCAATTTATAGTACTTTCGGCCGATGTGGGATCATAACAATACCCTACGCTTTGAAGAGTCAATGTCCTCGTTGGTCATGGTTAGCACTCCCTTTTGGTCCAAGCCACCACTCCGAGTTATTGTTGGATACGGCTATGTTGGTCACGGTTGGCACCCCTCTTTTCAGGTCCAAGCCACCACTCCGTAGGCCACCACTCCAAGTGTTGGCACCCCGAAAGATGGGGACGACTCTGATACCAATTGATACGAACCCATCCCATACTAGGCCCGTATCATGCCATAAGCCCAAATGTAGAACTCACTCCCAAAAGCCAGCTTGTAGGAGGAGGGGACACTTAGACTTATAAGCCACCAACTTATAGTACTTTCAGCCGATGTGGGATCATAATAAAATGCTCCAATCTGATTGCACAAAACTCAAACTTAGACCAAATTAATACAACACCAACATAATACAAATTTATTACCTGCAACCATCAACACTAAAAAAAAGTTGTTTCATATCTTTCATGATCCCTATAAAGAGTCCTAAATGCCTCTGTCCACGACTTTTTAACACATTAATACCCACTACAACTTACTTCTATTTCTTGTTATCACTTCAATGTAATTCGAGAAATTGAGAGTACAATGCTATAATTGAATATATTGTTTATAGTACAATAGCTTAAGGTAAAAAAAAATAACAATTATGCCCTTTTGTCTTATTTTGTCCCATTTTTTTAGTATAGCATCTTTCTTCCATTTATTGTTATAACAACAATGTAATTTGAGAACTTAAGAGTACAATGCTATAATGACTTAATATAATAATGAAAAACAGATAAAGGGCATAACAGTAGGTAACTGACAATTATGCCACTGATGACTATTTTACCCCTGCAATTTGTCATGAATCTAACTAAATTGCCTACGCTATTTCCAGCATTCCACCTTGTTTCTATTGAATTTGATATATTCCCATTTGTTCCAATACACCTCATACACCTGGATAACTTCAAGACCATAATTATAATGGATTAATATCACATAAATGACTTAATGCCTTAATATCATAGAAATGTAATTTAGTTGTACCCTTTTCTACCCCGTGTGACCATTTTACCCCTAATTGTTAAGGCAATGTACTTTACTGCTAAGGCACTGTACTTTATAGTTTTGTCTCTTCATTTAAAATACAATACAACAGGTACTTTACAGTTATAAAACAAATTATGACCTTTTCTCGTCATAATAATCCATGTGGCATTGTCAAACCAATCCATCCAAGCTAATTTGACAATTATGCCCTTTTGATGGTTTTGTCCCATATTTGCTGCTAACTCTCTGTGTATATCAACAATAACAAAGTAATTGCATATTGTAAAAATGATAATTACACCCTTGTGACCCTTTTGTCCCATTTTTCTAAATTGAATTCTGATTCTGATTCATCATGTCATAATTTATGGGTAAGGCTGATATATGTTGTGAAATTGAGTAGAATGAGAAAAACAAGTCGATTGGGTGATGAGGGGTAACATGAGAAAAACAAGTCGATCAATTGTGCTTTTTGTTTTGGAAATTTTTGCAGGGAGAAGTGTTGAAGAATTCGATCGATTAAGAGGTGTCGTATGATAAAGCTTAGTTAAACATACCAAGCCATCACGGGAGACGAAAAGAAGAAGAATCCGTTCATGAATGAAGCCCTAATACCATTCATGAAGGAGTCAAGGGGAGTATCAATTACATCCATGTCACTCACATTTATGCCAAGTCATCAAGTATTATGTCACATTAGCATTTAACCGGTCACTAGTAGGTGATATTTGAACAAAATGAATATTTACTTGGTGTTTTTTATACAAAGCCTTTAGTTGGATGGTCTTTTTTAAAAAAAGAAAACTTTAATGGTGTTTTTTGAACGTTTTTTAAACAATCTTACCCTTATAAATAAGTCATTTTCCCTTTATATATTTATCTAAATATATTATTATTAAAAAAAAATTGATTTGGCTCCTATTATTTGAATCCCTTTTTACATGAACAATCTTCTACCCTTCAATTCTATTTGCACCAATTTAGATCAATGATTTTTTACCATCCCAATCTTCCCTTCAGATAAACCCAACAACCAATGAAAATGGATAAGTCTATCCTCCCAGTTTGTTATTACACTTGATCTTAGCCAAAAAGCCGAGAAAGGTTAGTATAAGCCTGTTAAGTTGGTTCTTCTCCAACCAGCTTTTACTTTTTACTTTTTACCCACACTTATTTATTACCAAAAAAATGCAGCAATTTCTTATTTGATCACATGGATCTGACATCCCCCATTTACAACGTACATGTCAAATAAAAATAGAAAACGTACTACCAAATTATACCTGCAAATGAAGAAAGGATTGCAGTACTGTCCACACTCAATACCAATACTATGAGATTTTTTTTCACCGATTCAAACATTCTAAACAGATCAAATGCATGGGCTGTAAAAGTTTTACCCATTGTATGTGGTTTTCTGTCTTTAAATAAATAAAAAAAATGAAAGAATAATGATTAACTGCTACAACAACACCAAGGTCAAAAACCTGGTTGAAAGCATATGACTTGAGTCGGAAAGTGAAAAACTGCATTGTCTTCTTTTGGATTAAATCTCCATAATGCAACACTGTGAATATGAAAAAAGAAAAATAATCAGGCAAATGAAACAATGTTTTCCTTTATAAGATGCAACATAAGACTCGAAGAAACCACATAGAGAAATCAAAGGCTCTAAAAACTTAAATTGTCCCGAAAAAAATATATAGTTGACTTTTAAAGTAAGCCCGTATGAATCACTGTTGAGGTAAACTGTGGATCAATAACCTTCCACCAACACTAAATGGTGAGTCGAATTTCCAAGATATTATTAGCAACCATTTCAGATGAAATTTTGAGTATAAGATTTTTCTCCTTCTACCAACTAAGGCATCAAAATATACACCCCTTCCAAATAGGTGTCCAACTCTGACTTCACGCTTCCAAAAGGGTCAACACTTCTAATGATCTAAGAAAATATTTGGATGTTTAAGAAAATGTTGATGTTTAAGGTAAAAGCCTGCCAGTTAGTTGTTACCATAGTTAATATGATGCTAGTGTTTTCTAATAATCTCATAATAGATGGTGATTCTTGATGACGAGGTTAAGGGGTGAACTTGTATTTTTGGAGAATATATTTGGATGATGCAGTTATTAAGCCGATATTTTAAGGAAATTTATGGATTAAGATGATGTTATTTGAAGTTTATCTTTTAGATCATTGTTGCTTATATTTGTTGTTGATAACTAAGAAGAATGGGGGATAAAAATTTATGGATGCATGCACGTATAAACTAGACCACTTAATCCATTGAAATAATTAGGCATCAGAAAGTTCATCAGTCAATGAAAGGAATCACAAGCTGAAACTTTTTTAAAAAGTTGAAGGATTTCTGACCTTTCATGCCTCATGGATGTCCACTTTAACCAAATATTCAAACAGCTTCCTGCTGCTCTGAACCCTTCAACTATAAAGAACCAAAGAAAATTCCCACAAACAAAATGTCAAGGAATTACAATCACAAATTAATATAAAAGTAAGACAGATGATGGGGGCCCGTCTAATACCTGTTTGGATGTGGAGCCTGATTGATATGGATGGTAACCTGGTTTCAACTTCACGGGTCGGGTGGGTCCAACCTTGATCTCTTTTCTTCTTTAAAAGGCTATACATAATTCATGATTTTATCCCTAAGTGTTCAAAAGCATATCCAAATTTCTCATCTTTTGATATTAAGGAGACCATGAATGCATCCGGGACAGCTTTATTCTCCACCATTTTCTTAAGCAACTCAATCACTTTAGGCGACATATCAGAACGAGAGAATTTTCGCATAAATGCATTAAAAGTAACAGCATTTGGGACACAACCCTTTTCCAGCATCTCCAAAAACAAATCATCCACTTTTGTTAACTGACCCGTTTTACAAAACCCATGTATCAAGATACTATAAGTTACAACAGTTGGAACCAAGCCTTTAGAAGACAGTTTCATGTATACATCCCAAGCAGTCTCCATTCTTCCTGCTTTACACAATCCATCAATCACAGAGTTATATGCTTTGATGTCCAATACAACCACCCCATTGTTTTCTAGGGTTTGAAGCAAGTCTAGAGCCTGCAAAACACAGTCATTCTTACAAAGCCCGTTTAACATGATGTTATATGTACAAGAACTTGGTGTGAGATCATGAAGCATTTCATCAAACAGCTTCTGTGCATTCAAAACATCACCTTTTTTAAGCACACCTGTTAATAACGCGTTGTAGGTAACAATCGTGGGCTTGATTTTTCTACTACGAGTCATTTGTCTAAAGATCCTTATAGCTTCCTCTGTTCTATTAATCTTGATATACCCATTAATAAGCACATTGTGGGTTCTCACATCAGGCTCGATTCCTTTATCCACCATCAAAATATACAACTCCCTGGCCTTATCAATCTTACCCTCCCAACAATACCCCTCCATTAATATGTTATATGAAAAAGAATCAACATGTTCTCCTCTTTGAACCATCAACTCAAATAACCCACTTGCTTCATTTGACTTCCCTTCTTTGCAAAGCACGTTTACTAAAAGATTAAACGTCATTACACTCGGAGAAATCCCTTCATTCATCATCTCAATGAACAAATATTTAGCCTCGTCTAAATTATCCGAATAAACCAAGCCATTGATCAAAGAAGTATACACAACCACATCCGGGGAGATTCTTCTACACTTCATCTCCAAGAAAAGCTCTTTTGCTTTTTTTATGAATCCATCTTTACAAAGATTAGCGATCAATATGCTATAACACACTATATTGGGCTTACAAATAAACCCTAAACCAATATTCCCATTCATAATATCTTCGTGTAATCTAACTGCAGCCTCGATTTTTCCATTCCTACACAACCCATTAATCAAAGTCCCATAAGTCATAACATGAGGCCTAACACCTAACCTAATAAACTTCTTGAATAGTCTAACAGCCTCAATAATCTTGTTTCTTTTAAACAGTCCTTTGACCAAAGATGTATAGGTAACAATATCAGGAGTGAAACCCCTTTTTAGAATCATGCCCAAAATTCCAAAAGCAAAATCTACTTGATTCATATCACAATAACAATTAAGAACAATGTTTAGGGTAATTAAATTAGGGGAAACGTGAGCCTCGTTCATCTTACGATAAAGGAAGATAGCAACTTTATGGTGTTTAATTTTGGATACAGAATTAAGCAATTGATTGAATGAAGAAATTGGAGGAATGGGTTGTAGAAGAATCAGGTAATCAAAGTAGTGCGATGCATTATCGAGATTTATGGTGGATGATTTACAATTGATGGTGAGGAAAGATTCAAGTTGGGTTCTTTTGGGGATTAAAGGGGGAACTTTTTGAATGGATTCTTGAAGTAAAGATGAAAGGTTACCTGAATAGGCATTTTTGGAAACAGAGCTTGCAGCCGAATGAGCAAAAGGTGGGGTTCTTCTGAAGCTCATGGAGCCAGAAGGCTGGCAGGGAGGGAGCGAAGATCTCAGAGGAGAGCGATCCAAATCTTTATTTTTGTTTATTATTATTATTTTTTATTCTTTTTTCTTTTTTGCTCTAAAAGCCCATACGTTTGAGGCCTGAGTGGCTGAGGGAGTATTGTGTCGCTCGGCTCGTTTAAACCTAATTGCATTCGGCCCATAGTTTGTCGAAGGCAGTGCTGGTCAAAGGCAAGTTTGACAACAACCCATAGAATTTTGGGTAAATTACATGAATGGTCCTTATGGTTTAGGATAATATGCATGTTTGGTCTCTAACATTTTTTTTTAATTCGTAAGGCTCCTATGATATGTTTTTGTTGCATTTTTAGTCTCTTACCAACTTAAATTGACCATATTGCCCTTAATGATATATTATTTTTTTTTATTATTTATTACTTGTTATTAAAAAGAAATAGTAATTAGCTTCGTTGTCCTAAACAACCTCTTATCCCTTTCATTGCCCTTTCTTCCCCATCAAACCCAAACCTTGTATCTCTCTCTATCCTTGCTCTGTTCGGTCAATGGCAACCCTCAATTACCGCCACACATCGGCCGCCAACACTAAAACGTGGAAGAAGATCACCAGAGTCAACCCAAATGTTCTTCCCTCTTTATTGGACCAACACCACTAAAACTCCGCCTCTACTGACACCTATGTCCGTCGCCCCCACTACCGCCCTGCCTCCCCATATCCGACACAGTTACCCTCATCCTTCATCCATAACAACAAGAGCATCTAAATTATTCTGACAATGAAATGATTTTTTTTTACCCTGCATCTTGTAGTCACTCCAACAACAAATTGAACACACCTATGATCTCATATTTGCATATCAAGTATGAGTTCTTGCTAGCAAAACCAATAAAATATAAATCGCATACTTTATAAATCACAAAATGTGTTATGTGTTGATTTTGTTTTCTAAAAAGATGATGTTATGAAAAAAAAAATGTTGTCGATTGGGTTTATATGTGCATAAAACTGGAACTATTTTAGCCATTGGACCCTGCCACAAGGGGTTTAGGCTCTTGGCGGGAGTGGGTGGCAGTGGATTCATCGGTGGGCATGAATCGGTGACCAAATCTTTAAATCGACTGGGGAGGGGATCTGCAAATGCTATCTGGATCTGCAAATCGATTTCGGTGTAGGGTTCAGGGGTATGTTGATGACCCTTTGTTTGTCTAGAGAAATGACAAGGAAATGTAGTGTGGGGAGAGGTGGTATTGAAATCGATATATTGAATCTCGAATATGCTTGAAACCTTCAAACCATCCATGTGAACTGCTACTAAACCTGATATGATGAAAAAATGACATCTTAATCGATATTGAAAGGCGATCAGATGAACATAAGCTTTTGCCATGGATTCTGTTGTCGAGAGGTTTTCTGTGGATTTCGGCATCTGTATAGGGATTCCTTAGGGTGAAGATGGTGGATATCTACCACCATTGAAATAAAAAGGGGGAACGGGATAAAGGGATTTTGGGGTCTCAACCAGGTAAACGTGGATGATCATGAGGGGCTCATTGGGATAGGGAACTATACTCTTTTTTATTACTATTTTTTAAGTTGATTTAACAATAAAAAGGTGATTAAAAATAATTAATTATATCAATAAAGGTAATATAGTCATTTCAAATTAGTAAGGACTAAAACCGAAACAAAAATAAACTATAACGATGATCTGAGTTAAAAACAAAGTTAGGGACTAGACGTGTAGATTATCCCAAACCACAGGGGCCATGTGTGTAATTGACCCTATAATTTTTGTTAAATAAGAAACCCATAATCTATTTTGGTAGTCATGTCTTTGTCAATGGTAGAATGACTATTTCATATTGATGACCTACGACATGTGAATTATGTTCTTAAAACATTTGTAAACTAATATGATTATCACATAACTTGATTAAAAAAATATAATTTATTCACATGATTTACCCAAAAATAAAGGATAAGGAATAATGATTAAGATTTTCAGTGTGACACTATCACCAAGTAAGACAAGTTCGTGACATTTTGTCTTCTTTAAAAAGAACATGTCTTACTATTTCTCTTCGCAAATTCCATTACTAATCCAGTTAACCATAAATCACTATTGTATGTCCATAAGTTTATAGTCAAAAGTAAAGATTAGTACCAAATTGAGTGGCATTATGATATCGCAATCTTGATTTAGCTTGACTA
The DNA here is from genome assembly GCF_052625555.1 of Lactuca saligna. Lineage (NCBI taxonomy): Eukaryota > Viridiplantae > Streptophyta > Magnoliopsida > Asterales > Asteraceae > Lactuca > Lactuca saligna. The sequence continues at coordinate 7,000,068 of NC_136425.1, read as the reverse complement.
CATTTTTCGGTTGTCCCAAATCATGAACATCCATAATCAAAAGTTATAGCTAAGTATTGACTTGTGTAAGGCTTATGCTATAGTTTATTTCATAAATTTAAGGGACTACATTATGTATTAGTGTGTACATGTTTATATGAATTCAAGTCTTAATTCGTCCTTATTTACATGTCATACAAATATGAGTCTTAACTTCATATTTGTTTGTAATTTCGTATATGTTATAAACAAACACTTTAAATGAATGCTGATTTTTGTCTTGGAAAAACTCATAATTATCTTCTTTGAGTTGTCCAAAAAAATAAACATTTATTATATAAGTTTGTTATCAATATATATGTTCAGTTACCTAAAGTTTTTATTGTGACATTATCTTAATGTGTTAAGTTTTTATTGTAATGTTATCTTTAATGTAAGCTTTATCCATTTTGTTTTAATTAGGAAGCAGTTAACTTTTTGTAGCATACTCTAGAATACGGTAAGGGTTGATAACTCAATATGAAAGAGCAAGTATAAAATATTCAAATGTGTATTTTGATGGGTGCACTTCATGCATCAATATACCATGAGTGTGATTTATGTGACAGTATGGAAATACATTAAGGAATAAACCAACATTATAAATTAGTATTAAGTGATTATATTAGATAGTACGTGAGTATGAATAATGAGTTTTATGCTTTAAAGGCTAAGTTTTGAAAGTGTAATGTTTGAATAGGTAAAATTTTGGTAACTGAATATCTAAATGAGTAATGAAAATGTATATCCATATCAATTTCACATAAGAAAATAAGAAAAAATGTCATTTGTACATTACAAATGACAATGTAAAGTTAAAAAAAAATTATAAAGAATGGTTATTTTGTATAGATTTGCTATTCTACTCAAGAAATGTACCTTTTTTTTTCAGTTTTTACTTGTTTGGACAAAAATTCACAACTTTATAAAAAGATTTGTAAAATCATCCACCTTTTAGCCAAAATACCTAGCTTTACAAAATAAATTTGTAGATATGTTTGTCACTTGTTGAAATAATAACAACTCTTTAAAATTACTAAAAAGAGTCTAAAAAGATTGTCTAGTGCTTGCATCATGTTCTTTAGTTTACTTAAGGAAGGAAGTATATTCTTTAGTTTTTTAACAAAGGAAATAAAAGAAAATGTGTTCCTTATCATTGATTACATTTTTAAGGTCAGGAAGGAAATGATGACATTTTTGCCTTGAAATTTAGTCTTCCTTCTGTGGCACGGAGACCAGGCAGAACCTTATGTGTCTGGGAAGGTAAATATTATGGTTAGTTTTGATGGATAGAATTCTCGTAGTAACCTATTGAGTCGGGATATAGATGTCATGTTGGTTTTATGTTCGATATGTGAATTACATGTGGAACGGCTTAATCATCTTTTTATTAGGTGTGAAGTGGTTGCTAGAATTTGTGATGAAATTTTCGTGTGGCTGGAATTGGATAGGTTGGAGTTTGATTTTCACCCCAATGTCTATTTTTTTTATTGATAACTTATCGGCTAGCTCCAAAAAGATAGAAGTAGTTGATGACATCATGTGTACTTCATTTGGTACATATGGAAATTCAGGAATAGTATGGTCTTTCAAGCGTGGAAGATTTGAAAAAGCGAACATGTTGACTCCATTAAAAAAAATTTGTTTTTATGGTTCTTAAATAGGAATCGTAAGAGTTCTTAGATTGGATTAGTTGGTTAAACAATCATCTGAATTATTTGTAATTTCTTTTCTAGCTCCTTGTTAGTTTTTCTCTTTCAATACATTTGGTTGCTTAAAGAAAGCACCTTGTTCCCGACTCCAACTTATGGAGAGAAAAGAAGGGAAGTGAATATAACCGGAAAGAAAATATAAATTATCTTGTTCCTAAGATTATTTTTTTGGAAGGAATTTGAGAGAAAAAAGTTAATTCAATATAAATGATTATCTTTTCTCCTAATCTTCCTCCAAATTTGGACAAATTTGGATGGATGTAGGCTTATTAAGGAGTGTTTGTTTTCAAATCTTCCTTTCATTTCTTTCAAACTTAAAAATGCCAGCATATAATTTCCTTTTTTTTCTCTTCCATTCTTATCTCTTCATATTTTCCTATCCCTTTTATTTCTTTCACTAGAACTCGGGAACAAGGTGTAAAAAACTAGTTGTGAAACGTCCCAAAATTTAAAACTAAAAATTCTAAAATTTAAATTAATAAAACCATTATCCAAGACAACATCATCAAAACCATAGTAAATCAAAGTGTATCAATAACATCTAAATATATCAGAATAATATACAATATGGAGTGATGTGGTGTGTGCACTGCAATCATCACGGGCTCTTCCCCTTCGAACCAGAAGTACATAAAACATAAACTGAAGACCGTAAGCACAAAACTTAGTGAGTGTTGGAAAATTGGTGTTACCCAATTTTATAAAAAAAACAGGGTTTCCCCACTTTTTAACACGTCCAAAATGGATTTAATATGAATGAGAAATGAATCCTTAATGTAACGATGTTGGAAGACATAAATAAAAGAGTTTAATGGATAGGAGAAAGAAAAGAAAAGTTCAGGGACCTTTCTTACAAATATATCTTTCTTTCATAACTAAAATTTTAATTAATATTACAATTTAGTTACATATTAACACACATTAATCTTTATGATTAATAAATGTGTTTAAATGGGAGGTTATAGAATGTTTAGTATAAATATTACTACTCTACAACCATTTAAAGACACCAAAAGAATGAAAGAAAACTATTTTCTTCCCTACTTAATCTTCTTCTTTTTTCTAGCTATATTGAGGATATAATTCATGCTATTGAGGGTTCGAGTGGTCTAAAAGAACCACTTCAAACTGTTGTATATTGGGTAACAAACACTCGGTAGCGGGCGAATTTGTTTTAAGGACAATGTGTTAAACGCATGCCTTAGTTTTTCTATTTTCTTGTTTGTTTTCGTACATTATAGGAATATTATTCATATAATCTTAAAAAAATCGTTTGTACGAATCAAACTAGAAATCGGAAACAATTTTACTTACATTTTTTGACATTGTACGTACAAAATAAGAAAAAATAGATTTTTTTGTGATTTTGAAGCACCTTTGGTCATTAAGTCATTAATATATGTATTTGGTTTTATGTATCATATTTTCCAGCTTCGGTATTGATTCTATTAAGTACCTAATGGGTTAAGAAACTAGCTTAACCAAAAACACAATTTACATGTTGCTATGAAATGCTCTAATCTTTCCTAATATTTGAAAAATCATAACTTAAACATGGATGCTCATTTTTGGTTGAAACTAATTCTCAAACATTAGTATATGAGTTTATTTCGTTTCATTAATTTTGGCCGAAATCTGTAAACAAATCTAACTAGGGTGAAAAATACGATTTTCATTGACTGGTTAGATTTTTACAACTATTATACACAATTTTGTAAAATTCATAATAAATTGTAGATAAATCATATGAACTTGTGAAAGTAGTCACTGAAAAGATAAGAGACAGGACTACTGGATTATGAACTTAGATTTCATTTTTTACAAGTTTAAGTGGGGCTAAAACAGTCTTGAACAGACTGCATTGTTTTGTGAAAAACAAAGAGGCTTTGTTTAGTACAAAACGACTTCAATTTTATGTAAAACAGCTTTGGAAATCAGAAAACAACTTGGTTTTACCTAAAAACATCACATTTTAAATAGTTTTATTGAAAGAAAACATCAGATTTTCTGATATCATAATTTATGCATCAGTTTTCTGCATGAGAAATCAAATTTTTAAATTTCTACATCATAAATCAAGTTTCATATTTGTTCAAATATAGATTTTTAATTATATTGAGTTTTGTCCAAGCAATAGACAAACATATTTTCTGGAAATTAGAATTCTAAACATTTATATTTTGGGTATAAATGATTTCATAAATGTCACTATCCAAAGTGGAACGATTTCCGAAGTAAACTCTATGGATGCTAACTCCATTGAGTGATGGATTGATGTGGGTGTTACACGCCATGTGTGCTCACAGAGGGAGTGACTCTAGAATTATAAGGTTGTCCAAGTTGAGGCAAAAATTTATGCTTGAAATTGTGATTCTAAACACTTCAATTTGGTGTTTAAAACATTCCAGAAATGGTATAACATAGAAAAGAGTTAACACTTAGCGATGTTTTGTATGTTCCATAAAAGAACTTAGTGTTTGTAACTTCCTTGCTATGTGTATGGGTCCTGTGCTTTCAGTAGTACGGGTCCATACTACCTTCCACACCTACCCATATTTGTCTCAAGTATCATAACAACACCCTAACAATATACATATGCATGGTGATCGCTCAATCCTCACTCCTAAAGGAAAGCTAACTACCTCATAACTAGCCTACTGACCCCGCATAACTTAACCATCCATGAAACTTCCACCAACCCTGCAACACTAGTGTATGCTAACCATACATAATGTTGGACCCTATGGACATTCGAATACTCGGTCCTACTCTAAGCCCACAACCAAACAAGGAACATGAAATAAATCTAAACCAAATATTCCCAGGCTATAAGATCTTAATTATGTACAACCTATGATGCATAAACTAAGAAACTATAGTAATGATGTCAATTTCATATAAGGAAAACCCTAGATTACCAGGCATCATATAATCAGGCAATTCTATCATACAATTCCTGGATATCCCTATCCTAGTACTAGCATGTTGTTCTAACATATCTCAATATCAAATACTGCATGGTCTTTTAAGGTCTACTTACTGGCTCAGGCTGATCGTACACTCTGCATCCTCCCTTAATTATTTTTAATACCTTTTGAAAATCTTTTCCTTAGTTTGAGACTGGATTCACACAAGTGTTCCTCCAATTCACTCAAACTAAGGCTCGGATACCAACTTGTAACACCCATAATAAATCAAGCCAATTTAAATCTTTTTCAACCAATTAAAACCATTAATTATTACAAAGTGTTTTCAAAATAGTTTCATGTCAAAGTATCCCAGAAATCAAAATTAGAAAATGTGAGGAGCTGTACGATCACGCCTTCACCTTCCCGCGATCATCCGAAGTACCTGAAACCAAAACTGAAATTGTAAGCCCGAAGCTTAGTGAGTTCCCCCAAAATACCGATACATAACAAATAATACACATAATAATAACATGTAATGGGTCCACAGCTCTACAACCTGGATTACCCCTGAGCCCTCAGTGTGAGTTTGGCTTGCCTTTCGAGCCCACAACTCACATTTGGCTTGCTCCCAAGCCCACAGTATAAGTCTGGTTTGCTCTCGAGCCCACAGCTTATGACTGGCTTTCCCATTTCAGTCCTAAGACTAGAATATAACCGATCACTCCTCAGTACAAGTCTGGCATGCTTCCCTGACCCTCAGCTCACAACTGGAATGCCTAGGAGTCCTCAATATGATTCTAGTATGATCTCCTAGCCCTCATCTCATATCTGGCATACTCCAGGGTTTGTTGCTCACCGCACGAAGCTGTACAACCTCAACCCTACCCACACAACATGCCGACATAATACAGCTAAATACACATACAGGTAATCAACCAGTAACACAGGTAGTCCTACATATCTACAAAGTTGGCATAGAAAACTAGCATGCATAACTATCTCATACTCAACATATCATCAATTACTAGGATATCAGATCCAATGGTCAGCCTTGGTGCCTTCGACCCCTAAGTATAGTGAGGACAACTCACCTCAACTGTCGAACTGTAATGATAAGAACAAACTCTCGAATCACAACCACGAACTCCACCACCTATATTCACCATAAAACCACTTCCATAAATTCCCAATTTACTAAAATACCCCCAAAAGTCAAACTGGTCAACCCTTGGTCAAAGTCAAAGTCAACAGTCAATGTCAACAGTCCATGTTGACCCAGCTCATCCAGTGCAGCTCACTGACTCGTTGAGTCCTTTCAGAACTCGAGAAATCGCAAAAACGCTAGTTGACTCGCCGAGTATCCAGACAACTTGTCGAGTCCATGTGTATCCAAAAGTCGGGAAAAATCCTAACTGACTGGTTGAGTCACCTCACTGACTCGCCGAGTCCATGCAGAAACTAAAAACGGCCAATCTTCATCGGACTCGTCGAGTTGACCATGTAACTCGTCGAGTCCCTTCAGTCCCTTTCTCATACAGAGGCTTTTTCGTGAAACCAAAGCTCCAAGTTGTAGATCTAGGCTCCTAGGGTGTGATTATCACGTAAACTTGCTAACCTTACGTGCATGCAAAGTTCCATAAAGCTAAAACACTTATGACTAGCCTTAGAATAAGATTTTGGACATGAAGGAGAGCCAAAGTCTCATAAAGCATAGAGGAGTCTAGATCTGAAACTATGCCCTTGTAACAAGCTCAAATCTGAAAATAACTCCATTTTTGCACCAAAATGCCCATATTCTCACTTAAGAAGGGATTTAATAAATAGAAGACCAAGGTAGATGCCTTTTTACCTTTAAATGCAAGCCAAGACAATGTAGATACTGGATTTACCCTCTTCTTCTCGTTCCAAGATTCTAAAACTCCAAGCTTCTTCAATCAAAAGCACCAAAAGCACACTTTAGCCTCTCAAACACTCAAGAACAAGGTTAGACTGATTAGGGTTTCTTTTGGCCGTCAAAAGGTGGTAAGGGGCTGGATGTAAGGACTTAAGGTCCTTTAAATAGGGTGCAAACCCTAAAAATTAGGGTTTCATTTTCCAGCTCCTACTCGTCGAGTCAGGGTCCTCCGACTCGTCGAGTAGGTCCAATAATCCACACAGACTAACCTGCCTCTACACGACGAGTTGGGGCAACAAACTCATCGAGTAGGTCCATAAACATGTACATAATGCTTTAAAACTTATACCTGGGAGTCGGCGTGTTACATTTTCAGTGTTTTTGTATCCACGGAAAGGTAATGAAGAGCTCTACAATATTATCTAAATATCTTGGACTAAAAACTTCGTGAACAAAAATCCATATTTCATGTAATGACATGGCATGTGACTTTTCTCTTTCTACGCGTCGGCCCAAAACACAATTCAATGGTTAAATATCTTAACCAACATTACCTCCTTCCACAAGGACTAAACTTTGTCTCCTTAATGCTAAAGACTTACATAATCGACTTCCGGCCCACGGGCCAGAAATGGCAGGAAACAGGACGTTACAAGTTGTCGTTTATAATTGTGTGGGTTTTTCAAGGTATAATATATCTTAATGAAAATGACAAATTTCAAAAAATACAACCATTTATCTATCAATATTCAGAAAATCCCTTATATTTTGTTTATATGCAGAAAAATTCTTACATTTTCAGTTACCTTTTACATTAACCAAAATATTATGGTTTTTTAAGAAATTACTGGTTTTGTGATATGACATTTATTTTTTAGTTTTTAGGTTAACATGGAAACAAAAATGAGTGACTTTAACTATTGTATCCATTTTTTAAGAAGTTACCGGTTGTTTTATAACATGACATTTATCTTGTTTATTATCATATTGACATAGAAAACAATAAGTGATGTCACTTATTTTTGCTTGAATAAATGATGCATAAGCGATGTCACTTATTTTTGTTTTTCTGCATTGAAAATGTAAAAAGTTTTTCTTTATATAAACAAAATATAATGATTTTTCTGAATGCTGGTAGATTAATGGTTGTGTTTTTCTATATTTTGCTTTAACGGAAAATTATAATGATATATGATGAGGTACATTTTTCAAAATGTAATGTGTTAAAAAAAATTAGGATACAATATAATTATATAAAGTTAACTAATAAATAGATAAATGAAATTATGTTTTTTTTTTTTTTTTTTTTTTTTTTTTTTTTTTTTTTTTGCATTTAACCCTAAAATATATAAATAAAAAATAAATCTATTTGTTTGGTGTGTAGTGTAGATGTGTTTTATGAATTGTTGTGATGTTTGTGAAATTGTAATTTGTAGCAAAGGCTTTATCATCAATTGCACATTTTATTTCGGTTTTGGATTAGAAATTTGTTAAAATAAATGTAAATTGTGCGTTTTCAAATATAATCAGTAATTACAAAAGTCCTTAAATTCCATGAAGAGTTTACCATGACAAATGACAATTGACACCCCTCCTAATCACCTTCTACTCCACTTCCCTCTCCATCTCTCTCGCTCCCCCATTTGATTAATTCTCAGCATTAATTTCAGATCTCAAAATTTTCCAGACAAACCAACATTATCTTCTGCATTCATATATCCATCTCAAAAACTTGTCGTCGGCCTAAGAAATCATGAAGAAAGGTGATACAAAATCATATCCTGATTTTCAAATTAACGACATAAATTTCTCATCGAACACCTATTTTTTGCAGATTCCGATGCTATCATGAGCAGTGAAAAACCGGTGTACACTCAGATCATTGTAGCGTCTTCCATCGGCATAATCATCGCTGCCAGCATGCATTTTGGGTTCAAGAGGAGACAAGGTCGGATCATCCCTCGGATACAAGTTTCAGACACTGGCCAGCCATTAAAGCTCGAGCATTTTTCTCAGTATGTAGGTAAGAAGTAAGATGAATTAATAAAACCACATCATTATTCTTGTTTTTGTGTGTTCATGTGTATATATGACCAATATTTTTTATATATATGAAATGCTTACATGCATGCAGCGAGACAAATAGGGTTCTCGGATAGAAGAGAGTGCCCAAACCTGTTCAGGTTTGCAGCTGAATATATCATGAAAGCAGAAGGATGTGAGGAAGAGATGTATTTGTTCTTTGCTGGTGAACAAGATGCAGATTCTCTGTTCATAAAGCTGGTGGAGGAGTTTGAGAGGTGCATTCTCAGTTACTTTGCTTTTCATTGGAGCAATGCTCATTTCATGATCAGTCAGGTGATTAATATTTCTCTATAGATATATCGGATTGTGTCTATTTGTGATTATTAATTAGATCCAATATAAAAATAAAAAGAAAACGAGTTCTTCCACTATGATTTCAGGTATTGGCTGGTTCCGATAATCAAGAACCAAAAAAGAAGCTCAAGGACATAGTCATGCAAGCTACCAGGTATTATGGTGTTTGTTGATTACAGTGAATTAATTGATGATTATGAATCGGAATGATGGGATTTTGTGATTTGAATGAAATGTTGTGAATTTGTGAAATCAAACAGGGAACAGAGATTTGAGAGGGTGACGAAGAACCTGAAAGTGGCGCGGGTGTTTACAACATTAGTGGAGGAAATGAAGGCAATAGGGCTTGTATCTGCTGATGATTCACAGTGTACTGATGTTATGGTTCCCATGGCCCACAAAGATAGAAGCCCTGTCCTCCTCTTCATGGGTGGTGGCATGGGAGCCGGAAAGAGCACAGTTCTTAAGGACATTCTCAAAGAGTAAGTCATGTATACATATGTATATAATGAAACTAAGTACTTATTTACTCATAAAAGACTCATTTGTTTTGTGATTAATTGCCACTACTCTACTACATACAGACCATTTTGGGCAGGAGCATCCGCAAATGCAGTTGTAATAGAGGCGGATGCCTTCAAAGAGTCTGATGTGATTTACAGAGCTCTCAGCTCCAGAGGGCATCATGACATGCTTCAAACAGCTGAACTCGTATATATACATAATTTCTTTAATTCCCCATTAATTAAATTAAAATTAATTAATCAAAGTCAGAAATTATAGAGATGAATTTGTATATGTACAGGTGCATCAGTCGTCAACGGATGCAGCATCATCCCTGCTTGTAACAGCGCTAAATGAAGGGAGAGACGTGATCATGGATGGAACACTGTCATGGGTTCCGTTTGTTGTGCAGACGATAACAATGGCAAGAAATGTCCACAGAAAAAGGTATCGAATGGGGGCTGGATACAAGGTGAATCCCGATGGAAGCGTTACAGAAAACTACTGGGAACAGCTTGAACAAGAGACTGAACCAGTAGATGGAAAGAGAAGAAGACCATACAGGATAGAACTTGTTGGCGTTATCTGTGATGCTTATTTAGCTGTCATTAGAGGCATCAGGTAATTAACCCCTGCAGCTTTCTCATATCTCTATTATACAAATCGCATTTCTTACATTGCTTAATTAATTACAGGAGAGCAATCATGTGTAGAAGGGCTGTGAGGGTGAGGTCACAGTTAACATCACACAAGAGATTTGCCACTGCATTTAAGACATACTGTAACATAGTAGACAATGCCAGGCTGTATCTAACCAACGATCTCGATGGACCACCAAAGGTATATTTATCTATATCTTGTTTATATTCTTTTAATATATATATATATATATATATATATATATATATATATATATATATATATATATATATATATATATATATGTATGTGTGAAAGTGTGTGTCTAAAGTTGATAGGATGGAAAGAAAAAGAGAAGACATTGTTGGTGGATCCTGATGAGATAGCATACTTAAGGATGTTAGAAAGGTTGAACGAGAAAGCAAACTCCATATATGAACTTTACCGGAACCCCAACCCCATCCATGAAACCGGCTCCGTGTGGCATGACATTGTCATGTCACCTTCAAGAAAGACTATTCAAAAAGAGTTGAAGTATTTTATTCAGAAAGTTGAGAGCAATGCCACCAAAGAAGGATAATATATGTAGATGGTGCTTAATGACTAGAGTTTTATTAGACCTCCCGAATGAATGTTTTTTGTAACAAAGATTAATTATGGAGATGAAAGCTTTTCAAGTGTAAAAGTACAAAATTAGATAAACTGGACAATGTTCACAAGATGTCATTTGGTAGGAAATTACCACAGAGTTGTTTTCTATTTGATCACCTAGCAATTTTCAAGTTTTCGAATTTATAAATTCTGCACAATGTTCACAAGAAGACTAACTAGGATGAGTAAAATAAAAGTGCTGAAGATGCTTATACAAGAAACAAATAAGACAACATACAAAAACTTGTAATGTGATCATCTGTTTCCTTGATTCCAATTGGGGTTGGCTGGATCTGGAATGTTTAAGGTGTTATGATAGAATTATTCCTAACTTCAAAGAGGAAGCGAGTTGACAGAAGAGAGTCGTGGTAGCTCAGATGTTATATTCTACAAAGATAATATTTGTGCTTACTTGCCATTCATCACATTCTCTTGGATCTCATCGTGTACTTGTGCTTAAATTTTAGAACCTGTAAATAAGCAAATGAGCATGGCTTAATATGGTCAAACATCATAATCATCAAAAGGTAAGCATATATAAAGCAATTTTCTAATCCGACACTGTCAAATTTTAAAAACAAAATAATACAAATTAAACTAAACACCAACTTATACGCCTAGTATATAGAGGAAAAGAATGGAATAAGCGTTTGCTTAGTAGAATGTTTACAAATGAACTGGAATTTATAGGAATGGTAATCTAATTCCAAATCTCTTTTGGTAGATAGGAAATGAATTCCAATTCCATATTTCTTTGGTTGGAATAAAATGGAACCGGATGATGTAAAATCATATAATTGTCCTTATTTTTTCTTAACTTTACTTTGCTTTATTTATATATGGTGGTTGGTGATGGAAGCAGGTGACGGTGGTGGTTGTGGTGGTGATCGTAGCGGTGGTGGTGGTGGTCTTAGCAGTGATGACGGTGGTGTCTAGTAGTGGCTGGTAGTGGTCGTAGCGGTGGTGGTGGTGGTGGCAACAGGTGGAGGCGGTGTTGGTAGCGGTGGCAATGGCGGTGATGACAGTGGTGGTGAATGGTGGTGCGGTAGTGGCAGCAATGGTGTCCTCATGAATTTGAATTAATCAATTAATTTCATCCAAATTCCAAAAGAACTTACTTTTATTCGATAGGTGGAAAAAATTCATTTAAGAATCCAATTTCATCTCTAAAATTGAATAAAACACTAAAATAAAATGCGATGTAACTTGATACCAACTAACAAAAGAGCAATTAGATTTAAGTTGCAATACAAAAAAAAAAATAGATATACCTACGTATAAGGTTGTGGGTAGTGGTGCGGGTTTTACTGCACTTTTTGCCACATAGGCAGGGGAACATCGTTCCCTGACTGCGGTTTGGGTGCGTTTTAAACCGTAGTATGGTAAAAAATTGTCATAATTTGTGATTGGCTGGGAAGAATTTGACCATTTTATGATTGAATAGAGAGAAAAATAATGTTTTTATTTTAAAAAAAAAATTAAAAATAAAGTATAGCACCATTTTTTGGATGGATCAAAGAACCACACTTTTGTTATAAAAATGATGTGCCACTATTTCATTATTTGCAGTTTTGATGGTACCACTCACTAAAGCCTAAGGTACCCTAACCAAAAGATATTTAAATAATAATGATAATAATATGAGGATAATTAAGTATCTACAGTATAACTAAAAAATTATATTCTATGTAACAAGAAACATATTAATATCAAAGTTCTTTGAATAATAATCTCACCTTCAAATATATCAAGGAATTCACGGCAGAACGAACAAGAAAAATAATAATAATATAAAATAATACATATAAAAACAGTCTTCGAGCGGGAACTTAAATTTTCAAATACCCAAACAACTTCTGTGCATGGCATACGTGTTACCACTCACATTCACCATAACAAACTTTAATTAAATGAGATATGTGCATTTAAAATGGCGGTGCCACACACGCGCGTAAAGAAACCTTTACCTCACCTCACATTTGTCGCTTTCTTAAAATACCTGTCATAACACACGACCTTCTACTTATACAGCCACGTCGGTTTCCAACACGCGCCGCCTACACCACTAACACCTCCGCTGCACAAAACGGTAAAAGATTTGATAATGTCCATCCATAATTCCATATACAATAGAAACCACACAACCATAGCAATTTGCAGGAATCGATCATATATAAAATATGAATAATCTGAATTATAGACTTACCATTCCATCTGAACAAAAAACAACCAATCTTTCAACCATCAACAAGAGAGAAAATATTGTGATAATCAAATTGCTAGTGACCAATTCAACTGCGAAATCGACATTAACATCCAAACTCTGTAAAATTTCACTGGGTATGACAATGAATCTAAATACACCCAAACCTCCAACATTCAAAAACTTTACAACTAAATCCCTACGAACAACAGATTCAATTATTGAGATCCATCACTATCACTCACTTCTTTGCTTTCCTTGTGGTCGCCCCAGCTTTCTTCGTTGCAGCTGCCTTCTTAGCAGGCGCCTTCTTCACAGGAGCTTTCTTCGCCGCCGGCTTGGGAGCTGCTGCTTTCTTTCCCGGTGCCGTTCTAGTCGATGTCTTCGCAACCTTAGCCGCCGGCTTTGTTGCAATCTTAGGCTTCGCAGCTGGTTTTGCCTTCGCTGGCGCAGCGGCCTTAGCCTTGGGAGCGGACTTAGCTTTGGCTGCCGGTTTCGCCTTGGCAGCCGGTTTAGCCTTGGCAGCCGGCTTTGCCTTGGCAGCAGGCTTAGCCTTCCCTTTTCCTTTGGGCTTAGCAGGAGCTTTAGACTTCGAAGCAGCAGTTGGCTTTTTCTTAGCCGGCGCTTTCTTCGCTGCTGGTTTTCCCGCCGCCTTCTTTTTCGCCGGAGCAGAACCCGTGGAAGCTTTTGACGAAGGTAGCTTGTAAGAGGCCTTTACCTTAACAAGTTTGCCGCTGGCAACAAACTTCTTCAGCTGAATAGCCAATGTTTTCTTAAAAGCCGCTGGAAGATTCTTATGCTTCTGTTCAATGAACTTCGCAATCGCAACCGTACTCGAACCACTCCTCTCCTTCAACGTAACAATGGCTTCCTTAATCATCTGCACAGTCAATCAAACAACAAAATCAGATAAGTTAAGTGGAATCGAATAGCACATTTCAGAAAATCAAACAAACGTAATCCAAAATACCTCGAAGTAAGGAGGATGCTGAGAGGGCTTCCTTGGCTTTCTCGGAGCTGATGGTTTCTTAGCTTTCTTAGCTTTTGTTTCCTTCGCATCTGCAACAACCGGGGGATTCTCCTCCGTAGCAGCATCGGCTACCTCTGGTCCCACCTCGGTGGGCTCCGTCGCTACAATTGGTTCTTCGGTTGCCATTGACTAGGGTTAGGGTTTTGATCGTGTATCGAAAATTGCAGGTATGAAAGGATGTTGAAGATGTCGGAGATTAAATAGTATGACGTTATTGAGGTCATGTCCAAACGGTGATATCTGATTGGTTAATGTACCTACCACACGGATAGCGTCTGTTTAGATAGGATCCGTCCAATTACATATAAATCAATGGCTACAAAACCAAGATGGGATCAAGGTGTAATGAGAAAATTTGAGTAAAAATGGTAGCCATGATGTGTTTCTATGTTTGATTCAATTAAGCATAACTTGAGCTATACTAGATGGATTTTGAAGAAAAAATATAGGTTATGTAGATATTTAAGTTAGCTTTACAACGAATATCTATATGTCATTTACAAGTTAGTCGCTTAAGAGATAATTAACTCATAAGTCACTATGGTCAAAAACATGTTTGTAACCGAAAATTATAGACTTATAGTTTTAAGCGTTTTCAACAGAAGTATATAAGGTCATGTTATGATTCTATTAACTTGTATAATAATATCTTGATAAAGGAATAACAGTTTGACAAAAATAAAAATAAAAATAAAGAAAATGTTTATAATGAATGCCATAAATGTGATAAGAGATTAGCACACTGAAGATAAAGAGTAAATACACCGGTTAAATGTGAACATAATTTAGATGCTCCTTACCATATTTTATCATTGGGCATTTACTCTTTAGTGAAAATAAGTTTTATTACATGATACATGTTATTAACTATATACGTGTTTACTTGATAGATTTTTAATGGGTGTTTAGCAGAGACGATTTGCAAAAAAAAAAAAAGCAACCAACATACATTATTGATTATACACATTGGTGTATTAGTTAGTTACGAACACAATTGTTTTTAGCTATGAAATCAACAAAAATATTCTCATATTAAATACGATAAAAAATGTTGATGCATATGAAATCATATCACCTTCTTAAACAATAGGCCATAATTCTTTTGTAGAGATAGAGGTTCCATCGGAACAATAGTATGAGTCCTTTTGAGACAACAGGTAGAGTTTCGTTCAGGAACAAGAATATGGTTCCTTTTTTGACAAGATATAGAGATTTCTTTGGGAATTAGAGTATGTGATCTCTTTCAACCGGTAGTTGGTCTATTTCACCCATTTCGGTCTCTTTCAACCGGTATCGGATTTATTTCACCCTTACAGCTGGCATACAATAATATCAACAAGAGTTACAAAGACAATAACCCCATACATGCACAAGAGTAATTGCCACGAAGACGACTATCCTCCTACAAACATAATCCATTAGGGTAATATTTGTGCCTTCGACCCACGAGTACAGTGAAGGAACTCACATTTGTCTGAAGATAAATAAATCACACTCCCGGGTTGCTGCTACTATGGCTCCTCACACTAAGCATTCCAATTAAACTTAGTCAATACTCAGGGTAATAACCCATGAGTGGTTCAGATTGCCCTCTTACAAGACAATGGGTGAAAGACCATTTTACTCTTTCCTCTAATGGGCCCCTTAATCCATGATCCAATTCCAAAGGTCCTAATGCCTAACAATGGCCCAATACCTTAAGGCCCAAAACCTCCAAAATGGTCCCTGGTAAGTACGCTCAGTGTACCACCTACGTATGCCCGACGTACTACTTCGTAGCGAGGAAGATCAATGTAACATCCTAAAAATAAGACCCAAAAATTTCATTTTTAATTTAAATAAAATGGTAATTTAAAACATGGTCATACAACCAATATAGACCAAAGTATGTCACTACATCATATCATATCAGAGTAAATCACAAAATATGGAATAAGGTGGTGTGTGATCTGCAATCATCATGGGCTCTTCCCTTTCGAACCAGAAGTACCTAAAACATAAACTCGAAGCCGTAAGCACAAAGTTTAGTGAGTTACCCAAAATACCTCATATCATACATAATAAACACATACTAGGCCCCCGGCCTTCATCGGGCACCGCCTGACATCGAGTCACACCCGGCCTCGGGCCCCGTCCAGCATCAAGCCTCACTCGGTTTACAAATTTGTCAGTCACCAGGCCCCGCCTGACATCATACCCCGTCCGATACACAAATAAGCATATAAACATAGAATCATACTAACACATGCGATACTCACAAAGATAATAGCATACAATACAGTCATCGAGCCCCGTCAAGTATCGGGCCTCGCCAGGTAAGCATAAAACATATATTGATAACTAACATATAATATACTAATCAGGCCCCGCCTGGCATCGGGTCGTGCCCGATAAGCATACCATCATATAACACGTGCAAAAGTCACACATAAATCTAACATCCTAACATATAAGCCATGAGCCAAAAATGGTGCCTTCAAACCGCTAAACACAGTGAGGAAACTCACCTTAGACTTTGAATCTCACAGATAAAGACCATGGGGGAGCCGATGACATTCCAGGTAAAGACCATTGGGGAGCCCATGGCATACCGGATAAAGATCATAGGGGGAACCCATATCAACTATATGTATGTTGCATGATATTCTGTGGTTGTATGTTATATGGTATTTTAGGGAACTCAATAAACTTTGAGCTTACAGTTTTCAGTTTATGTTTTAGGTACTCCAGTTTTCAAATGAAAGAGCTCGGGAAGATTGTAGGGCACATACCACATGTTTTCGCATTCTGTGAATCACTCTGATTTTGATGATGTTTTAGCTAACTTTTGCTTACCTTGGTTTTATGAAAAAGAAATGTCTTAATGATTACTAATCTAGAAACAAAAACTTTTATGTCATGATTTTCAGGACGTTACACACCTAAGCATCAATTAGAGGTCAACCTCAGTCTACAACTTAAAACCCTCAAGTTGACCAAAAGTAAACCTGGACAAAAGTCAACAGTCAATGATCAAAGTCAACGGTCGATTCACCATGCCATGGCCAACACCATAGTTGCATTGTAGTGGCTAAAAGACAGAGTAGTCGAGTTTCAACCCCTACCGCTTCGTGGTGTTCAACTCATCGCACTGCGGCAATAGCCTAAAATAGCTTAATGGATTAAACACTTAACTCAACTTTATCAATTAATACATCCTAATAAGTCAATATCTAGAAACCTAAGTCCTTAATGGATATACCAAGTGCATGAACACAAAGCTAGGTCATGTGAGCGATATTTCTAACCACCACCATGGCCAAGAAGTCATAACATGCACCAAGTGGTTCTGGAGTTCACTCCAACTCCAAGAACATAGAGTCTTTTGGAAAAAGCTCATAAAACTGCTCAAAGCTAAATTTAATGAAATGATAACCAAATTAGGAGCTTCATACCTCTAAATTATCAAATATGAGGTGGAGATGGTGGATCTACACTGGAACCAAACACTTAAGCAACAAGAGGGACTCCTTTTTTCCTTCGACCTTCACAAAATGAAGCTCAAACACTCAATAAACACTTATGTAAGATAGGGTTTGGGAGAATTTCATTCTCAGAGAGTGGGGTTGCCAAGTGAGGCAACCTTAGAAGTTAGAACCTTTAAATAGGGCTCAAACCCGGGGGTCTCAGGTTTTAAACCTTAGTTGCCACCGTGTCGTGGCTAATGTTTCGTCACGCTGCGGTCGACAAGAACATGCATCTAACTTAATGACGTGGTCATGCCGTTGTGATCTTCCACCGCCACACCAAGGTCAACCAATACTCCCATAATTTCTAAGATTCAAAACATTTAACCCAAAAGAATAACACCTAGAAAGCAGATGTTACACAGACACACACATAAAGAGAGAGAGAGATGAATACAAACTAATAAAATATCAAATTTTTAATCACTAAATTTGAATATGACAAATTCATCAACTTAAATAAACTAAATACAAAAGGAATTCCTAAATTTGAAGATCTCACTTCATAATTACATAAACCTAAAGCTCTTTAAAGTAAGTTATGTACATGATGTGCACAAAAGTACCCACTAATTTTAATATTTATAACCTAACAAACTTAAACTAACTATGCACTTATAGGCAGTGTACCTAGTCGGATTACAGTATAGCTTGGGTAAGTCGGGTGTCGATCACAGGGAACGGTGTTACTAAATAATCTACTTACTATTAAATTAACCTAATTATTAACAAGTTTAAAAGGGATTTTATCTGATTTTACCAGATCAGACGAACTTAACTCACATTCAATAAGTAAAAAAACACTCTTGTCTAGTTTGAATCCACTTCTTCCTTATGGCTAGCTAATGATTATGGATTATTGATTTGGTTTGAATTATATTAGTAATTTAGTTCTAACTTTACCAATAATTAACTAATTCATGTCAAATTATGTATGTTCACACACAGTCAAACACATAACTAATTATGAATGTAAATATGCTATATAAGATTTGTTATATAAACGCAATTATAGTCACAATACACGTTCTCTAGCACAACTAAACTTATTTACTCTAATTACTAACTAAGATTGGTAAATCCTAGCTCTAACAATTCAATGTTCACTAAATCATTAGGTAAACAAGTTCATGCAGTTAATGGTCACTAAGCTACACAGAACATGCAATCAAGCAATTAGAGAAACAAACATAAGCATGCTAGGTAACACAAATCAAACACAAGCAAATTTACCAACTAAATAAATCCATAAAAATTAAACTATTCATAACTTGGAAGCTTCATCTAGCTAAACAAGAGTAACTAGATTCAACTGCTCATCATGGCAACTAACAAACTAACACAAATCAAAGTGATACAAAACATGTTCTTAATTAACTAAAATATGGACCTTTTACTCTTTTTGGCGTTGAAAGCCTCTTCCCAGAACCTTTCTTTAGCTCCAAATTGCCTTCTGGAACTCCTTTCTTCATCCAAAAAGTTCTCTATTCGTAATGGTCAAGGATTTATATAGTTGCCGATATCCATAAATTTACGTCGTGAATAATAAGAAATTCACGTCGTGAGTTGTAGATAATCGTGCCCTTCAAGGATTCCTTCACCCGCGTACATATCTTCTAGAAACAGCTCTTCACGTCGTGAATCCTTTAATTCTCACGTCGTGAGAACGTTTTTTTCCAGATTTTCTTCTCTTTTAATATTTTAATTCCCAAAGTTTCTTTCTTCAACGCTTTTAGTCCATTTTCTTCAAAATGTCTTCTTTTTTGCTGCAAAAAACATTTAAGCTCATAAGTACCATTATTCTAGACAAATCACCAACTTATTAATAAAAATGTACTTAAATATTGCCTAAAAATAAATATAAATATGACAATATCAAAATACCCCACACTTAGACTTTGCTTGCCCTCAAGCAAATTTAAAATTAACCCTTGATTACTAACATCACATAGAAAAATTCGACTCCAGCTCAGCCATTATGCCAAGACCTGAACGCATGCATTTGTGTCTAAAATTTCCTAAAGTACCCCCCCCCATACTTTAAATACTCACAATCTTCATAAACACTCGCCCACTTTTTCCGAACAATGCTTATTTTATGCAACCCACCGAATCCATCCGCAGAAAACCTCCTTATCCTCAAGGTATTTTTAGTTGAGCAACCTAAGCATACATAATCTAGAATTATAATCTATGGTACAACTATGGAGCTCTTTTGGAATTACTCACTTCCTTGATAATTTGATATTTGATTTCTTTGAATTCACCACCTTATTTGATTTCTGGTATCTTCAACTTTTTGAATTTCTTGGAATTTTGATCTTTTGATCTTCACTTTATTTGCTCCAAAAATTTTCAAACTTTTCTTGCAATTCTCTTTTTTTTTTTTTTTTTTTTTTAATTTTTTTTTTATATACATGTACCTCACATTTTTTTCACTCAAAACCTACATGCTTAAGCAGAGGCGCTCAACCTCAACTTTTATTGGTTAATGATAATAATTTTCCTGGATACATTTCAGGTTTAGACTGCTAAACATATTGCATCCCTCAAACCAAGTGGGGTTATGTTTTTGTTCCATTATTTCACTAAAATAAGGGAGGCCACAAATGCACTATAACGTGTATTGGCTCAACTAAACATTTGAACTTTTATCGGATCATCCCACATAACACTAGCAACTACAATTCAAATTATTATTCCTATATTCAATTATTAAAAATTTCAATTTTCAATTTTTTCAATTTTTACAATCAAATTCTATCACTATCTAGCAATTTACTTTTTCTATTCCTACCTCATACTTATTTCATACAATGCCCTCATTTTATGCATAAAATAAATCAAAATTAAAAGAATTGAAGAAAAAGGAACAGACTCCCCTAGGATAGTGGCGTAAACATCTCCAAAAGTGTGGAAAACGTGCATCTTGAATATGGACTCCGAAAATAGAAACTTGGATCTGGAACTCGCGAAATAAGGAATGTACCGACAAAACATGAAATCGAGCCTTCAATCATCTTCAGACGTGGTGGAAATCTCCAAAAGAAGAATTACCAATGTGGGAAAGCAGACGCCACATTGTATGGTAGTAAAAATGAGCCAAAATAATCTTCAACATGACAAGAAGAATAGCATCAACCCATGGAAGACTAAAATGTCAAGGGCCTCGAACTTGTAAAAATCTCAAATTCACGACGTGAGTTTGAGACAATTCACGACGTGAAATCGTAATTACGCGTATACTGAGAAACTCCTGATAACGGACTCACGACGTGAATAAGAAAAGTTCACGTCGTGAAAACTGGACAAGCAGAAAATATTGCCCAAATCTTCTTCTAATGTCTTAATTTAATCCAATGTCGTAATGTATTAAGACTCTTCTAAATTCATCAGTTTTTGACTCTTTTGTTGACTCTCCATTCTCTTGACTCACCCCACACTTATTTTGAAAATATGGGTCTCGACTCCCGGCTTTAAACACTCCCGACTAAAGATGTACGCACTCCTAACTCGCTATCCTCTCTAGGCGCTCCTAGCAATTTCTGAGAAACAACCAACAACGAAGAATAAAAGTAACATAATATTCAAAGTAGTTCTTACAATCCCATAAAAACAAACTAAAAATAAAAAATAAATAACGATCAATCATCCTCCTCATCATCATGTGCTCCACTAGTTCCACCTCCATCACTTCCGCGTCCACCAAACTCCGACCATCGTGGGCAAATCGGGTAATGATACCCTAAATGAGGCGGCTGCTCCACCCCAAGATGCCGGACAACATTCTACACAGTGCCACCTATCCAGTTGACACTCAACGATAAATGGTCAAAGTAACCAGCCATATCACTCCCAAAAGGCGTACCAACCATGGAAGCAGGTGGGTGTATTGGCTGCCCGCGATCTCCCCTTCCTCTCACGTTCCCGTGCCTCGGTCTTGGCTCTGACGCAGGTTGGTCGGCTAGCTCCTCGTCATCATCAACACCCTCAGCATCTGATGGTACTATGCCCCAATGCGACCCAAAATTTCTGACCACCCGCATAGTTTCCAAATACCCCATGCCAAACTCATGCTCGTCCACACACGTCATGGATCTAGTAATATCAGGAACAACCAAATGATACGAGCGGGCCAAACGTGTAACCAAGTGCCCCCCACAAATGGGGCTCCCAGGGCGCGAACTCGCGACAGACTGTAACGTCTGTAGATCCGGGCTAGTCAATTAGAGACGTTAAGCGTCAAAAATGACTTTTTGATGTAAGATTATTTTGAAGGAATAATATTAACTAAGTTATAGAATATATTACAAGGTGGTGTATTGGCTGCCCGCAATCTCCCCTTCCTCTCACTTCCCGCGCCTCGGTCTTGGCTCTGGCGCAGGTTGGTCGGCTGGCTCCTCGTCATCATTAACACCCTCAACATCTGATGGTACTATGCCCCAATGCGACCCAAAATTTCTGACCACCCGCATAGTTTCCAAATACCCCATGCCAAACTCATGCTCGTCCACACACGTCATGGATCTAGTAATATCAGGAACAACCAAATGATACGAGCGGGCCAAACGTGTAACCAAGTGCCCCCCACAAATGGGGCTCCCAGGGCGCGAACTCGCGACAGACTGTAACGCCTGTAGATCCGGGCTAGTCAATTAGAGACGTTAAGCGTCAAAAATGACTTTTTGATGGAAGATTATTTTGAAGGAATAATATTAACTAAGTTATAGAATATCTTACAAGGTTTCCGTGCATATAAAGAACGCCGAAATCCGAGTTATAACGAAGAAGTTATGACCTGTCGAAGTTTCGCGACAGAACCGACACGACACAGCGCGACGTAAATAGTGAATTTACGTTAGATCGATATTTAGCCTTAGCAATCTAAACGAAAGTCGTAGATTTCTTTAAACCATGAGCGTGCATAAAAAGAACGTCCAAAGCTGACTTCGTATGAGGAAGTTATGATTTTTCTAAGTTTCGACTTAGCGGTATGCAGCCCGAATACTCGATTTGAGACCGAGTGGTTTTTAGCCGAAACAATTTAAATGAGAATCGAAGGTCTCGTTAATAGGAGATAAACAATAAAAAGATAGGCGAAAACAGACGTCGGATAAAGAAGTTATGACTTTATAATGGAGTTTTCCTGTCCCGGCCTACTAAAAATAAATAATAAAAATAAAATCAAAATTAGCCGACGGAGTCTAAACGAAAGTTTTAGAGCGTAGTCTCACCTACGCAGGGATATAAAGAACGTCGAAAACGGAGTTCGTATGAGGAATATATAAATTTTTGAAGTTTATTAAATATTTTCGATATTTAATTTAATTATAAATTAACCGATATTATCAATGGGGGGAGTCAGCGATCTGATCCACGTTACACCCAATGTAATGTGAAGTTACGCCCAGCGTAAATGGGCTTCCAGCCCCCTATAAAAGGGTGTCGAGGGCAACCGACTTCTTTGCTCATTTCTTCCCGTTTTCTCGCATTTTGTGCATCGTTATTTGTGCAAGAATTATCCCGAAGCCCCGGTATCATTCTCGAGCCCCGAAGCAAGTCCCGAGGCCCCGAAGATCCCGAGAAGTGCGATTCCCGAGCCGAAGCTCTGCCCGCGAGGAGCCCAGTTTTTGTGAAGATCTTACAAATCTACCGAAGAATACTACTTCTACAAGTCGTAGTGTTGTCCGATCATCTTCTAATCAAGTGAGTGTGTGGTTACTTTCTTCTAACGCATAATTATTAAGTATTTAGTATAAAATCCGTGTTATGTGTATATTTTGTTGTTATATGCGTGAATGTATATTCACTTTCTTCTATCTTATAGATCTGATTTATTCTCTATGAAATACGTATTATGTGGATATGCCTCATCTGTTTTGTGGAATAGGTATTGAATGAGAATGTTATACAGGTTTTAAACTATGTATAAAAATATATATTTTTATCTACTAATATGTTGGGTAGAACATGGGTAGATAGTTGATGTGTGATAAACAGATGAGAGGTCCCGATGTTGTTGTTGTTGATCTAGTTATTCAGCGAGTATGGATTAGACCAAGAGGTTAGTTTTAGATCCGGGAGTATGGATCAGGTAAAGAGATAAAACTTGTTATTAGTCCGGGAGTATGGATTAAAACTAAGTTAATTATCCCTAGTCCGGGAGTATGGATTGGGCACAGTTATTGATCCGGGAGTATGGATCAGATTAGGATTAGGGTACAGTTAATTGTCCTTATTCCGGGAGTATGGATTGGGTACAATTATTGATCCGGCAGTATGGATCAGATCCGGAGGTTAGTTTTAGATCCGTGAGTATGGATCAAGTAGTTTGAGATCCGTGAGTATGGATCAGGTGAAAAATGTTACTTTTAGATCCGTGAGTAGGGATCAAGTAAAGAGGAAAATTGTAGATACGAGAGTTTAGATCGTGTCATTGTGAGGATCGATGGGGTGGGATAAGAGTTGCCTTTATATGGTGAAATTGTACAAGTTTGAATGTTCTATATTTATAAGTATATGATATAACATTGTGGGATGAAAACCCTATATGCTCACCAGGCTCCCAAGCCTGACCCACTCAGTTTTCTTTGTATCACAGGTATTAATACGGATATATATTTAAAAGAGAGATTTAAAGGAGGTATAAATCAATTGTGTAATTAAATGTAAGTTCTGTTTATGCTTATATGTCTGTATCGGAACATGACATCCCGAGGTTTTATTATTAAATGAAAATACATTCTCTTCGAGAAATGTTTTGATAAGTTATTATCATATCTTGTTTTGGGAACAAATTCCGCAACTGTTTTCTTTAAAAGAGTACTCTGATTTTAAAAGCAAGCATAAAAAAATCAGTCTTTTCTGGCCGTGAAAATGGGGATGTCACACAGACCCAGCCAAAAAATGGGCTAAAAAATACGGGATGTTGAAACAGACACCAGGCTGTAAGATGCACCATAAGAAGAATAAGTTCCGTTTAGTCACTTTGTCTCCATGCCTCTTATGGTTGATGGAAAATGTGATGAACCGGTGGAGTAAGCGATGGATCGGGGACCTAATACAACTCTCGGGAGACACTCCGGAATTAAACATTTCGGATGCAATATTATGCCAGAAAGAATACCCCGTGACACCTTCCGCATAACCTCTAGCAGCCGCACTCAAAAACATGCCAAACTCGGGAGTCATAGCCTCCTATCGATCATACAATCCTACTCTCCAAGCAAATTCAACCAAGCCGCACTCCCGGTACTCACCCCCCAAACGAAATACCAACGCCTGTGGCCAATGTGGATCTTGAACAGTTTCCTGAAATGTCACCGTTGCGAAAAACTCAACACAAAACTCCTTGTAGACCCGCTCTTGTACCTGGAACAGATTATGCCAACCAGAACAGGTAAACGAAAACCCATCTCCAATAAATATCTTTGTCAAAAATGGGCCCACCCGGTCTACGAGCCCTACTTCCCTCAACCGTGTCCAGTTGATTGTTGGAGCAACTGCAATTTCTCTGTTGTAGAGCCACCCCAATCTGTTGTTCCAATGGGTCAAGACATCTCGGGCCATTGTTGCGGGAAAATTGTAAAACGGGTGCAAACCCGCAACCCCAGTTGGAATCTCTCTTCTTGGAGCCATTCCTGCAAAAACAAGAAAAAAAACCACAGCCAAAACAATAATCCACAATTTAGGCATAAAGGAAACAAAGAAAATTCTCAGTTCAGTATTCACGTCGTGAATTCGTAGATAGGTTCGAGAATTCGTTCTGGATTCTGTATGAATCGGCCATGATAGTGCTTGGGGTTTACTCCTATAGCATTTTTAACCATCAATCCATTACATTCCAAGGGTAATTTACAAATCTTAGGGCTATGTCATACAATTCAACATAAGAACAAACCCTATCCCTTTTTTCAACTATTAAAGATAAATGAAGGTCAGTAATTAGAAATGTTACCTTTAGATTGAAGTAGTATGTAAGCACAGAGAAAACGTGTGGATTGTCGGCTATAATCGCAGCAATGGGGACCAAGGGGGGACCAATTTCCGCTTCCACTTCGTGAAAAATAAAGAAATGAGGGTTTACTAGTTTCTAGGGATTATTCTGTGGTTCCGTGTTTTCAAAAACTCACATCGTGAGTTCTGAATGATTCACATCGTGAATATGGTTTGGGCTAAAATTAGGCCATGTACTCACGGACTGATCTTGGGCTTGTTAGTCTAATGGGCTAAACTATATCATGGAGTATCTATCCCGTTTATTCACTATTCACGTCGTGAATTGCTAAACTTCACGTCGTGAATATGCTCTGGAATGAAAAATCCATTTTGACTTTAAACTAAATTCCCAATTATTACTACTTCCATTTTAAGGTCCCTACATTCAGTGCTTAATTATGTTCTAATAGAGTTGGATGACATGATCTAAGTTTTTAAAACTAAAATGCAAAAAGAAAAGAAAAATTTGCAACCCAAACTCGGGTTGCCTCCCGATAAGCGCTTCTTTTTCTTTGAGTCTTGAGTTGGACTCCGTGCCTCCTACGTTGAGTCCTCAGAAGAATCCACCACTAGGATATTTTGTTCCTTGAATCGCCTCTTATAAGCTTGAACTCGCCTTTTGTATGCCTTCTTTGAATTCTCTTTTTTAGCTTTGACCTCTTCTTCAAGCTTGCGTTTGGTCCCTTTAGTTTCTTCCTTGCACTCCATAGCATCCTCCTCCTCTTTCACCACCGGCTTTGTCACTCTTGAAGTGATCTCCTTTTCATTACTTGTCATCTCCGCATCCTCTTTGCTCACCCAAGAAGGTGGACTCTTGTACGCCATGACTTCAACCAAAAATGGAACAGATGCTCTAGGTTTTGTTCTTTTAACTTGATGAACTGCCTTGATCTATTCTTCCATAAGCTTTTCCAGTTCTTCTAGTTCATTATCTTCATTGATTGTAATCACCTCTTCTTGAACATGTTCTTTTGGGAAGACATCATCTTCTATCCCAAAAACTTCTTTTTCATCTCCAACTCTCAAGGTGAGCTTAGACTCGCGAATATCAACCAAAGCTCCAGCAGTGTTAAGCAATGGACGGCCAAGGATAATTGGAACATCGGGATCTTCCTTCATATCCAAAACTACCAAATCTATTGAAAAAACAAAATTTCCAATTTTCACCAAAATATCCTCCACTATGCCCCGGGGTTGTGTCACTGAACGGTTCGCCATGTGAATCGTCATTTTTGTAGCCTTCATCTTCTGAATTTCCAATTTTTGATAAAATGAAAAAGGCATCAAATTAATGCTAGCCCCAGAGTCGGCTAAAGCATTAACCTTCAATTTATTACCAAACTCACACGGAAGAGTGAGGCGTCCAGGATCCCCCATATTCTCTGGTGTCTCTCCCAACACAACTTTTGAGCTTTGTTCACTTAGAACCACCTTAAACTGCTGCTTTAACTGCTTGCGAGTGTCTATCAATTCTTGCAGTAATTTCTGATGCTCGAGAATTTCGGATATGGACTCGACAAAGGGAGTATTAATCGGGATCGCTTTCACATGCTTGACAAACTCTATATGCTCCTTCTCCAGTGGACTAAGGGTAGCTTGGGAAGGAAAAGGCAAATGCAGCTAATAAATCGAACCAACTACATAATTTTTCTGTTCATGACGGGCCCACGTCGTGAACTTATATGGTTCACGTCGTGAATTCTGGAATTCAGCAACTTCATGATTTTCGAGCTTGGTCTTTTTCAGCTTTGGATCGGGCTATTGTGGTTCTTCTTCCAACGCCTCCAGGAACTCAGAGATGGCTTCTTCTTTACTGTCTACGGCCATTACATAAGACTGGGTCTTCATTTCGGGATTTTTCGGGGATAACTTCTCATGAACTAGAGTAGTTAGTTGACCAACTTGTACTTCAAGGTTATGGATGGAAGCTTGCTGATTCTTTATTAAAGTTTGTTGTTCACTAATAGCAGAATCAGTGGCATCGTGTCTCTTTTCCGAAGCTTCCATAAACTTTAACAACATGGTCTCTAGATCGGGTTTTTTCTCGGCTGGTGGCTGCTCCTTTTGATAGAAGTCTCGATCTGTCTGCCTATACTTCTCTTCTTTTTGCTTTTTATACTCTTCATATGGCAACCACTCCTTCTTCGGTTTCCTCCATTCCTCATCAAACTTATCCCCACTCGAGTAGCACACTTGAGCTTTTTTGTTCCCAAACTCATCTAAATTGCAGTACTTGGTCAAGTGTGGACCACTACATCTTTCGCAACCCACTCTTATGGCATGTATTGATTGGTCCATTTGAGTTATCCTTCGATCCAAATTATTCAGCATAGCCATCACAACTGCTATTTCTTCAGTTTGGGCCCCTCCACCGCCTTTGATTCCATCTTGCCTAGGGTTGTGGTATTCATGAGAGTGCTTCGCGAATTCTTCAATCAACTCCTTGACATCCCTTGGATTTTTCTTTGTCAACGGTCCTTGAGAGTCAAGGAGTTGTCTCGTCATAACATTGACTCCATCATAGAAGATTGAGATCTCTTGTTGCACATTTAGATCATGCTGAGGGCAATTTCTAAGCAAGCCCTTGTACCATCCCCATGCTTCGTATAATGACTCCCCCGTCTGTTGCTCAAAGTTGGCCATATCTTCAAGGAATAATAAGAAATTCACGTCGTGAGTTGTAGATAATCGTGCCCTTCAAGGATTCCTTCACCCGCGTACATATCTTCTAGAAACAGCTCTTCACGTCGTGAATCCTTTAATTCTCACGTCGTGAGAACGTTTTTTTCTAGATTTTCTTCTCTTTTAATATTTTAATTCCCAAAGTTTCTTTCTTCAACGCTTTTAGTCCATTTTCTTCAAAATGTCTTCTTTTTTGCTGCAAATAACATTTAAGCTCATAAGTACCATTATTCTAAACAAATCACCTACTTATTAATAAAAATTTACTTAAATATTACCTAAAAATAGGTATAAATATGGCAATTTCAGTACACATGAAATTTAAATATAATAATCTAGGTATTGTATGTACTAACGACATATAAGGAATCTCATTTGTGTACACAATCCACATTTGCACGATCTCATATCTTCGTTAGTTTGAGAGCATCATTTGAATTAACAGTGTTGATATAATGTTGATATGTATGTACACATGAAAGTCATACATGTCTCCCTATGTAAAAAACGATTTTGGAGTATTATGAAACTCATGCCAAGCGTCGAGATATGGAACAAGTTTATAGTTACGTGAGATTCTTGGTATTGTTTGAGCTCCGCATCGAGGATCTCAGAGTCGTTACTCCTATTTAGATGTGTGTTTTTGAGGTGGTTGTAGATGCCATTAAATTCAATTATTTTAAAACTCACATCGCATCATTTTGACAAAAGCCTATCGAAATGCCGATAAACACCATTCCCCATTTCGTTAGGGAAGTGGTATAGAATAGATTCCCAAAAGGTATATCTTTGTTTGAAGGGGTATTCAAACATCGAAATACCAACACGAGCTAAAACAGTTTCTTCTTTTTCCTCCTAAGGTTTGGTGGATTTGAAAATTTGGTGGTTGTAGAAATTGTTCCATAGTAGGGAATTATAAATTATTTGTGAAAGTAATGTGTGCAACAATGCTTATAATGTAAACATCCATCCTTAATGTGAAGTACCATGATAAATGTAAACATCCATCCTTATCCATCCTTGATGTGGAGTACCACGATAAATATAAACATCCATCCTTGATGTGGAATACCACATCGTAGTGAATGTTGGTATGAACCATATGACAATACATCCATTCATTTTGATTAATACTTTTATTAGATAGATAAAAAATAAAAGGAATATTGAGATGTAAAATGGTGAGTATTTTATAATAATGTGAGTATGATGTGAAGGGTATATCCAAAAGTTTCCATAATAAAAGTTTTTTCAAGAGCCTGTTCATCCAAAAAGAACTTATGAAATATGAAAAAAATATGGAAGGAGCTTTTTCAAATGAAAGTTTTTTCAAAATGTTCACTAATTAACAAACTTACAAGAGGTTTTTTTAATTATATGGGTTCCATGTGTTTTCAACTAATTTAAATAACCCATAACAATCAATACGAGAAACTCTCCTATTGTGGAGCTTTTTAAAAGTTTTTTCATTTAAAACTTTTACATGAGAAACCCCATAAAAAACTCTCCTATTGTGGTCGTTCTAATACCATCCATACAATTTCAAACACACGGTAGAATTTCATTTTCTGGAGTTGATAGTATCCACCCTTATTGCCACTCTACAAAACCACCACAAGCACCGACTGGCTTCTATCAAATCTACATCTCCGATTTGTGGTTATTATCTACTATAAGAAGTCTTATGGTGCTAAGCTAATTATAAAGAACCACAAGCACAGGAATTCAAAGACATACATTTGACAATAACAAAACCACTATTTAACTTCTCTAACCCGCAAAACAACCAATCATTCCAGGCTTTCAGCCCAGCAAAAGGGGTTTCATTTTAGCCAATCCAAAGGCACAATGTACCACAACAAAGAACACAAAACAAAAGTCTACTCTAAGTTGTTGATAAAAAGAACAAAAACCAAACACACCCCAGATGAAAATTTGTCCAATTTGACACATCCCTTCATATATATTTCCCCCAAATCGCACTAAAAACATATACGGGAGCAACCCAATGCGATCAAGAAAAGATTAAACAGACAACAAATAACTCTGGGCTCGAGAGCTTTCCATCAAAGATATCCTTTCATGTGTTTGCAGATTGGGAAGGTAACCTGGTATGGTTGTGCTCCCCTTCATAGGTGACAATAAGCATTGTTGAATCATCCAAACACCTTTCCACATGCTTTCTTGCTGGGCAACCTCTCATGCTGCTGCATTTATAGTAGCCCCTGTTCACAATCAACCAACCAACCAAACATTCTTTACTTCACTTCAATCAAACTCAACATATATCTAATACATTTATATACTATCAAAGTAAATGCATGTAGACTTCAACATTCAAGTTCTTGAATCTTCATACAGTGCCATTTCCAGCAAAGACTATAAAAATTCTTGCTTTTGTTTCAAGAATTGGACTTAATTTGTGGATTTAAAGTAAATGGAACCCATGGATAACTAAACAAGTGTCGAATAGTAAACCAGAAACTAGATTTATATTTTTAGAAACATAATAATTCTTAAAGCAAGTTTGTATATGGTTTTTGATAGAACATCAATAAAAGTTCACCTGGGATGCGGAGAACCCTTGATGGGCTTTTGGCCATATTTCCTCCAAGAATACTCATCAGGGGGGATATCTGCAAGCTTGTTGCTAACAGCTGGAACTTTGATTGACCTCTTAACTCTATGCTTCCTGATGAACAAAACAATATCAAATTATGATATTACCATAAGTTATAAACCAAATCATGGGTAATTGTAACGAAGTAAAGATTGTAACCTCTTTTTAGAGCAGTGGCATCTACCAGAACTCCCACATTTTGTGCTTCCATCATCTCCCCTTGCAGAACACCTGGGTTTGTGTTGATAGGTAGCTTGATCGGTTGACCGAGATGACCCAATCAAATGGAAAGAACTCCCATCTAAAGTAGTCACACTCCCTTCCATACTTAATGAAGAGATAAAAGACTTATTAGAAGAAATGGTAGGGGCGTTATCAAAATTCAAATTTATCCCACTATTGCTGCGTCGATACATCATCTCAGCCTGCTGTTTGAGCTGTAATTGTGCCTGTTGCTGGTGATGGTGATGGTGTTGCAGGAATTGGTAATTAGAATTAGGGTTAGGGTTCTGTTGGGAAATTTGAATCGGGTTTTTCCCAGTGGTGCTCAATTCAAGTGATGGCTTATGGTTCACTAAGGAAAGAGTGTTCTTCACACCGTTTGAACCGATCTCCTGAATTGGGTGACTTTGATTAGGAGGTGTTAGAAGAAATTGAAGGGGTTTCAGTGGTTCTTGAACTGGGGTGCTGTCTAGGAGTATGTTTTGGGGGATCAAGTTTTGAGTTTTCTTCAATTTTCTCACTCTACAATGACCTAAACCATCGTCAAGAAGAGATACAACTTTCTTGAATCTAACAACAGCTTCCCCTGTTTGTAACATCAGGTTTTTCGATTGTACATGATCTTGGGGTTGAGCCAACAGATTTAAAATTCTATGACAACTTTCCACGGCAGCTTTGTTAGCTGCTTCCACCTCGTCCATAAATCCCCAACACCGAAACCCCCCAAAGAAACCCTAATCCGAAAACCCAAAATAAAAATTAACTAATTAAACAATTAAACAAAAAACCCAAAAAAGTTTCAAAACTTCATCATATTACAAGTCATCAGAGACCCGAAAGACGAATACCCAGATTAAATTTAATCTCAAGCACAAAAGGGGAATGGCATCTACAGTTTTTTTTCTTCAATAAAAGGGTACCCCAGAAACTAAATTATAGTAAAATTCAAAACATCAAAGAAAAAGAGATAAAACCCAGATTGAAAACAACTTGATTGAAGGAAACAAGGAGAAATCAAGCAAGATCAGACCTTTTTCCTCTAAAAATTACAAGAACCCTAAAACAAGATTCTTTAAATCTTCATATTGGGTTGTGGATGTGTGAGGGAGAAGACTTTCCGTTGATTCACGCATAGAATTCACACGTCAAAAGGGACACCAAGAGCATAATTTCTATGTTATTATTATTTAAAAAAAAAAAACAAGTAATTTGTGTAGAGGGAGAAAGAGATAGAGAAGTGGAGCAACGAAGAGAGAGAAAAGGAGAAAAGGGAGGAGTTTCTGTTTTATAGTAGAGATAAATGATTAAAAAAGCAGTCGACGAGGTCAGACCATCAGAAGAAAAAACTGCCGTCTGTGCCCCAGATTTCAAAGGTGGGTCCACTAGCGTTGAACTTGGTAAATACATTTTCTCCTTTTGTTTTCTAGTGCATCCCATATTCAATAATATTATAAAAATTATATTTAATTGAATATCTTACCAAAAAGGAATCTTATTTATGCACTTTTAATGCTTGTAATCTTATACAATAAATAAGGTGAGAACTTAAGAGCAATATGTGTTTTAACGGTTATGATTTGTTGGATTATTTTTGTTAGGTACTGTAATAAAAAAGTTTATCATTAAAAGTAAGATAAATTAATAGGTAAGAGCAAATTGATAAAAATAAAACAAACAATGAACTTTTAGTAGTTAGATCGATTTTTATAGCTATTTTTTTTTTTTTTAAATCAACGTTTATTTTTAAGAACTTTTAAAATAATAAGGTTGTATTTAGTCATTGGAAACAGTTTTTGTTTTTATTTTTTGTTTTTAGAAAAATAAAATAAGTTTTCATTTGAGCTTTCTTTTGAAAATTTAAAAAATTAGTTTAATTAAAATTTATCAATTTATCAATTTTTTGTTTTAGAAAAATTAGAAAACGTGTTTAGATATATATTTTTCTATCAATATTTATTTTTAGAAAACGATGATGGTAGTATAGCGGGGATTGGTCATGGATGAGGTGGTGTTGGGGACGGTGGCGGTGACGACAGTTGTAGCAATGGGGGTGGGATGGTGGTATCGGTGGGGATATGTTGGCGAACATAGTTGGTGTGCTATTTATGCATTGATTTTTATTTATAAACTCCTATCAAATCTTAATTGTTCTTAAATATAAATAGATAATGTATTTAGTTATGAATTAATATGATTTAAGATAAGAAAAGGATGTCGAACTCAGAGAACAAGAATAATATAGATCAAATAATTAAAATGTTAATTAAACTAATAACAACAAAGTAAAAAAAAAAGATTTTGTTGTTAAAAATAACTACCTTATTTTAACAATCAATTAATCAAATGAAACTAAAAAACTAAATGGAAACAATAAATAAAAAGTAATTTCACCAAAACAAGAACCCCCTTTTTTTATGGTTAATTTCAAACAATTGATTAATTTTGTTGGTTGCCAAATTAGAGGTTACTAGTTATCATAATCAGACTAACTAGCATATGTCAATTTATAAACTTTAACCATAATGATTATGCAAATTGAGAGCACCAAATTGATTTTAAGATGTATTTTAACTATGAATGAACATATCTATAATTATTTATTTATGCAAATTAAGAGCACCAAATTGATTTTAAGATGTATTTTGACTATGAATGAACAATGCAAATTTATATAAAAACTATGTTTCTAAATATTCCTAAGCAATCTATCATAACTCCTAAGTAACAACTCAAAATTCTGATCATTGAACCATGCGATCGAAATCCATTTCTTCGCGATCAGACTCAACTTACTCTTCCTTTAAGCTTCCTTTCTTTTCTTTGTTCCTACAAAAAATCAAAATGCAATCTTATAACATCATGTATTAAGAATCTGTAAATTAGAAACTTAATAGAGTTAGACAGCGGACTTACCTGAAGTAGAGTCATACAATTTATCTTTACCATCCTTGCGATCCTTCAGGTAGATACGACAACTTCACATCCAATGCCCCTTCTCTTGGAAATAGAAACAAACAAACTCTTTCAGAATGGTACATGAGACTATATCGGAACCTGCATTTCTCTTATGATCAAACTTTTCGATCACGACCAATTTCTCTCCCTTAGGAGAATAAACCATTTCTGGACTATCACCTTTTCCATTGTTAGGGTCCATGGAAATTTGGGATGCAGATCTTCCAAACAAATTTGCTTGACCAGTGCGCCAAATCATTGCTGATTCAGCAACAATTAGCAAATATGCCAGATCAATAAGGGTCACGTCATGGTCTGTCATATAATAGTACTTAACGAATTGACTATACGACTTGGGAAGCGATTGGAGAACCAAGTCAACAACCAACTTCCTCGGAAAAAGGACACCCAACATTCCTAGTTGGTCAACGTGTGATTTCATCTCCAAGATGTGAGCACATACAGACTTTCCATCTCGGTGTTTGCTTGCTAATAGGGCTTGAGTGACCTTGAACTTTTCTAGTCGACGAACACGTGGGTCAGGGAGAATAATTAAAGGAGGTGGAGGAAGAGAATTTCCACCAAAGCACGAAAAAAGGATTGATCATTCACCTCGATCGTCACGTGGAATATCATCTTCAGGAGGAAAGCTTTTTCCATAAGGATAAAGAAGACCATAGTTGTCAGAACCAGGCATCTACAAAGAGAGAAATTCAAGTTAATTGATTTAATCTTTAATATAACACCCAAATGAAATATTAAGGCTAGTACCTAACACAATAATTCACAATTCAAAAGAGGGATTTCATAATCCAATTGTAAATTATTTGTCGGTAGGTAAATGACGATCGACCAATTCCATTACGAAAATGAAATTTTAAATGAATAATGTTTTTAAATGAAACTCTTAGATCTTGTGAGATTAATTGAACTTTTCCATGGCATGTTTAATCTCGATTATGCCCTTCAAGTTTGTCACTGGGATACAGAGAATCACAAACAAGGTGTGAATGAACATGCAAATTAGCTTGGTACTCTCGAAATCATTTATCACCTAATTAATATGTCGATTAGCCACACACGTTCCATTGATCTATGATAATCTACGACATACCCATTGCCACCCTTCATTAGTCCCATATTAGTGTGTCGATTAACCACACATGCTTCACTAACGACCAATAAGGTGCAATGTGCAATTTCATGGGTTAGCATCAAATTCACATTTTCCTAAAGTAACTAAGATTTGAGAATTTATAAAAGCGTTTAGTTACTTTGTATTTCATTATAATTATAATGAGAGCTTGTGTCCTATCTTGGCCGTTCGGATAACAACCCTCCACTAGTCAAGGGTGCGGTGGATAAAAGTGGATACCCAATGTCGGTCATTTTACAAGCGGCTTCCTTAGACACCCTTTATAGACCAGCTTCGTGAATGAGGCCTACTAATGGTAAGACTGATTTTTTACATATACATATATATAATATCTTAGAATTTTAATCGTATATAGTATAACCGTGTATTTTAAACGTTTAAAATACTAAATGGTTTAATCTTTTAATAAATTATACTTTTAATTTAGTTAAATTTAAACCATATTATGGATTTATTAATTCTCTCTTTTAATTAGACACTTAATTAATCTTATTAATAAAATCAGAGCTGGTGTATTTTAAAATATTCAAAATACTAAGGTTCTAAATTTAAGATTTCAAAATTAAAGCTATTTAATCAAATTTTAAATTATAAAACCATGAGATGCACTTTTGAAACTTTTCAAAATACTTGGGTTTAACCATTTAAATTTGCAAAACTAAAACTTTTAATTTCAAATTTAAACTATAAAACCAAAATGGTGTAATTTAAAACTTTTTCAAAATTACTAGGTTAAATATTTGAATAAAAATAATCTTATAGTATCCATATTTAACCAAATCCATCAATACCAATCAGACAAATCGAATTTAGGCATTAAAAACGAGTTATGATAATTATCAATCAAAATCTGACCAAAAGATCAAAAAATCTGCCACTAGACGAGTCAACTCGTCGAGTCTGATACTCAGCTCATCGAATTGGGTTTAACCATTTACGGTGTTCTTCAAATGCCTTAGCGATTTATACATAAATCAACTATTTTAGGCATGAAAAGCACTATTGCATTACAAGTTTTGGAACAATTAAACGACCATCTACTATAGTAGAAAATATGGGATTTTATAGGAACATTCAAACATGTACAATCCATTTCATTCTATTTCATACAAACATTGTTACTAAATACTTATGAACTCACCAGCTTAAATGCTGATTTACTCTTTCAAAACTACTTGTATTTCTCATGAATTCAGTAAAACAGGTAAACAAACAACTTTTGAAGAAGGGACGTTGTGGCGTCAGTTTAGTTTCATTTTGACATCATATTGTAATTTGTTTTGAAACAAGTACCTTTCAACAATGTAAACTTTTAAATTATATATATGATGGTTGTATTACTTTTTTTACTATGTATTTAGTTGTTACGATACTACATGAAGTCATCTGCCCTCGAATGATTCCGCCCTTCTGGTTTGGGGGTGTGACACTCGGCGAGTCGGGTCGCATTTTCCCCGAATGTCTTCTGGAAATGGTCTTGGTTGAGTGGAAGGAACACTTAGCCTGTTAGGGGTTGTTATGGACTTGAAGATCAAAGGACTCGACGAGTTCAAGGATGAACTCACCGAGTCATAGAATGAACACCTTCATACGGATGAACATGAACTCAACGAGTTCAAGGATAAACTCGACAAGTCGGTTGAAGATAGTTCGATGTGTTGTTGAAGGCTAACTCGTCAAGCTCTTACTAGACTCGACGGGTAGGGACGGGATTATGGCATTTTGTGGACGTAAGGACTCGACGAGTTGGTGGACCAACTTGGCTAGTCTAGTCAACCGGATGTTGACTTTAACCAAAAGTTGATTTTGACCAGGGTTTTGATTTTGACTTTGACTTTGACTTGGTCTTGAGTGACCCTTGTAAGGGTTATGAGTATGATTTAATAACTTAGAAAAGTGGTCGTGTAGGGATTGAGGAGTCAAGGAGAGTCGATTTTCACGCCGAGGACAGTGCAGACACACGACATTGAGGTTAGTTACCTTCCAGTAGAAGTGGGTCTAATACACCAAGGTCGACCCACTAGTAGTTAATTATAGTTGAGATAGTTGTCTTTGTGATAATTGTATGGTTTTCTACTACTTAATATGCTCTATGTGCTAGTATGATATTGATGGGTTTTGGTCATAAGACATCCTATGTGCTCATACAAACCCTAATGCTTGGATCTAGGTTTCTCTATTGTACATGCTTTGAATCCAAGACTATAAACCCTAATTATAGTATATGAAATCGATATTAACATATGAATGGGTTTAAGAACATACCTTGATTGTTATAGAGTAATAACAATCCTAATTCCTCCTTGAATTGACTTAGGAATGCTTAGAGTCACAAGTGTCACTCCTCTAATGGCTTACAAACACCAAGAGCAAATGGAGAAGGTATAAAGAGAGAGGAGAGATGTTAGAATTCGTCCTTAGGACTCCTTGGGAAGGGATACCCGAATTCATGAGCCTTAGGGTCTTTATATAGGTGTAGAGATAGGGTTTCAGTCATTATCCTTATCTAGTTGCTTATCCACAAAGCAACCCATAAGATAATCCTTGAATCCTTATCATAGTCGAATTCTAAGGCCTTATCACCTTAAATTCGTCCAACCTAATAATAAGATAATCCTTACCTTATTTTGTAACTATCACATAATTACAAATCAGCCCCTCTAGTTTAATTAATTACACTTGATCACAAAATTAATTCCTAATTAATTATTGACCAATATTAATTAAACAAATATGATTTCTCCTTTAATATATTATTCTTATAACATATTAATAAATCATAATAACCTCTCTCTCTTTATTTATTTCTCCAATCAAGTTGCTTTGGTGAAGGCAACCCAAAAGGACCATGCACCATCGGGTCAAGTACATACCAAAATAGTTATGAACTTAGACACTAATCCAACAGTCTCCCACTTGGATAAGTCTAATAACTATTATGCGTATGACTTCAGATCCTGATCTGCAATCGTAGCTTTCCAAAGTCGTTGTCAACTCTGATCCTATTAGATATGCGTGTCCTTAGATAAGGGATCATATATTCCTCCATTCTAGATATCATATGAGATATGATTTCAAACCATTCTCTTTGTACTATATCTCGATTTCCGATTTATGACGACTGAATAATTGAACGAATCAAATTAGCCCTAGTCCGGCCGAGCATTTACGTTTGCCATCACTAAACCATCGAGGGGCCCAAAAGATATCGCTTTTATCCTACTTTGAATAAAAGGAACGGATAAACTTTGATACAATGCTTTCTTGCACTCACTAACCAAATCACACACAACAATATGTTTTATAACACCAAGTTACTAGTGCGTTTACATATTATCAATGTGCAACCGATTTGCAAGATACAACTCACACATCTCAGTTTCAAGAATATAAGATGTTATCGTCTCACCAATTACTCGTGATACAATTCATGGAGTGATCCAAGTGAGCGTGGGTTTAATCCAATGCTCAAATCATATTCGTAAGCACTCATGAACGTTGCAGCAAACATTTGCTTATGTCTAATACTTTTCTAGACAATCCACACACCAATTCACGACAGTCTTCATTCATACCTACTTCCAACATATGAACCACTGTGGCCCGTTTGAATAATTCGATTATTCTTAATAAACTCAATTATTCTGGAAGTCAAAACATGCAAGGTGAAACACAAGAATAATACTAATCTCATATGGCCTCAAACCTTTGAGTATAAATAAAACGCCTTTTATTTATCACCATATTGATTACTCATTATTTGTCGTTTCGGGTAATCAACTTCTTACCTGAATTCCAACACTTGTCCCATGCTCCTAGCATGCACACAATGTTTACCTATGGTTCTTACTTTTGTGAAATAGACAAATTGAACACATTTACAATCATTCTCATTTTACAACTCCAAATCCTTTTTTCATTTCGTAACGTCACTGCACCAAAGTCACAAAGACTATTGCTAATGATGTTACAAAATCTTCCATCGGAGATTGTTACAAGACAATTCCTTAGATATTATGTCTCTCACTCAAAGTACATTCCTTTGAACATCTTTTTGCATAAAAGTTTATAATCTAGTCATAGATTTTCAATATTTACTTCCCAATATGGACACGCTTCCATATTTTCCATATGATAACTTATTCTTAATAGAATCTTATCTATTCATAATAATGTCAATATGGTCCATTCCCTTTTCCCTCTAAATGCGCTAGACATTTGGAAAATTTAAGAATGGTCAAACATTAAAGCATTTGCAATCGATCCTATACCCGAAGCGTATGGGACACGATGCACAATGTTTTATTTGCTATGTTTTCAAAATTCGAATTGTGAAGAGGAATGTCGTAATCATAATCGAAATTTTAAGAACACACTATGTACCTTTGACTAAATCTATTAACGTTTCACAACCTAATCCTTTAGATTTGAAATGAAGCATAATATTCTCTCCCTTAACTATAGCAAAACAACTTTACAACCCTTACGACTTTGCAAGGTATAACTCTTGTTTTTCTATAATTTGTAGCACCTGGTTTCTGGTATGTAAATCTTATTTGAATATTTCCTATTTTAGCCTTGGACTCGGCGAGTCATAGGTCCAACTCGCCGAGTAGGGACGTGACCCAGGACACGTTTTAAGTTGGCGACTCGATGAGTCCATATCCTGGACTCGGCGAGTCGCCACTGTTGGATGAAACCCTAAGTTTCAGGGGTTTGCACCCTATTTAAACGACTTAACTGCCCCAATCAACCCCCCATTCACCCTTAGAGCCCTGTATCCCTCGTTCTAAGCTGTTCCTTGAGAGTTTGAGGCTATTGTGTGTGTTTTTGAAGGTTTTGAAGGAGGAAGGAAGTAGATCCAGAAGAAGGGAAGCCATCCATGCAATTATTGTGTTCTTCCAGCAGTTCCTTTGAGGTATATCCCGTTTTCCCCATGATTCTATGCTTAAAACTTCATTTGGGTCTTTCTTGGTCAAATCCCCAAGCTTGTATGTGCATTATATGTCGTAATAAGATGTTTGGCCTCTGGATCTAGGCAAGATTGAGCTCCAGGAGCTCAGATCTGTTAGCTTTATGGCCCCATGTTGCTTGTTAGCCCTAGATCTACCCTTTTAAGGCATTTTGATCCCTAAAATCCATATTGGTGAATATCCACACGTAAAGTTGGAAACTTTACGTGTGATTTGTGTCCTAGAAGTCCAGATCTATGAATGCCATGGACTGGAATCAGGCAAATCCGTGTATTTAGTAGGTGCATAGCAACGACTCGGCGAGTCGTTCATATGACTCGGCGAGTCTGTTCGCGAGTCTCCGAGTTTGTCCCCTTTTCGTAATGTCGAGTGAGCAGTGAGTCACGGGGTGTGACTCAGTGAGTTGGTAGCTTAACCCATCTATGGAGGTACTCGGCGAGTCAATGCCCTGACTCGGCGAGTTCAAGGCAATCTCCTTAGATCAAGAACAGACTCGGCGAGTTGTTCATACAACTCAGCGAGTCTAAGCATGAGTGTTCTTCGGATGAAGATGAACTCGACGAGTGTTCATACAACTCGGCGAGTAGGACGAAGAACTTTAATGTCAGTTTAGAAGAAGAACTCGTCGAGTCATAGCCTAACTCGACGAGTAGAATCAGGGACCCAGGACAATCGTCTGGACAGGGACTCGGCGAGTTGGAGAGCCAACTCGGCGAGTCGGGTCAACTGAAAGTTGACTCTGATTTGACTTAGGGCTAGACCAGGGGTAAAATGGTCTTTTTACCCAAAGGACAGTTAGTAGTGTGTGATTAAGTATATTGTGGGAATTACAGCCGGGGGGTTTCCGGAGCAGCAGCAGCAATAGTAGGTGATCAATTCCCACACAGACCAGCAGCTATTTCGAGGTGAGTTTCCTTTCCAGTAGGAACGGGTCTAAGGCACCAAGGCCGACCCGTGTAGACGAGATGCTAGTACTAGAGTGTGGGCCGAGCCCGTATCTCTGGGTTTAGTTAAGTATGATATATGTGTTAATATGATAGAGTTGCTTATACTTGTTGTCTGCGTGATACTTATATGTTATGGGTTAGCGGTTGAGTGTGGGCAGGGCCCGTATCTCTCCGAGGTTGGAGTGTGGGCTAGGCCCATATCTCCCCGATAGCAAAGTGTGGGCAGGTCCCGTATCTTCACAAGTGTGGGCGAGGCCCGTATCTCCCGGCTAGCAAAGTGTGGGCAGAGCCCGTATCTTCCCGAGTATGGGCAAGGCCCGTAACTCCTAGCTGAACATTGTTTGTTATATGTATGCATGGTATGGGGTATTATGGGGGAACTCACTAAGATTTGTGCTTACAATTTAAGTTTTGGTTTCAGGTACCTCCTCAGCTAGGGGAAAGGAGCCGGCGCGGTAGCAGCATGTCACACACACACTCTCCGGTTTCCGCATTTACGAGCTTTTCTGGGATTGATACTCTGATATTCTGATTAGTTGTATGTTTTGGTTTTCAGACATGGTTCAATTTATAATATGGTTGATCAGACGATGTTTTAGTTATTAATATTTCCTAAAGAAACGTTTTTAAACAAAAAATTTTGGATGTGAAAATTGGGTCGTTACATAATTAATATTGCCAACTTGCAATACTTTCCTTAATAATCATACAATCATAACTTTTATGCTCCCACTATCATGATGATTACTATAAAACATAACACTTATGCTCCCACTAGCTTCGATATGTATTCATAAACATCTTAACTTTCAGAAATACAATACCTATTGAATTTCTTAAGTCCATGTTTCTAATACTTAGTGCTTTGATAATCTTTTATTAAGGCTTCTTGAACTTATACACCTTTGCCTTAGATAGTTCACATGTGTGTCTTAACAATTAAGACTAATTGCCAAACCTCACGATTCAAATTATGGAAAGGGATACCGTAACCATGATCGAATTCGAGAATGCAATTTTACAATCACTATCTTTTTAAAATCTTTCTTAGTGAAAGCATTTCCTCACAATCATTTTCATGAAGGAGGAAATCTTATGACACTTAGATTTAAATGGTGTATTTGTTCCTATCCATGTGAATTTGTTAAAACCAAAGTTTATGACAAATTCAAACTCATATGGACTGAACTTTTTTAATCTTGATTTCTTGCCTTATGGTAGCACAGCTGCCCACCACGTCTTCCAAGTAGTTAAGCATCTCACCTTTTTCCTATCAATGGACCTTTCATTGATTAAGGTGCCTTGCCTTTTATGCGTTCAAAATGAGAACTCATAGAACTCTCACGCATAATTAACTCGATTGGATTGGCACATAATCAAATTTCAGTCCAATTGAAATTTGGGAGATGAGAAACTCTCCCTATTTGGTAAATTCTCGACATTTCCATAAATAACATAACTAAGAATTATATCCATTCGTTGTAGAAATATACAAACATCAATTTTCATAACGATTTCATTGCAAGGAAGTAAACAAATAAATAAATAAGTCAAACAAAATTTATTTTATTTATAAAAGCAGCGGAAAAACATTTGTTCTTACAATGCAAAATCTATTGAAAACTATGTAAAAGGAAAATTTCTAACAACTCTATCATAACTATCTAAGCTCAAAATCCAATCTTCAAGTCCATGCGATCAAGATCCATCTCTTGTGATTAGATTCATCTTGCTCTCTTATCAAGCTTCCTTTCTTTTCACCGATCCTTCAAAACATTCAAATGCAATCTTATCACATCATGTATTAAGAATCAATGAATAGGAACTTAACAGAGTTAGATAGTGGATTTTACCTGAAGCGTAGTCATACTTTTGACTCTCCCATCTCTTAGATCTCTTAGGTAAATAGGGTAACTTCGTCTCCAATGTCCCTTCTCTTGGCAATAAAAGCAAATTGACTCTTTTGGAACAACACATGGAACTACTTCAGACATCGCCTTTCTCTTGTGATCAAACTTTTCGATCATTGCATGTCTTTCATTTCCATTGTCTATATCCATAGAGGTCTTGAAGGCAGATTCACCAATCAACATTGCTTTTCTATTGCGCCAAACCATTGCTGATTTAGCAGCAATAAGCATATAGGTGAG
The DNA here is from genome assembly GCF_052625555.1 of Lactuca saligna. Taxonomy (NCBI): domain Eukaryota; kingdom Viridiplantae; phylum Streptophyta; class Magnoliopsida; order Asterales; family Asteraceae; genus Lactuca; species Lactuca saligna. The sequence continues at coordinate 6,956,920 of NC_136425.1, read as the reverse complement.
ATCAATAAGGGTCACGTCGTGGTTCATCATATAGTACTCTCTTACGAACTCACTATACGAGTTAGGAAGTGACTGGAGAACCCAATAAAGAGCCATCTCTTCACCGACAACGGATCCCATCATTCTTAACCTATCAATGTGTGACTTCATCCCTAAGACGTGTGCACACACCGACTTTCCTTCTTTATGTTTACTTTCCAAAAGGGCTTGAGTGACATTGAACCTTTCAATTTTACAATCTTGTGGGTTAGGGAGAATAATTGGAGGAGGAGGAGGAAGTGAAACATGATTTCTTGTTCCTCGATCGAATCGTGGAATATCATCTTCATGTGGAATGCTTGTTCCACGGGATTTGGGAATACCATAGTTGTCAAACTTTGACATCTACAAAACGGGAGAAAACAAATTCAAGTTAGTTGATCGATTGAGTCCTTAGTAAATCACCCAAAATGAGATACTAAGGCTAGAACCCAACACAATACGCTACAACCTAGAAAAGGGATGCCGTAATCTAGTTGCAGAATATTTGAAGGTAAGTGAATGACGATTCACTAATTTCCACCATGAAAAACGAAAAAGAAATTTAAGTTTTAAATCTATGAAAACTCCTAGATCCTTTGAGATTCATTGAACTTTAAATGACATGTTTAAATCTCGATATGCCCCTCTTGTTTGTGACTGGGATGCCGAGGATCACAAAGCGGGTGTGAATAACCATGCAAACTTACACGGTGCCCTCACATGTTACAGTCACCTATTCGATGTGCCGGTAAACCACACACGCTCCACCGAACTATGACAAACATTGAGTCACCCTTTGCTACCTTTGCTTAGAACCATTTAGTGTGCCGGTAAACCACACACGCTCCACTAACGTCTTCGCAAGGGCACAAAGTGTAATTTGATGGAATTGCATCAATTCACTTTTGCCTAAGTAACTAAGATTGGGAATTTGTAAAACATTTAGTTACTTTGTATTTCATTATACTTATAATGGAAGGTTTCGTCCTATCCTACCCGTTCGGCTAACGACTCTCCACTAGTCAAGAGTGCTGTGGGTAAGAGTGGATACTCATTCAATCGCCATTTTATAGGCAACTTCCTTAAACACCCCTTATAGACCAGCTTCGTGAATAAGGCCTACTAACGGTAAGACTGACTTTTACTCATACATATATATAATGTTAGACTTTTAATGTTATATATAGTATAGGGTGCATTTTACACTTTTAAAATACTATGTGGTTAACTTTAACAATTACACTTTTAATTCAATTAAATAGTTAACCTAAAATTTTATGGATTTATTAAATCTCTTTTAATTATACTCCTTAATTAATTAATAAAACCATAAGGGTGTATTTAAACTTTTCAAAACATTACTAGGGTTTTAGAATTTAACATTCCTAATTAACTCTTAATCAACTTTTAAATTCCAAAACTTGAGGGCAAGTTTTGAAACATTTCAAAAACATTAGGGTTTCAATTATTTAAATTTCAAAACAACAAAACCTAAAGGATAAAATATGAAACTTTTCATAACAACAAGGATCAAATAACAAATAATCTAAACTAACATTTAATTACATAATTATTCATATTTGATTTGTTTAATGATTTCTTGCAAAACAATTTATCAATTTACTCAAAATAATTAATCAATTATCTTATAAGGAAACAATTATCTTATTAATTGATAAATATCTTCAATTAGATAAAAAATATAGTCAAATATATCATATAATCGGATTAATATTGATCTAACATGATAAGGTAACTATCCATATGCAAAAACAGCAAGAAATCCCGAGATAAGCATTATCTGACGAGTTGACTCATCGAGTCAAGCCCGGACTCGTCGAGTCACCCTGGACTCGGCGAGTTCAGCTATGGACTCGGCGAGTCCAGCCTCTTAAACACCAAAAATCAAATTTTTCAGATTTACAATGCATCAATACAATTGAAACCAATCTAGTCTCTGATACCACTGATGAGTTTTGGTCATAAGACATCCTATGTGCTCATACAAACCCTAATGCTTGGATCTAGGTTTCTCTATTGTACATGCTTTGAATCCAAGACTATAAACCCTAATTCTAGTATATGAAATCGATATTAATATATGAATAGGTTTAAGAACATACCTTGATTGTTATAGAGTAATAACAATCCTAATTCCTCCTTGAATTGACTTAGGAATGCTTAGAGTCACAAGTGTCACTCCTCTAATGGCTTACAAACACCAAGAGCAAATGGAGAAGGTATAAAGAGAGAGGAAAGAGGTTAGAATTCTTCCTTAGGACTCCTTGGGAAGGGATACCCGAATTCATGAGCCTTAGGGTCTTTATATAGGTGTAGAGATAGGGTTTCAGTCATTATCCTTATCTAATTGCTTATCCACAAAGCAACCCATAATATAATCCTTGAATCCTTATCATAGTCGAATTCTAAGGCCTTATCACCTTAAATTCGTCCAACCTAATAATAAGATAATCCTTACCTTATTTTGTAACTATCACATAATTACAAATCAGCCCCTCTAGTTTAATTAATTACACTTGATCACAAAATTAATTCCTAATTAATTATTGACCAATATTAATTAAACAAATATGATTTCTCCTTTAATATATTATTCTTATAACATATTAATAAATCATAATAACCTCTCTCTCTTTATTTATTTCTCCAATCAAGTTGCTTTGGTGAAGGCAACCCAAAAGGACCATGCAACATCGGGTCAAGTACATACCAAAATAATTATGAACTTAGACACTAATCCAACATATATGCTATTAGTGTTAGTGGTAGGAGAGGGGAATAGTCCCATGCTTCGGTCGTTAGGACCGAAGGGTAGGTCGGACACCTCAGATATGTCTGACAGTATGTTTATGATATGTTATTATGTGATAGTTGTAGGGGGTGAAATAGTCCCCGTGACCGGGTGAGATAGACCAAAGGGTAGGCAGGCACCTCAAAACGGCCTGACACGGGTAGATCAGCACCCCATAATGGCTTGACATGGGTAGGTCAGCACCCCAGAATAGCTTGACACGGGTAGGTCGGACACCCTAAAATTGTCCGGCGGTATGTATGATTGTATGGTATGTGGTATGATGGGGAAACTCACTAAGTTTCGTACTTACAGTTTTCAGTTTTGGTTTCAGATACCTCTTCAGCTAAGGGGAAAGAACTGGTAGGGTAGCAACGCATTGCACACATATGATTTCCGCTTTGAGAACCGTGAGATTATACTCTGATATTTTACTATTTGATGTTATGGTTTCGAAACTTGTGATTTGTGACTTGATGTTTTGAAATGAAAGCAACGATTTTACATAAACTATTTTTATAAGTAATATAATTTAATTAAACAAAAATTTTGGATCTCGATTTTGGGATGTTACATGACAATTTTCGACAAACCATAAGGATTATTTCTCCAGTCTAGTCTTTTGAAACGTGAAACATGAGTAACCCAAGATGGAAAATGAATGGGTACGTCACTTCTTATTCTAGCAAGGTACAACCCATACAAGCACAAAAGAGTTTCTCGTATCATCAAGGTACAACCCATCACTACATGCACTTGGATGAAGCCCTTGTCAAAGTCCTACGAGACCTTTGTGTCTTGAATAAGTCAATATTGACATGAAAATTGATCCACTTATTACTCCAGCAAACATCACCACCTGCAAGAAACAACCACCAAACCAAACATGGTACAAATATTTATGCCCAAGGTATAGGTATATAAGCAGATGGTACAAGTAGAGGTGACATACATACCCATTTGAATGCATACCCATGGTTTTTATTCCATGGGTATGGAATGTTCATACCAAATATAGCAGCTACCAGTGAGTAAACAGACAATGAGACTGTCCCAGATAGTAGGAAGAGTTCCAACTATATCAATAATTATCATCCAAAATAAATTCATAAAACATCCAAAAAAAAAAAAAAACAAATGCGACACAAGAATGATGTTTACCTGAATCAGCTGATTTCGATGATTATCCAACTGTATGCAAAATAAAATAAAAATATCATTAAATATTACGGTTGTGAGGGGCATACCAGTAATTTCAACTTAGAATTGTTCATATTCGGCTACCTGAATATTAATGTAATCCTCTGTATCATCGATGTACTCGCGCAGCTGCAAACACACCAAAAAACAAAAAATCAATTTTTGTTATAGAAAATGAATTATTTTTCAAAGAAGTCGATTGGTTGGGTAGACTAACAAAGGGGCAGTTAAATTTGGCACTTACTGTGGTCAGTTTATTTGATGTTGCTTCAATTTGCATGAAGTAAGCCTACGAATGTAAAACAAAATCAAATACAAGAAACCAGTTTTCATCAAGCCAATTAAACAAGATAAAAATTTTAGGTTTTGTAATGAAATGAACCTCTA